>NC_052623.1:221886252-222252919 GCF_016161935.1 Mauremys reevesii
CAGACTCCCTAGGCTTTCAGCCTGCCCTTGATCTGATTCCTGTTCCTGTCCCAGCCTTGCCCGACCATCCTTCCAGCTCACTCCAGCCTTTCTGCACTGTACTCTGACCTTTTGCTCCAGCCTTGTTACTGACCTGCTCCAACCCTGCATCTGCCTCCTGACCCCCAGACACTGGAACTGACTCCAACCTATCTTCAGCCCTTTGCCTGCATCTGGACTCTGACTCTGACACTGATTTGGCTTGTCTATGGACTCTGACATTGGTTCTGATCCAGAGCCTGTCCCCAGACCCTGCTTTAAAAGCACTGCCTTTGACCCAGTGCCAACCCTACATCCAGCTTCGACCATCACTCCAACCAACAGGCCTGACTGCCTGCAACCAGAGTCTAACAATCAACACTAAAGCCCTGGGGGGATTGCAATGCCAATGCAATGCCCATCCCAAGCTCTCATTACCAGTTACAGGAATGATCTCACTGGCCTGAGATGACATAAAAGGGTAAATATCACATGCCTCAGCTCTTGGAGCATAAATGTTGGATGCCCACAATAGGGCCTGAATGGAAACTGGGCACTGTGAGTCAGTGTGTCAGTCCAACAGTGCCTCACCTGGCCAAGCAGGGTGTGGCGCCAGCTCCCTCAGCTCAGTGGGGCTGTTAATCTGTTGCTGATGCTCAGGAATCTGAAAAACCATCTCTGGTCTCAGGTCTGTCAGGGGGTTGGTAGGGGAACCCAGGCCCACCCACTCCACTGGGTCCCAGCTCAGGGCCCTCAAGTCAGACAAGCAGGATCAGGGTTCGCTGACTCTAAAATAGTGCCCTGAGCTACTTCCTACCCTTCCCTAGGCCATATGCTCTTTCATGGGGGAGCAACATTGAGCTCAAATATAATACTGGGTGTTCTTCACCATCACATTCCTCCAATAGTACTGTGTCTATGGTGGCTTCTGGGGCATCTGCCTGGAGTATGAAGGGGCTCTCAAAGTTGGTGTTCACTGCACATAATCTCCTAAATGTCCTGGAAGACTTTCTGGCATTCATCAATCTACTGCACTTTCTAGGGGCCCAAGTCTTTCTTAGCTAGGTCAGAGGTGCTGCCCGCTCTTTGAATATAGGCACAAACTTTCTGTAATAGCTGGCCATGTCCAAAAAGGACCAGAGTTGTTTTTTGGTCTCAGGAGTCGGGCAGTCCCTCAAAGCTTGCATTTTATCAACTAAGTGTTTGATTATCTGCCTCTGCCCCAATACCAAGTATCCCAGGTATCGTGTCTTCCTTTTCCTGACAGCACACTTGGTGGGGTTTGCTGTTAGCCCAGTGGCCTTTAGGCAACATAATACCACCATCACCTTGTGCATTGTGTCTCCAAGTCCCGACTGATGATCACCGAGTTGTCTAAATAAGTGGTCACATAATCATTATGTTGCTGCAGAATCTTGTCCATTAGTTGTTGGAAGGTGGCCACCGCAGCATGCAAATTGAAGGGCAAGACTCTGAACTTAAAGAGTTTCCAAGGTGAGGAAAAATTGGTCTTTTCCCAGAATGCTCTCATCATGGGGATCTGCAAGTACCCCTTGGTGATACCTAAACTTTTTATATACTGAGTCTGTTCTAGATGCTCCAGGAGGTCATATACTCAAGGCATTGGGCAGGTGTCAAACTTTGAGATTTTGTTCACTTTGCAAAAGTCTATAGAAAACCTGACTCAACCATAAGGCTTCCGAACCAGCATTTTTGGACTGTGCCATGTGCTTTGAAACTTCAGAATGACCCTCAGCTTTCACATCTTCTAACTTCCCTTTGACTATTATTTGTATCTTCTTTGGTATGAGCCATATGTCCTCTCTCACCACCTTCCTTGACTCAGTCTCGATGTGGTGGAATATCATGGCCATTTGACCGAGCACTTCCAAGAAGACATCCTTGAACTCATATACCAGGTCACTGAGCCATCTCTTCTGTCTCAGGGTCAAGTACTCCCACAGCTGTACCTTCGAGTTGGTGCCTGACACTGTTATCTGTGGTCCTAACTCCAGCTCATAGGGATATGGAGCTATTAGAAGTCCCTCTCTGTCTGTCCATGGTTTTAAAGAGTTGATGTAGTAGATCTGGTTTTTCTTTCTCAAATTTGGCTAGCGGACTTCGTAGTTCACCAGTCCAACCTGGCAGAGGATGTCGTAGGAGCCCTGCCATTTGGCCATCGGTTTTGACTCAGGGCTGGCACTAACACCTAGATGCAATCACCAGTCCCAAACTCTCTTAGCCCATTCCCTTTACTGTTATTCTGCTCCTGGGCCACTTGGCAGCTTTGTATGGTTTTGCTTAGTGAATTTGTGCAAATCCTCCAGGCAGTCCCTGAACTGCAGAACATACTACACAACATTAGGGGGTTGTATTGGCTTGTTCCTCCCAGCCTTTCTTCACAAGGCTGAGTATCCCTCGTGTTTGTCATCTATAGACTGCAAAAGGTGAGAAGTCTGTCAAAGCTTGCAGGACTTCCTGTACTGCAAATGGGAGGTGAGGGGAGGAGAGCCTCTCAACACCAGAGGTCAGTCCTGATGAAGCTCATGAGCATCCCCTTCACAGTCTGGTTGAAATGCTCCACTAGGCCATCTGTCTTTGAGTGGTATACAGACTTGTGCAGGTTCTTGATTCACAATAGACCATATACCTCCTTCATTAGCTTGGAGGTGAAATTTGTACCTTTATCCTTCAGGATCTCCTTGGGTAGTCCCACCTTCACAAATATTTTAAAAAATTCTGTCACTATTACTAGGGTCATGGTGGTCTGCAGGGGAATTGCTTCAAGGTAGTGTGTGGCATAGTCAACAAGCATATAATGGTAGCCAGCGGATCTCTTTTCTATGTGTCCTACAATGTCCACCCCATTCGCTCAAATGGGACTTGTCCCAGTGGAAGGGGAACCAGGAGGGCTGGTCGCACCTGTTTAGGGAACACCAACTGGCAGTCTGATCAGAAAGCACAACAATCTTTTACTTGTTTGTGAATGCCTGGCCGAAAGAAGCAGGGTAACAGAAAGGGTTTCCTCCTGGTGCAGGGTACGAAAAGTTGGGTATTTTGCTCTCCATCTCGGATGCCTTGTGGTGAGCGATAGAGCAGGTCTGCCCACAACTCAAGCTGAGGCAGGTAGGTGGCTAGTTCAGGTCTGATCATTTCCTTCTCTATTAGGGTCTATGCCCTCCTCATAGACCCTTCAGGAAGAATCCTCCTTTTCCTGTTTGACCAACAGTTGGATGACCCCAATTGCTTCATCACATCTACTTCGTCTTGTATGGTGCCCTAAGAAAACTTGTCATAGAATCATAGAATATCAGAGTTGGAAGAGACCTCAGGAGGTCGTCTAGTCCAATCCCCTGCTCAAAGCAGGACCAACTACAATTAAATCATCCCAACCAGGGCTTTGTCAAGCTGGGCCTTACAAACCTCTAAGGATGGAGATTCCACAACCTCCCTAGGTAACCCATTCCAGTTCTTCACCACCCTACTAGTGAAAAAGTTTTTCCTAATGTCCAACCTAAACCTCCCCCTCTGCAACTTGAGACCATTACTCCTTGTTCTGTCATCTTCTACCACTGAGAACAGTCTAGATCCATCCTCTTTGGAACCCCCTTTCAGGTAGTTGAAAGCAGCTATCAAATCCCCCCCTCATTCTTCTCTTCTGCAGGCTAAACAATCTCAGTTCCCTCAGCCTCTCCTCATAAGTCATGTGCTCCAGCCCCCTAATCATTTTTGTTGCCATCCGCTGGACTCTCTCCAATTTATCCACATCCTTCTTGTAGTGTGGGGACCAAAACTGGACACAGTACTCCAAATGAGGCCTCACCAGTGCTGAATAGAGGGGAATGATCACATCCCTCGATCTGCTGGAAATGCCCCTACTTATAAAACCCAAAATGCCATTAGCCTTCTTGGCAACAAGGGCACACTGTTGACTCATATTCAGCTTTTCATCCACCGTAACCCCTAGATCCTTTTCTGCAGAACTGCTGCCCAGCCATTCGGTCCCTAGTCTGTAGCAGTGCATGGGATTCTTCCGTCCTAAGTGCAGGACTCTGCACTTGTCCTTGTTGAACCTCATCATATTTCTTTTGGCCCAATCCTCTAATTTGTCTAGGTCCCTCTGTATCCTATCCCTACCCTCCAGCGTATCAACCACTCCTCCCAGTTTAGTGTCATCTGCAAACTTGCTAAGGGTGCAGTCCACACCATCCTCCAGATCGTTAATGAAGATATTGAATAAAACCGGCCCCAGCACCGACCCTTGGGGCACTCCACTTGATACCGGCTGCCAACTAGACATGGAACCATTTATCACTACCCGTTGAGCCCCACCATCTAGCCAGTTTTCTATCCACCTTACCGTCCATTCATCCAGCCCAGACTTCTTTAACTTGCTGGCAAGAATACTGTGGGAGACTGTATCAAAGGCTTTGCTAAAGTCCAGAAATAGCACATCCACTGCTTTCCCCTCATCCACAGAGCCGGTTATCTCATCATAGAAGGCAATTAGGTTAGTCAGGCATGACTTGCCCTTGGTGAATCCATGCTGACTGTTCCTGATCACGTTCCCCTCCTTTAAGTGGTTCAGAATTGATTCCTTGAGGACCTGTTCCATGATTTTTCCAGGGACTGAGGTGAGACTGACTGGCCTGTAGTTCCCTGGATCTTCCTTCTTCTCTTTTTTAAAGATGGGCACTACATTAGCTTTTTTCCAGTCATCCGGGACCTCCCCCGATCGATTTTTCAAAGATAATGACCAATGGCTCTGCAATCTCATCGGCCAACTCCTTTAGCACCCTCGGATGCAGTGCATCCAGCCCCATGGACTTGTGCTCGTCCAGCTTTTCTAAATAGTCCCAAACTACTTCTTTCTCCACAGAGAGCTGGTCACCTCCTCCCCATACTGTGCTGCCCAGTGCAGCTGTCTGGGAGCTGACCTTGTCTGTGAAGACAGAGGCAAAAAAAGCATTGAGTACACTAGCTTTCTCCACATCCTCTGTCACTAGGTTCCCTCCCTCATTCAGCAAGGGGCCCACACTTTCCTTGACTTTCTTCTTTTTGCTGACATACCTGAAGAAACCCTTCTTGTTACTCCTAACATCTCCGGCTAGCTGCAACTCCAAGTGTGATTTGGCCTTCCTAATTTCACTCCTGCATGCCTGAGCAATACTTTTATACTCCTCCCTGGTTATTTGTCCAATCTTCCACTTCTTGTAAGCTGTTTTTTGTGTTTAAGACGAGCAAGGATTTCACTGTTAAGCCAAGCTGGTCACCTGCCATATTTACTTTTCTTCCTACACATCGGGATGGTTTGTTCCTGCAACCTCAATAAGGATTCTTTAAAATACAGCCAGCTTTCCTCGACTCCTTTCCCCATCATGTTATTCTCCCAGGGGACCTTGCCCATCAGTTCCTGAGGAGTCGAAGTCTGCTTTTCTGAAGTCCAGGGTCTCTGTTCTACTGCTCTCCTTTCTTCCTTGTGTCAGGATCCTGAACTCGACCATCTCATGGTCACTGCCTCCCAGGTTCCCATCCACTATTGCTTCCTCTACTATTTCTTCCCTGTTTGTGAGCAGCGGGTCAAGAAGAGCTTTTCCCCTAGTTGGCTCCTCCAGCACTTGCACCAGGAAATTGTCCCCTACACTTTCCAGAAACTTCCTGGATTGTCTGTGCACTGCTGTATTGCTCTCCCAGCAGATATCGGGGTGATTAAAGTCACCCATGAGAACCAGGGCCTGTGATCTAGCAACTTCTGTTAGTTGCTGGAAGAAAGCCTCATCCACCTCATCCCCCTGGTCCGGTGGTCTGTAGCAGACTCCCACCACGACATTACCCTTGTTGTTCATACTTCTAAATTTAATCCTGAGACTCTCAGGTTTTTCTGCAGTTTCATACTGGAGCTCTGACCAGTCATACTGCTCTCTTACATACAATGCAACTCCTCCACCGCAACTCACTGCCCTGCCTATCCTTCCTGAACAGTTTATATTCATCCATGACAGTACTCCAAGCATATGAGTCATCCCACCAAGTCTCTGTTATTCCAATTACATCATAATTCCTTGACTGTGCCAGGACTTCTAGTTCTCCCTGCTTGTTCCCCAGGCTTCTTGCATTTGTGTATAGGCATGTAAGATAACTCACTGATTGTCCTGGTGTCCCAGTATGGGGCAGGAGCCCTCCCCTTTTGCACTCACCTACTTGTGCTTTCTCCCGATATCCCACTTCCCCACTTACCTCAGGGCTTTGGTCTCCTTCCCGCGGTGAACCTAGTTTAAAGCCCTCCTCACTAGGTTAGCCAGTCTGCTTGCAAAGATGTTCTTCCCTCTCTTCGTGAGGTGGAGCCCGTCTCTGCCTAGCAATCCTTCTTCTTGGAAGACCATCCCATGGTCAAAGAATCCAAACCCTTCTCTCCGACAGCATCTGCATAGCCATTCGTTGATTTCCACAATTCAACGGTCTCTACCCTGGCCTTTTCCTGCCACAGGGAGGATAGACGAGAACACCGCTTGCGCCTCAAACTCCTTTATCCTTCTTCCCAGAGCCACGTAGTCTGCAGTGATATGCTCAAGGTCATTCTTGGCAGTATCATTGGTGCCCACATGGAGAAGCAGGAAGGGGTAGCGATCCGAGGGCTTGATGAGTCTCAGCAGTCTCTCCGTCACATCATGAATCCTAGCCCCTGGCAAGCAGCACACCTCTCGGTTTTCCCGGTCAGGGCGGCAGATAGATGACTCAGTCCCCCTGAGGAGAGAGTCCCCGACCACCACCACCCTCCTCCTCCTCCTCTTGGGAGTGGTGGTCGTGGAACCCCCATCCCTAGGACGGTGCATCTCATGCCTTCCAATCAATGGAGTCTCCTTCTGCTCTGTTCCCTCAGATGTGTCATCCACTCCACTCTCTGCACTAGTACCTGCGGAGAGAACATGAAAACGGTTGCTCACCTGCATCTGTGTTTCTGGTACATGGACGTTTCTGGTACTCTTCCCTCTTCTGGAAGTCACATGCCGCCAATTATCCTCGCTGGCCTTCTGTCCCCGCTGCGTAGCCTGCTCTGAATCTTCATAACATTGTGCCCGCTGAAGCTGATCCTGACGTCTATCCAGGAAATCCTCATTTTCTTTTATGGAACGCAGGGTTGATATTCGTTTCTCCAGACCTTGAATCTTCTCTTCCAATATGGAGATCAGCTTGCACTTTGTACAGACAAAGTCGCTTCTATCCTGTGGAAGGAAGACAAACATGGCGCATCCTGTGCAGGTCACAACAGCGGATCGCTCGGCATCCATAGTCTCTTCCTTCTAAGAGCTTCCTTACTTGGGGCAGAAGTTACTCAGAGAAACCTGCGAGAGGGGGGCCTCAAGTAGGCTCTCTCCAGGCGAACTCCCAGGCAAACTCCTTCTGTTTGCCTCTCTGCTGTTCGCTGCTCAGTTGGTTCGCAGCTGACTGCCTTTTTATAACAGTCAGGCCCAGCTGGAACAAAGCACTCCCAATTCACTTAGCGTACCTCTTCTTTTCTGCAGACTAAATAACCCCAGTACCCTCAGCCTCTCCTCATAAATAATGTGCCCCAGCCCCCTAATAATTTTCATTGCCCTCTGCTGGACTCTCTCCAATTTGTCCACATCCCTTCTGTACTGGGGGACCCAAACTGGATGCAATACTCCAGGTGTGGGCTCACCAGTGCCGAATAGAGGGGAATAATCACTTCCCTCAATCTGCTGGCAATGCTCCTACTAATACAGCCCAATATATCATTGGTCTTTTTGGCAACGAGGGTATATTGCTGACTCATATCCAGCTTCTCATCTACTGTAATCCCCAGGTCGTTTTCTGCAGAACTGCTGCTTAGCCAATCAGTGGCCAGCCTGTAGTGGTGCATGGGATTCTTCTGTCCTAAGTGCAGGACTCTGCACTTGTCTTTGTTGAATCTCATCAGATTTCTTTTGGCCCAATCCTCCAACTTGTTTAGGTCACTCTAGACCCTATAATTACTCTCCAGCATATCTACCTCTCCCCCCATTTTAGTGTCATCTGAGAACTTGCTGATGTTGCAGTTAATCCCATCATCCAGATCACTGATAAAGATGTTGAACAAAACAGGCTGCCAAATGGACCTTCAGCCCCCAGTCTCTCCTGGACAAGTGTGATGTTATTGACATAAACTGTGACCGTATAGATCATTGTTGCAACCACTGTTATATATTTGCAGCAAATGTTGTACTAAAGTTGTCATGTGAGGTGTCTATGAAAAGGTTATGATTATGCTATCTGTATGAATGCATCATTTTTGTATTTAAAATTATAAGTCTTAGCTCTATCCTGTCTATATTTCAAACTTGTGCTATGCTTCTGGGTGACACCCCAGACAATTTGCCATCAGCACTGCCTAGCCCGCTTCATGGCCCATTAAGAAACATCAACTATACAACTGACCCACAGATACACCTTATGACTCAGCAAGACAGGCAGGGACATGCCTATGGACAGAACTCTAAGGTTTTTCAATGCCATGTGCTGGGTGGCTTGTGGTTGGAACAAAGCAAGCACAAGCCACATGGCAAAAAGACTATAAAAGGCAGCATCAGCATCTCCATTTTGTCTTCAGTCCTGCCTCATACCTCTGGAGGAACTTTGCTACAAACTGAAGCTCTGAACAAAGGACTGAATGACCCATCCAAGCTGGGGATGTACTCCAGAGACTTGATTTGAACCTGCAGTTTATTCCATCACTGCTACAAGCCTGAACCAAGAACTTTGCCCTTACTGTATTAATTGATTCCATTTAACAAGTTTTAGCTCTCATCTAAATTTCTTTCTTTTATGAATAAACCTTTAGATTTTAGATTCTACAGGATTGGCAAGAGCGTGATTTGTGGGTAAGGTCTAATTTGTATATTGGCCTGGGTCTGGGGCTTGGTCCTTTCAGATTGGGAGAAACATTTTCTTTTACTGGAGTATTGGTTTTCATAACGAGTGGCTTCTGGAGGTGATTCGGGGAAACTGGAGTGTCCAAGGGAATTGCTTGTCTGACTTCTGGTTAGCCAGTGGGGTAAAACCGAAGTCCTCTCTGTTTGGATGGTTTGGCATGCCTTCTTAGCAAAGGAAACCCAGCATTGGTTTGTAACAGCCCTGCTCTAAGCAATTTGTCCTGAATTGATACTCTCAGTAGCGTCCCTCCAAGAGGCCGCATTGTTACAGCAAGGAACCTCTCCAGTCCCTGGGGAGATGGGTGTGGGGAGGTCGTGAGAGGGGCCCTTCAGGGAGAGATTCAGCTAAAGAGCCTCAATTCTCTCTGCCCCTCAAGAGAGTCTGCCCCAAAAACCCATGTATGATGGGTGGTGGCACAGAGCCCAGTGGGGGGCCCTTAGAGCTCTGGTAGGGATGGGGGGCACTTGTTCAAAAACCCCGGCTTCCTTCAGGACCAGTGTTCTCTCCCGCCCCAGGGGCAGCCTCATGGGGGCCTGGCATGGCTGTTATGGTGGGGTTCCCAAATCAGAGCGAGGGCCCTAAGGGTCGGTCATCTCTTCCCCCACCTCTGCCAAGGGATGTTTCTTTGATCTCTTTCCCTCACACTAAGGCTTGATGGAAGGGGCTGCTGGGCCCTTTCCCCTCTGGGACACATCCCAGCCACTCCATTCAGATCCTGCCACTGGCAGGTGTCATGTAGTGAATTCTGCTGACAGCTGGCTGGTCAGTGCCTGCTGTCTGGGTCTCTGCAGAAGGCCTGGTACTCAACAGGGCATGGAGCAGCCAAGCTGTTATGGACAGTAGCTGGGCTTCTGGGCAGAGTCCAGTACCAATATGATGGCCCCATATTCTACTCTTTTTGCCGCTGCAGTTCCTGGGAGAGCCCTGTGGTTCTGTGGATACCGATTTATATTTGCAGATATCTGCATCTGCGGATATAAATTTGTATCCACGCAGGGCTCTTACACCTTGTACATGGCAGGCTGCAGGGCTGCTACTATCAGGTCAGGCTCCTGTACCAGATATGGACTGGCTACAGAACTTCCTTCCATGAGAGAGATGAGCAGATGTGATCATCATAAGATCCTTTAGTGCTTTTCCACGTATGGCTGAGCTTAGCTTAAATAAGGTATGTGACATACAGCAACGCTTAGTGGCTGACTGGTATAATACAGTCTAGCCTTCCATTACAGCTCCTGCTCCTGAGACTGAGGAGTAAGCTGAAGATCTGCCTGGACATGGGTGTATTTCCTTCCCTGTGGCCACGGTGAACACACTGTGCAGGCAGCCGGCAGCGGGGCATATTCCAGGCCAGTCTCCAGTTTGCTGGCAAGACAGAGGAGCCTGTCATAGACTTTCCAGTGTGAGGTAGGGATGTGAAACTGCAAGGCAACAGGCCCAGAGGTTCGGGATGCAAGACCAGAGGGTCCAGGGATCCAAATCCCTTGTAACAGTCGGTCAGGATAATCCCCACTTCAGAGATGGGGAAATTGAGGTACTCAGAGCTGTGGCGTAGCTAGCATGGGACATTGTGGTTGGCCACTAATTCGGGTATGCTGGCAATGATGCGGGACAGGAGGGATTGGGGGGCCTGCCTCTGCCACTCCCTTCAGTCCATCAGGATTTCCAGGGGGCAATGGATATTCTGGTCAGGGCCCCCCAGAATCTTGCATGTGCACCCAGCTCCAGAAGGAGACGCCTTTCTCCAGCATGCATGACTCCTGGCACCCATCCCCATTGCACCGCCCCACCCCAGGCCAGGCTCCCCGAGGCAGCAGGCCTATAGTTTTTATGATTGTTGCCATTGTCCGTTCAGCTGGCCAGTCACCCTCCTCCTTCTCCACCATGCATACATGTGCACATGCGCAGCGCGATCGTCAGGCACTCCACTGCTGTGCCACTGCTGTCCCTCCCCCTCCTGTCGGGCCATGAGGGTGTGCACCCGGCGTGCGCTGTCCTTCAGGTCTGGGCAGGGCTAACGCTGGGGCTGGAGCAGAGCTGAGGATGGAAGGTGGGCCTGGATGCTAAATGGGTAAGCCACGGCCCACCTGGCCCACTCATAGCTACATCCCTGAGCCACAGCTGAGTAACCCGGACAAGGTCACAGAGCCAGTCAGTGGCCGGGCTGGAATAGAGCTCTCACCACTGGACACTGCTGTCCCTCCTATCTATGATCCTTACAATGATTTGCTCTCTAAGGCCATCATAATGTTACTGCAGTGAAATCACCAGCCCAGCCAGGAGTGAGCGAACAGAGGGGAACAGCCACAGAGTGGAGGTGACCTGGGAGTGAAAGGGTCCGGGACTCCTGGCTCTGGGCCTGAGCAGCACTGGTGCCAGAAGAGCCAGTTGGTAGGATCCTGAGACTGCACATGGTGGCCAAGGATCTACAGAGGGTGGAGCCGGGCTCTGGTCCAGGGGCAGATCCTCAGTCAGCCCCTGTGACACTCAAAGGTGACAAAGGAGCTGTGAGAGCAGTGGTGAGCTGGAGCCAGTTGTTAAATTTCGAAGGCCTTTTAGAATCGGTTGTTCCGGGACAACCGGTTCTATAAGGGCTTTATTTAACAAAAGCTCCGGCAGTCCGCCCCGGCCACAGCTCACTTCCCTCTCCTCTCTTGAATGCTCCGCCTCCCTTCTCCTCCCCCTCCCCTGCTTCCCGCAAATCAGATGTTCGCGGGAAGCCTGAAACAAGCAGCAGGCAGGTAAGCTGCAGCACGGGGGGTGGGGAGGGGAAGTGCGGCCAGCTCAACGGCTCCCTCCAGCCCAGCTCCTGGTCCTGACCAAGGGGCTCCCTCCAGCCTGGCACCCCCGGCCGAGCGCCTCTAGCCCCAGGGAAGGGGCGTGGATGGGGCAGGAGTCCCGGGTGGGCATCAAGGAACATGGGGGGTTGGATGGGGCAGGAGTCCCGGGGGGGGCAGCCACGATCCCCTTGTGGGGTGAGGAGGAGGGAAGCTGTTGTTAATATTTTGGCAGCTCATCACTGTGTGACAATCAGGCCACACGGGCGCTTCCCAGAGACAAGACTGCACCATGCTGCAGTCACAGCCAACAGGATCCCATCCCCCACACCGCGCCCACCTGGGAACAATCATCACCTTCAGATCCCTCCTGCCCCTCAGCTGGGAAACCCCCCCATCCCTCCCTCATGTCCCACTGGACCACCCCACTCCTACTTCCTGGCACCCCAACCATTCCTAGCCCCCTGGTTCCATCTGACCCCAGAATAAGCTGCCCCTCCAGCCCCATGACTCCCCCACTAATCTCACAATAGTACGTAAAAGTTCCAATCCTGTGTCCCAGGAATCCCACACTCTCTGCCCCTTGAAGTCCCACACATCTTCCCCACAGAGTCCCAGGGGAGGGAGGCTCCTCCTCCTCCTCCTCCTATGTCTTGCTCCCTCCCCAAGTGCCAGACACTGTGACTCACTCATCAACAGGGGCGGCTCCAGGCACCAGCATGCCAAGCACGTGTCTGGGGCGGCAAGCCACGGGGGGCGCTCTGCCGGTCGCAGAGAGGGCGGCAGGCAGATTGCCTTCGGTGGCATGCCTGCAGAGGGTCTGCTGGTCCCGAGGCTTTGGTGGACTCCTGCAGGCATGCCGCTGAATCCACGGGACTGGGGACCTCCCGCAGGCAAGCCGCCGAAGGCAGTCTGCCTGCCGTGTTTGGGGCGGCAAAATACCTAGAGCTGGCTCTGCTCATCAAGAGCCTCTCTCCCCAGGGCCCCTTTGGAGCAGTGCAGCACCAGGGTCACCTGACCACCCTTATCTGTGGCAAAGCAGGTGGTAGGGGGATGGAGTGTGGGAAACAGATCTACTAAGCCTTTTCCTGCCCGCATGAGGAGTGAGGCTGCCAAGGAGAAAGCCTATTAGTCAGGGACCTCCCCACCCCACCTACACCAGCTCAAGGGCTCCATGCAATGGGGGTGAGGCTGGAAAATCTCTCCCTCCCCAAACCACAGTCTGCTCCTGCACTGGCAGGGTCAGGGATTGGGACAGGGTTTGATGGGGGAGGTGCTGTTAAACATGGGACAAACACCCCGAGACCAAGATAGGCAAAACACCCCACAGTGGGTGTCCTAGATTGCATGGGATAAGCACCCTCATTATGGGGTTCTGGATCCTCCAAGACAAGCTCCCCTTACAGGGGTCGGGATGGTGCAAGGGGAAGGAGAGACTCAAATTCAGCTCAGCTGAGTATGTTTGTACCTTTTCTTCAACCTGGAGATACTTCAGGATGGTGCTGAAACAGCTTCCTCCAGGGCCAGGTCCTTCTTCTCCTCCAATTGGTGCTTGGGGGGTCCCTGCAGAAGGAAAAGTAGGAGAGAGTGTGACTCCTCTTGCCCCTGGGAGCAAGGACAGGAGGATGATGGGGACAGAAGAATTAATGCTCCCTCCTGTTGTGTAAGGGACATGATGGCAGAAAGAGCCCCACCCTCTGTGCCAGAGATGCCCTTCCTTTCCCCCTTTCCTGTTAGCTGTAGGGAATCCTGAGAAGGAAAATAAGCTCTTCTGACAGTCTTTAGGTGGGTGCATCTGAAGAAGTGGTTTTGTACCCATGAAAGCTTATGCCCAAATAAATCTGTTAGCCTTTAAGGTGCCACCAGACTCCTTGTTGTTTTTGTGGCTACAGACTAACATGGCTACCCCTGATACTTGACACCATGTGAGAAATAGTTAGTTGAGATAGGCTAGAACTGGGGTGGTTCTCCTTGTTGTCAAAGTCCAGTCCCATTTCCTAAAAGACCTGACAAACACACAGAAGAGGGGAGAGAAACGACAGCACAGATGGGAAATGCAACTTGTGTCTGGTTTTGACTTTCACTTCAACCTCACTGCTGGCAACATACAGCCGAGGCACAGGGTCTGCTCAGCCACCCCGAGCCTGACAAATGAGTACCATCACAGAATTACAATGGATCACTCTGTAAAGTCTTTTCCATAGTCTGGACCCCACGGAGCCGCCGGAGGAGCGGAGCCGCGGGCTTGTGGCGCTCCAGACGAGGGAGCGGGGCCGAGGGGTTTACCGCGCTCATGCCCGCGACCACGCTCTTCCAGCCAGAGCGTGGCAGGCACCCTGGACCTGCTCCCCTGGCTGGTAATTTTGTGGCATTATTACTCCATTTTTCATAGCGCTCTTGAAAATAAACTACTTCACCGGAACTTTTTCAAACACCTAAATGAAGGGGCCTTGAGGAGGAAACCGCACCCTCTGCTGGTTCCTAGGAAAAAACTCTCTCTGTCATGCAATAAGACTGTCTAGAGGACCATGGACTCTAATTATACTTCATACAGTTCCAAACTGCAGAGTTTACTGGGTTTACACTCTGGGTTTCGCCTGAGGGCTTGGCTACACTTGCAGATGTGCAGCGCCGGGAGTTACAGCTGTCTTCGTACAGCTGTGTAGGAAAGCGCTGGAGTGTGGCCACACTGACAGCTACCAGTGCTGCAGTGTGGCCACATTTGCAGCATTTGCAGCGCTGTTGGGAGTGGTGCATTATGGGCAGCTATCCCACAGAGCACCTCGTCCCATTTTGGTGCTGTGGGTTGTGGGTCATTCTGCTTCCTGTCCCAATGCCCCGTGATGCATCGCTTCACATCCCAGCAGTCACTGTTTTTCTGTCCACGTTTGGCACCATTGTGACTCTCCCAACGGTTTCTGTGCAGCGCGATTTCTGTGGGAAATGGAGCCCGAGCTGCCGAGGAATATGCTGATGAGTCTCGCCAGCACATCACATTTGGCAGTTGAGCTATTCCTTCAGCTCCAAAGTGACAGTGAGGAGTCCGACGATGATGATATCGAGTCGCCTGACGCGTATGGCACTAAATTGCTTGTGGCATTCACGGAAATGCTCAGCACCATGGAACGCCACTTTTGGGCTTGGGAAACAAGCACTGAGTGGTGGGATCACATCGCCATGGAAGTCTGGGATGACGAGCAGTGGCTGCAGAACTTTCACATGAGAAAAGCCACTTTCATGGGACTGTGTGCTGAGTTCGCCCCCACCCTGCGGCGCAAGGACATGAGATTGAGAGCTGCCCTGCCAGTGGAGAAGAGGGTGGCTATTGCAATCTGGAAGCTGGCAACTCCAGACAGCTACCGATCAGTCGGGAACCAGTTTGGAGTGGGAAAGTCGACCGTTGGAACCATGTTGATGCAAGTTTGCAGGGCCATTAATCACATCCTGCTAAGAAGAACCGTGACTCTGGGGAATGTGCAGGACATTGTGGATGGCTTTGCACAAATGGGTTTCCCTAACTGTGGAGGGGCGATAGATGGGATACATATTCCTATTCTGGCACCACCCCACCTAGCATCCGAGTATGTTAATCGGAAGGGGTATTTCTCTTTTGTTCTCCAGGTGCTTGTGGATCACCGTGGGCATTTCATTGACATTTACACAGGCTGGCCCGGAAAGGTGCATGATGCACGCATCTTTCAGAACAGTGGCCTGTTCAGGAAGATGCAGGCTGGGACCTTTTTCCCAGACCGGAAGATCACAGTAGGGGATGTCGAAATGCCCATTGTGATCCTTGGAGACCCCGCTTACCCGTTAATGCCTTGGCTCATGAAACCGTATACAGGAAGCTTGACAGGAGCAGGGACCGGTTCAACTACAGGCTGAGCCAGTGCTGAATGACTGTGGAATGTGCTTTTGGCCGTTTAAAGAGATGTTGGCGATCTCTGTATGGGAAGCTAGACTTGGGGGAAAGCAGCGTCCCTGCGGTTATATCCGCGTGCTGTACCCTCCGTAATATTTGTGAAGGGAAGGGTGAAACATTCAGTCAGGCATGGACTGCTGAGGTTCAACACTTGGAGGCTGAATTTGCACAGCCAGAGAGCAGGGCTACTAGAGAGGCCCAGCAAAGGGCTACAAGGATTAGGGATACCTTGAGGGAGGAATTTGAGGCTGAAAACCAACAGTAATGTTTGGTGCCTTGCACGGGAGTGAAGTGCAGTGGTTATAACATTAATAGGAATCTGTTTTTCCTAAAATGATTTGCAGTACCTGTTTCTTTCCTGGGCTACGGTATCTTTCAATTTCTGCAATAATAAAGACTGTTTTCAAAGCCAAGAATTCATTTATTGAAAAGAAAATAACTTTATTGACAGACACACAACATTTTGGGAACCTAAAAGGCCAGGGGAGTGGGGTGGTGGACTGTACAGTCACAGGTTTGAATATGTCCTGTCTGGTGTGCTGTGCAATGAGTGCTGCACTTCAGGATGCCTATACTGCATGGTGATGGGGGTTGAGTGCAGAGGGTAAGGGTCGTAGTTCTCAGGGCTGGTTGGTGAAGGTACAGGTGTTGGGGGCAGCTGCTGGTGGTAAGAACCTGGATGCTGGGGAAGGGCATTTGGAGCTGACACTGGGGCACAAGGGAAAGCGCTTTGGGACGGTGGGAGTGGGGGCACAGTAGTGCTCTGCCTGCATGGCTACAAGTGACTGGATAGAGTCTGCTTGGCGCGCCAGGATGCTTATCAGCTGCTTTGTGCTTTTCTTCTTAGCCGCTGTGTTTCTCTGGCAGATCCTGCTTTCCCTTTCCCTCCAGTCCTGCAGTTTTTTCCTCCAGTCCTGCTCTTTCTTACTCTCTCTGGCAGACTGATCCATAACTGCTTTCAGCATGTCTTTGCTTTTTTGCAGCTTCTTCCTGAGGTTTTGTAGCCTCTGAGCAGTCGATGATATGGGCAGTCCAGTAGTCAAGGACATTTTTTGACAGGCAAAAATGGCAACAGTTAACAGAGGCAGCATTGTTTATAATCTCATCCAGACAGTTATTCCCACACAGTGAAGGAGTTTACAGTCTTCATTTTAGCATACTTTTCCCATACCAAACAGAGTGCACATAACCCACAGGAGCCACAAAATGGTGAGTAAGGGGGACTGATTGCTTCAGGGCTGTGTAGGGGTTTCTGTGCATTGGGGACAGCAAACAGTCTGCACTGAACACTCTCCCAACATTTTCCACAGGAGTTAATCCTGGAAGATATCTCGCTGCTGCGGGTCACCTGGGAAGAGCAGGAAGCTCTTCTTCAGCAATGCGGATTCCGCCCTGACCCCTATGCAGCTTGCCTGTGTGCAGCAATGGTCCCCCCACCCCTCGCGGCACAGTGGCGTGGACATGTTAGCCTGACTGGGACAAGGACCACCGTGGCTCTCCCTATAAACTTGCGCAAGCGCATTGCCCACGCTCGGGCTGAAACTTTTGAAGAGATTGCCGAGGCCGATTACCGCAACATGATAGACCACATCAATGGGCTATTCCACATCTAGGCATGCATGCATGCAGCCCTAACCCCTGCTCCTCTCCCGAAACATTTCCATCCTGAAAATAAAAGCCGCTTACCGGCCGCTTACCGGTAACCCGCTCCTCTGCTTGTCCTTCACCAAGTACCGGCTGCTGCGACTGGCTACCTTCCTCCTGGCTTGAGAAGAGCTCCTGGCTGCATGCCTCCTGGGACTCTGGGGTGTCTCCCCCCACCCCAGTACCCTCACTCTCGGTAGCAGCTATAGACTAGAGCACTTTCTAGCTTCAAGGGGACCCAGTCCATTTGAAATGTAGGCTATTTCAGAAAATGAGCCAGGGCCGCCCGGGGGAGGGGACAAGTGGGGCAATTTGTCCCAGGCCCTGGGCCCTGCAAGGGCCCCCATGAGAGTTTTTTGGAGCCCCCAGAGCGGGGTCCTTCACTCGCTCCAGGGGCCCTGGAAAACTCTCACGGGGCCTGGGCCCCTGGAGCTTCTTCGGCTCCGCGTCTTTGGTGGTGCGGGGTCCTTCCTCTCCAGGGCGGAAGGACCGCCCGCCGGTGAATTACCCCCGAAGCGGGACCAGCTGCCGAAGTGCTGGGTCCCGCTTCGGCGGTAATTCGGCAGCCGGGGCCCCTGCCACAGGTCTTCGGGTCTTCAGGGCACTTCGGCGGCAGGTCCCGGAGCAGAAGGACCCCCCGCCGCTGAATTACTGCCGAAGCGGGAGCCACCCGCCACCGAAGACCCCAGACCCCCTGTATCCTCTGGGCGGCCCTGAAATGATCTAGAAATGGTTTCAGAGCCTACGGATGCCCAAAGCTCACAGATATTGGGCTCTGGGGGTTGGTTTTGTGCCACTCTAGAGATAGAGACCAACTGCAAAATGCAGCTCCCGATCTGGCTTCAATTGGCCAACTACCTAAAGTCCAGGGTGTTCAGATGCAGGTATCAGCTATAGCTACAGTTCTCTAAGTGTTAGACATAGTGATAATGCAGCTCTTCCTTTGTTAACCCCTCTACACTCTTGCCATAAAACAGTTAGTTAAGGGTTAAGGTCTCTTTTACCTGTAAAGGGTTAACAAGCAGTAACCTGATGAACACCTGACCAGAGGACCAATCAAGGGACAAGATCATTTCAAATCTCTGGGGAGGGAAGGCTTTGTCTGTGTCCTTTGTTTGGATTGCCGTTCTTTCTTTGGATTTAAGAGAGGCCAGACATATTCTTCAAGTTCTCCAAGGTTTCCTGAAGTATTTTC
The DNA here is from genome assembly GCF_016161935.1 of Mauremys reevesii. Classification (NCBI taxonomy): domain Eukaryota; kingdom Metazoa; phylum Chordata; order Testudines; family Geoemydidae; genus Mauremys; species Mauremys reevesii. The sequence goes on from NC_052623.1 coordinate 221,904,740, forward strand.
TTCTATTCAGTATAGTGAGTATTAGAAGGCGGTTTAGTCTTATAATTGATTTCTACATTTGCAATTGTGTGTTTGCTGAAGAAATATCTTTATTTCTGTTTGCTGTTACTTTGATTATTCTGAGAAAGGAGTGGGGGGGAAGCCTCTCTCCAGGTTTATTAGTTAGACCCTGTATTTGTTCATCCTGGTAATACAGAGATAGTGTACTTTTTTTTTCTTTAATAAAATCTTTTCTTTTTAGAACTTGATTGATTTCTTCCCTTGTTTGGATTTTCAGGGGAAGGGGAGGCGGGAAAAGTGAATCCCTCTTTGTTTTGATTCAAGGAGTTTGAATCTGTATTGGTCTCTCCTAACGGCTAGGGGGAAGAAGGTGGAGGGGAATGGTTTATTTTCCTTTGTGTTGAGATTCAAGGAGTTTGGATCTGTGTTCCCAGGGAAAGTTTTGGGAGAACAGGGAGTGTGCCAGACACTAAAAACTTGGCTGGTGGCAGCTTTTACCAGATCTAAACTAGGATTTTAGTTTAGAGGAGTCCATGCAGGTCCCCATCTTGAGGACGCTAAAGTTCAAAGTGGGGAATAAACCTATGACAGCTCTATCTAGTGCTTTGTTATTATAAGGAATCCTACCTGGAGAGTGATGGAGCCCAATAAGTGATCCTTCCTGAAATAACAGGCTATGGTTTCAGCTAATCCAAAAGACTCAGGGAGACAACCATTTTTGGTAACTAATGTATACAAAATACATTTTTGTGGCAGCAAAAAAAATTATACTTATTCTCCATCATGAAATCCAGAGGCATTAGTTTCAGGCTGGGCTTTGTCTACAAGTAGCTGGCTGTGATGGTCACTCTTACGCTTTCCCAGTTGGCCCTGATGCCTTTGTCTGGCTCAATGGCTGTAGCTAGTGATGGGTGAAGGTTTAGCTGTTTGGTGCAGAGAAACACATATAACGTCAGCGTCTGATCCAAAGTGTCTTTCAACCAGGTCAATCCACAAACAAGAGTTGGAACTATTGCAAGACTGGTATCACTTTTACTGTTCATCTGGCCACCCTGCCAATTCTTCACCAACTGGTTTCTTACAACGTAATGAATTTCTGCAACACTTTGTCTACTAACTTTAGTACATCATAGAAACGCAGTTTTGGAACAAGGATTCCTGTGAAAAGGATAGTGCATAGTTTTTGTTACTACACGGAAGTGAAAGACTAACATGCTGTAGTTAGGGTATATTTGTGGAACATTCATTATTTTGTTTCACTGTTTATGGAAAACACATTTATCATTATGGTACCTGTATTAGGGAGATGTGTGTTGAAACAAGAGTTTGAAATGATGATAAAAATTATATTCAACTGAAAAAAATGAACGGTTGTGCTTGTGGACAGATGAGGGTGAAGGTAAAAGGTTCAGCTTGTGATTGGATTGTCTAATAGGAATATAGACATGCATATTTTAAATGCAAATTAACCTTTAGCTACAGGAGTACTTAGAATCATACAACATGAGGGTTGGCAGAGACCTCAGGAGGTCACCTAGGCCAATCCCCTGCTCAAAGCAGGACCAACATCAACTAAATGATGGCATCATTTCTGTACTTTTGATGTTTATTATTTTTCTCTATATACATTTTTAAAAATTATTTAGTAAAATTATTGAATACCTTCAGTTTGATAGTCAATGTATTTATTCTGGAATAAATTCTAGTTTGAACACTAATGACAGCTTTAATTAATATGATTTAAGCATTTCCATTGTAACTGCCCCTGTTTATTGACAATTTTACTCAACATTTATACAGTTACTCTATCTATCTATCTATCTATCTATCTAATCTATCTATCTATCTGAGCAGACAGGCACCTGCATACATAAAACATCACTAAATATCAGAAAAGTTGCTCATTAACATAAACTCCAAAAATGAGAAATGAACACATAAAGGATCCAAACAGTTACCCATTACCATGCAGCCCTTCATCATTTACTGCAATTTATGCTGCTGACACAACCTTACCTTTGCAACATCCTTCTGTTCTCTAATTGAGATAAGCTCTGGGATATATATAATATTGATTTTAAATAGTTTTCTACATAGATGATAAAGATTTCCAACACACACACAATTATACATGCAAAATAAATACATAACTATAGGTTCCAAAGTTTAGCCTCCCCTCTTGAAGGACATACAGAAAATCCTTTAATTTTCCTCTCCCCTTTCTCTCCAGGAGCACTCTACTTCTCCTTGCACCTCCAGGGTGCAGGTAGAAACTGTTGGGCAGGAGTGAAAAAGGAAGGAAATCTTTCCTTCCCTTTAATTGTTCAGCTCTTTAGCGTTGTTACATTATGGTCAAGGGTGAAGAGCCATTACTGTACCTCTAGCCTATGGTGATGTCTCATTAATGTGGGGCAGCCTGAGAAGAGGGTCTCTGCGAAATATATTGTGGAGATGCACTAACTGGATGGGGTTCTGAAGAGAGATAACTAAAAGGGATTTGTCACCAAATTATAGTATGGCTGAGAAAGCAGCCGGGAAGAGTTGTGTGAGTGCCAATATTACATGTGTGGCAGTCAAAATATCAATGAGTTGCTATATACTTTTTTATAGCCTGCACAGGTATTAGCACGATTAAATCACAACAGTGTCACGGTGGATCCCAGGGTCCCAGAAGGTGGTGGGGGTGGCAGCCATTATGCTGAATCTCACTCCTTCCTGTTCTCCTGGTTTTTAGTTAGCCAGCTTTCCCTAATTCCCCACTGCTACTACCACCAAAGTCTCTTTTTCTGAGGACCCCAAATGGGAATGATGGCTGGAATAGCCCATCCCCTCATTATTTTGTCCACCAATTAGGTCTACTTTTCAATACATCAATTTTGGTCCACTGATTTCCGGTCCCACACTTCTCTTGTTTACCAGGAATGATTTTAATGTAGCCTATGGGTTAAATCAATAGGCTTTCTTCTTTGAACTCATCTAGTCTTTTGCCTCCCTTTCATTCCTTTCATGTCAACATTTATTGTTACAGGTTATTGTGACATTTTATGAATTTTCACAACTTACAATTGAACTTACCATTAGGATAAAGTTGTGACAACATGCCACACTCCCCTCTCCACAGACTGGAGATCAACTAGAAGCCAGGAGTCCGGACTTTCCCTGGGAATCTATTCCCTGCCTAAGATTCAGAAGGTCCCAGTTGTATGAGATGCTGGGCCCTCTTGGAACCCATTGATTTCAATGGGGTTCATGACATTCTGTACCCTGAGGGAGCTTTCTGTAACCCCCATATTCCTCATTTACATATAATTGTGATATTGCATATAAAACATGCTATGTGTTGTATCAGGGGAAAGGTTCTGATTTGCTGAAAGACATTCTTCCATCTAAATAGGTGCATATGCATATACAATTATAAGAATTGTGTTGTATTGTTTTCACTAAAATATGCTGTGGGTTTGGGAAGTGTCCAGATGCTAACTCTCCAGAGACAATGACAAGGGAGGTAAGCAATGCCCCAGTGTGTGCTGAATAGACATCACCAGCCATTGTTCAGCAGAGGAGTTACAATTGAATGACTCACTCACAGGAGACACACCGAGGTATTGCTTCACCTTGTGACTCAGCAATGCCCACCAGACATGCCTGGACCTGTGTTTTCCAAGCACATGGACTAAGGGTATAAAACAGAACACAGCGGCCACATGCTTGGCCTTTCTCCTTCCCCCACCTACACTGCAATCAGCAAGGACACTCAGAAGACTGAAGACCCCAAAAGAGGGGACTGGCCCAGGTTTCCATGGTGAAACCCGTGTACTGTGAACTGCAATATCCAGTGGGGTGAGAAAAAGAGCTTAATCTAGATGTTACCAAATCTAATAGGGTTGAGAGTTTAGACTGTGTGCTTTTATTTATTTTAATTTAATTTTATTTTATTTTGGTAACCACTCTAAATTTTTGCCTATTACTTATAATCACTTAACAGCTGTCTTTTGTAGTCAATTAACTTGTTTAACTGTTTAACTTTACTAGTGGGTTTGCCTGAAGTGTTTGGTAAATCTGCTCAGGTTTGCAAAGGCTGGTGTATATCCACTTTCCATTGATGAAGTGGTAAACCAATTAATAAACTTGCACTGCTTGTCTTCCTGAGGCACAGTGCTGGGAACTGGGGGAATTGGCTGGTGCCTTTCTCTGTGTGATTCATGAGTGGCTCTGGGAGCACTCATGCAATCTAGCTGGGTGTGGGGCTCCACATACTGTCATGCTGAGTGATAACAGCACCTGGAGGGATTTGCTGCTCATCACCAGCAAAGCATTGTGAGAGACAGCCCAGTTTGGAGAGTTAAGAGCCCACAGCAGTCCCACAGTCTCAGGCTTCACCCTGGGGATCCCGTCACAGGGGTTGTGGGTGCTCAGCACCTTACAGGGACTGGCCCAGCTCAGAGACTCTCAGCCTGAGGAACAGTCACCTACAAAGGAAGGACTGGGAACCTTATTGCTGGGATATTTCCAAACACGGTGGGGATAAGAACATAACATAAGAACATAAGAAAGGCCGTACCGGGTCAGACCAAAGGTCCATCTAGCCCAGTATCTGTCTACCGACAGTGGCCAATGCCAGGTGCCCCTGAGGGAGTGAACCTAACAGGCAATGATCAAGTGATCTCTCTCCTGCCATCCATCTCCATCCTCTGACGAACAGAGGCTAGGGACACCATTCTTACCCATCCTGGCTAATAGCCATTTATGGACTTAGCCACCATGAATTTATCCAGTCCCCTTTTAAACATTGTTATAGTCCTAGCCTTCACAACCTCCTCAGGTAAGGAGTTCCACAAGTTGACTGTGCGCTGCGTGAAGAAGAACTTCCTTTTATTTGTTTTAAACCTGCTGCCTATTAATTTCATTTGGTGACCCCTAGTTCTTGTATTATGGGAATAAGTAAATAACTTTTCGTTATCCACTTTCTCAACATCACTCATGATTTTATATACCTCTATCATGTCCCCCCTTAGTCTCCTCTTTTCCAAACTGAAGAGTCCTAGCCTCTTTAATCTTTCCTCATATGGGACCCTCTCTAAACCCCTAATCATTTTAGTTGCTCTTTTCTGAACCTTTTCTAGTGCTAGAATATCTTTTCTGAGGTGAGGAGACCACATCTGTACACAGTATTCGAGATGTGGGCGTACCATGGATTTATATAAGGGCAATAATATATTCTCAGTCTTATTCTCTATCCCCTTTTTAATTATTCCTAACATCCTGTTTGCTTTTTTGACCGCCTCTGCACACTGCATGGACATCTTCAGAGAACTATCCACGATAACTCCAAGATCTTTTCCTGACTCGTTGTAGCTAAATTAGCCCCCATCATGTTGTATGTATAGTTGGGGTTATTTTTTCCAATGTGCATTACTTTACATTTATCCACATTAAATTTCATTTGCCATTTTGTTGCCCAATCACTTAGTTTTGTGAGATCTTTTGAAGTTCTTCACAATCTGCTTTGGTCTTAACTATCTTGAGTAGTTTAGTGTCATCTGCAAACTTTGCCACCTCACTGTTTACCCTTTCTCCAGATCATTTATGAATAAATTGAATAGGATTGGTCCTAGGACTGACCCTTGGGGAACACCACTAGTTACCCCTCTCCATTCTGAGAATTTACCATTAATTCCTACCCTTTGTTCCCTGTCCTTTAACCAGTTCTCAATCCATGAAAGGACCTTCCCTTTTATCCCATGACAGCTTAATTTACGTAAGAGCCTTTGGTGAGGGACCTTGTCAAAGGCTTTCTGGAAATCTAAGTACACTATGTCTACTGGATCCCCCTTGTCCACATGTTTGCTGACCCCTTCAAAGAACTCTAATAGATTAGTAAGACACGATTTCCATTACAGAAACCATGTTGACTATTGCTCAAGAGTTTATGTTTTTCTATGTGTCTGACAATTTTATTCTTTACTATTGTTTCAACTAATTTGCCCGGTACCGACGTTAGACTTACCGGTCTGTAATTGCCAGGATCACCCCTAGAGCCCTTTTTAAATATTGGCGTTACATTAGCTAACTTCCAGTCATTGGGTACCAAGCCGATTTAAAGGACAGGTTACAAACCTTGGTTAATAGTTCATAACTTCACATTTGAGTTCTTTCAGAACTCTTGGGTGAATGCCATCTGGTCCTGGTGACTTGTTAATGTTGAGTTTATCAATTAATTCCAAAACCTCCTCTAGTGACACTTCAATCTGTGACAGTTCCTCAGATTTGTCACCTACAAAAGCCAGCTCAGGTTTGGGAATCTCCCTAACATCCTCAGCCGTGAAGACTGAAGCAAAGAATCCATTTAGTTTCTCCGCAATGACTTTATCATCTTTAAGCGCTCCTTTTGTATTTTCATCGTCAAGGGCCCCACTGGTTGTTTAGCAGGCTTCCTGCTTCTGATGTACTTAAAAAACATTTTGTTATTACCTTTGGAGTTTTTGGCTAGCCGTTCTTCAAACTCCTCTTTGGCTTTTCTTATTACACTCTTGCACTTAAGTTGGCAGTGTTTGTGCTCCTTTCTATTTGCCTCACTGGGATTTGACTTCCACTTTTTAAAGGAAGTCTTTATCTCTCACTGCTTCTTTTACATGGTGGTTAAGCCACGGTGGCTCTTTTTTAGTTCTTTTACTGTTTTTCTTAATTTGGGGTATACATTGAAGTTGGGCCTCTATTATGGTGTCTTTAAAAGGGCCCACGCAACTTGCAGGGATTTCACTTTAGTCACTGTACCTTTTAACTTTGTCTAACTAACCCCTCATTTTTGTATAGTTCCCCCTTTTGAAATTAAAGGCCACAGTGTTGGGCAGTTGAGATGTTCTTCCCACCACAGGGATGTTGAATGCTATTGTATTATGGTCACTATTTCCAAGCGGTCCTGCTATAGTTACCTCTTGGACCAGCTCCTGCGCTCCACTCAGGATTAAATCTAGAGTCGCCTCTCCTTGTGGGTTCCGTACCAGCTGCTCCATGAAGCAGTCATTTAAAGTATCGAGAAATTTTATCTCTGCATTTCGTCCTGAAGTGAAATGTTCCCAGTCAATATGGGGATAATTGAAATCCCCACTATTATTGGGTTCTTAATTTTGATAGCCGCTCTAATTTCCTTAGCAATTCATCATCACTATTACTGTCCTGGTCAGGTGGTCGATAATAGATCCCTACTGTTATATTTTTACTAGAGCATGAAATTTCTATCCATAGAGACTCTATGGAACCTGTGGATTCGCCTAAGATTTTTACTTCATTTGAATCTACACTTTCTTTAACATATAGTGCCACTCCTCCCCCTGCACGGCCTGTTCTGTCCTTCCGATATATTTTGTACCCGGAATGATTGTGTCCCATTGATTGGTCTCAGTCCACCAGGTTTCTGTGATGCCTATTATATCTATATCCTCCTTTATCACAAGGCACTCTAGTTCACCCATCTTATTATTTAGACTTCTGGCATTTGTGTACAAGCACTTTAAAAACTTGTCCCTGTTTATTAGCCTGCCTTTTTCTGATGTGCCAGATTCTTTTTTATGTGATTGTTTATCATCTGATCCGGCCCTTACATTATACTTCTCATTCCTCTGCTCCCGACTATAACCTGGAGATTCTCTATCATCAGACTCTCCCTAAGAGAAGTCTGTGTCCGATCCACACGCTCCTCTGCAGCAGTCGGCTGTCCCCCATCTCCTAGTTTAAAAACTGCTCTACAACCTTTTAATGTTTAGTGCCAGCAGTCTGGTTCCACTTTGGTTTAGGTGGAGCCCATCTCTCCTGTATAGGCTCCTCCCATCCCAGAAGTTTCCCCAGTTCCTAATGAACGTGAACCCCTCCTCTCTACACCATCGTCTCATCCACGCATTGAGACTCTGCAGCTCTGCCTGCCTACCTGGCCCTGCGCGTGGAACTGGGAGCATTTCTGAAAATGCCACCATAGAGGTCCTGGATTTCAGTCTCTTCCCTAGCAGCCTAAATTTGGCTTCCAGGACATCTCTCCTACCCTTCCCTATGTCATTGGTACCTACATGTACCACGACCACCGGCTCCTCCCCGGCACTACACATAAGTCTATCTAGATGCCTCGAGAGATCCGCAACCTTTGCACCAGGCAGGCAAGTCACCATACGGTTCTCCCGGTCATCACAGACCCAGCTATCTACATTTCTAATAATCGAATCTCCCATTACTAACACCTGCCTTTTCCTAGAAACTGGAGTTCCCTCCCCCAGAGAGGCAACCTCAGTGCGAGAGGCAACCCCAGAACCATCTGGAAGGAGGGTCCCAACTATGGGAAGGTTTCCCTCTGCTCCCATTGACTGCTCTACTTCCCTGGGCCCTTCTTCCTCCTCAACAGCACAGGAGCTGTCTAAGCGGAGGTGGGACAATTCTACAGTGTCCCGGAAGGCCTCATCAACATACCTCTCTGCCTCTCTCAGCTCCTCCAGTTCCGCCACCCTGGCCTCCAAAGTCCGTACATGGTCTCTGAGGGTCAGGAGCTCCTTGCACCGACTGCACACATACGCCACCCGCCCACAGGGCAGGTAATCATACATGCGACAGTCAGTGCAATAAACTGGATAGCCCCCACTCTGCTGCTGGGCTTCTGCCTGCATTGTCTCCTAGTTAGTGAAAGGGTGGTTTAAAGGAAGAGGTTTTGAATGTAGTTTGGTTTATAGGTTTTAGGGGGGGGCCACGGGGAAGGGGTTAGGGCTGGCGAGGGGCTCCCACTCCCTTCCCACTCCCCTTCTAAACTCCCTTGCAAAACTCCCTGTTAGCAGCCCCTGTTCGCAAAGCTCCCTGGTCGCTTGTGCGCGGCTTTATAAAGCCCTGGCCTGGCCTGAGTGAATGCCCCGCCCACTGATTAAGGCTCAGCCAATTACCAGAGGCTTCGAGCTTTCAAACCTGCCTCCAACTGCCAGCCAGAGCACACGGTCCCTCAAACAACCAAACAAACAAACAGACTGACAAACACAAGCTCAGCACACAGCAAGTAACCCCCAAACACAAACACACACACACTACAGACAGTCACTTACCCCACAGATGCTGTATTAGCTCCTCCTTCACCTGGAGAACCCTGGGGATGGCTCTGGAGAACCCCCTGCAGGGAATGTGCTGTCCAGACCCAGTGCAAGGGGCGCAAGGGGTTTGTGTTAGGAAATCATGTCTTATTTGGGGGAGATTTGCCCTCCATTTTTGCCCCTTCTTGGACAGAAAGGTGAAGCTACTAAGGAAACACTAAATGCCACTAACTTGCTCTAAATGATGGACACTGAACAGTGCATGTTCAGAGTCTCTGCCTCGCTCCCTCCTCTTCGCTCTCGAACAGCAGCACAGGCTAGAGGGTTGCTGTACTGGAGGGCATTACACTGCCCAGCCAGAAGAACAGGGGGAAGATACTGCATACTCAACAGTGGCTGTGAAAGCAAATATTGATTTACTGCCAAGGGACAGATATACTCAGGCCCTGAACCTATTACCTTGGAGGGAAGGAAGCAGAGAGAAGGGAAAAAAGAAAGGAAAGAAGAAGAGAGAGGAGGGAGGGAGCAAAGGGAAGAAAGACAGAAGGACAAAACACCACCAGTGGTTCAAAGGGGCAGAATCCTAGGTGGGAAACTTTTCTTCCATCTTAATCTAGTGATTTGTGGGCCCAGAGGTTGGCTGGTGACAAGTGGATCAGATTGAACAGTGAGATTAAACTCTAACCTCCCAAATAGGGAAGCTTAATTTTCTATGAAAAGCAATTAGTAAGAAAGGAGAAAACTCAAAAGTGGCTCCTCCCTGGCGCTCCGGTGTGTGACCCTGACACCTCTCTAAGGGTAGGTCCATACTTACCCACCGGGTCGACGTGGAGAGTTCGACTTCTCGGAGTTCGAACTATCACGTCTAATCTAGACGCGATAGTTTGAACTCCGAACACGCTCCCATCGACTCCGGAACTCCAACACCGCGAATCACGGTGGCGGAGTCGATGGGGGAGCTGTGGAGTTCGATCCCGCGGTGTCTGGACAGGTAGGAAATTCGAACTAAGGTAGTTCGACTTCAGCTACGCTATTCGCTATTCGCGTAGCTGAAGTTGCGTACCTTAGTTCAACCGCCCCCCCCCCCCACCCGTAGTGTAGACCAGGCCTAAGGCTTCCAAGGAGAAATCAAAAAAGGACTTCCTGGGGAAAGCCACGGGGATCTCAGAGATTGCAAATGCCCTCCCTCCCCTGAACGTCAAGGATGTCAGAAGTTGATGGCAGATGTAAGAGAACCAGCATGGCTAGGAGATCATCAACTCATGAAATCAGAGCAGTTTCCGTGCCATGCCCAGGATTTGCCCGGACCAAAATAACTCAGGTACAGCAGGAGACCTCAGGTGACATCAGAGTAGCTTCCCCCTAACCTGCTCAATGAAATTACCCAGAACATAGACAGTAAAGGCTGGGAAATGAGAGCTTGAAGTCATGGCTTCTTGAGCATGTGCCTAACAATGGGTCATTTGAGTGAGGATGGCTCTGTGCTCTTCCATAGCAAGGCATTAATGGTCTCAGCCAATAGAGAGCCACAGCAACACAGCATTTAAGGCACCCAGGGTTGCAAGGCAGATGTTGACTGAACCCCTTACTGGCCTGGGTTATCCCAAAGCGTCATCTATGGCTAAATTATTAACCTCTCTGTGCCTCAGCTCCCAGCAGAGGAAGAAATTAGAAGGAGAAGGTGGGGCTGGATAGGACATACACTACGCAAGCAGCCAACCAACATCACCAGACAGGCACTGCAGTGGAACCCCCAAGGCAAGCGGAAAAGAGGCCGCCCAAGAAATACCTGGCGACGCGACCTTCAGGTTGATAGCAAAAAAATGGGCTATACCTGGAACCAGCTAGAGCGAATGGCCCAGGATAGAAGACTATGGAGATCTGTGGTTGGCGGCCCATACCCCGGTTGGGGTGACGGGCATGAATGAATGAATGATGAATGAATGTGCCACAGCTCCCCACCTGTACACTGAGGACAATGATACTTACATAACTCACAGGGATGATGTGGGGATAAATTGATGAATGTCTGGGAGAGGCTGAGATATTACAATGATGGGGCTGTAGGAGTACCTACATAGTTCAGTTGCTAGAAATTGTAGAACTCAGCCAGGATGCTTATTTAATTCTGTATGTTTTAGTTTCCAGTACAGCCCCTTTCTGTTACACTCAGGGAATGGACATGATCGTACTGTAACCAAAACCCAGTAGGGCTGTTTTAATCTCCATTTGCTTGCTCTTTCATTAGTGACACTGATACAATTATCTGACTACTTTGGTGGAGGGGTGTTGTAGATCTGGCTTTGTTATCTCACAACAGGGATTCATATTTGCCTTTCAAAGCTTAGAAGGGACCATTCTGAGCATCTAGTCTGACCTCCTGAATAACACAGATTTCACACAGTAATTCCTACATCAAGCCCACAGTTTTGGTTGAACTAAAGTGTATCTTTTAGAAAGAGAACCAGAACAGGTAGTTGCAATTGTTTCACCCACAGGATCACAAAACCACCTGAACCCTCTTTCTGTTCCACTTGAAAGTGAGCTTCTTAAATCTGCCTTCAGTAGCATAAGCTCACAGAATGTCATAAAATAAAACTGAAAATAAACCCCTATAACCCTCCATAAGAATCCATATGCACTTTTTCCCCAGGAGGAAGGATGGAGCATGACCCACATGTGATGAAAGAAAATCATATCACTTCCTGCATCTCTATATGATGCTCTGATGCCACAGTGACGGGCATAGTATCAGAATTTGTAGGGCAGAGACGAGATTAGGGGACTCTTGTCACTGTCTAATTGTGCGTGTATGTGTGTGCGCGCGCTCATTACGGTACCTATAAATAACCTCTCATTTATCCTCCTGGATTTCAGAGGAAAGTCTGGAGTCTGGATTAGGGGTTAGGACCCTCTCTGGGGTTAGGAATATTTTGTTGCTGGGTTTCTCATGGTTACCACACCCCTGATAGAACATTCACTTTCAGTGCAGTGCCCCATCCTAGAGCCAGCGATACCTGAGAAGTGACATTTTAACATTATTACTTTTCGGTGATTCAGTTGTGACGTTGCACTCCATAATGTTATATGGAAATATGCTTAAAAGTTTTAATGTAATGTAACTGGAATACGCTTTATACAAAAGGTCTCTTGTAAGGTATCATTACAAAGCTTATGGCCTACTGAATATATTCATCTTATTTGTGTGCATTTTAGGCGCTTCCGTATAGCTTCACTGTAGAGGCCACACACTAACCTGTCACGCAGGGCATCATTTAACATCTCTTTAAATTCACAGTGTTCTGCTAGCTTTTTTAAAATTGCTACAAATTGTACAACTGTTTCATCTTCCTTTTGGTCTCTTTTGTGGAACCTATATCTTTCAGCAATTACCAGTGGTTTGGGGGAAAAATGGGACCCCAGGATTTCCACAATGTCACTGTAAGATTTAGTCTCAGGCTTAACAGGGTGTAGTAAGCTGCGTAGCAGGGAGTAGGTTTTAGCCCCTACAACACTTAAGAATATTGGCACCTTCTTCGCTTCTGTAATGTCATTTGCAATAACAAAAAGCTCAAAACGCTCAGTAAGCCATTGCCATTGCTCTATAGTCTCATCAAAAGGTTCCAGTGGCCTGGTCAGAGTAGCCATGATTTTAGTTTCACTTTCACAGTCAGTGCAAACAAGTAGTTTAGACATGTCACCTGGTACTGGAATCCATCTTAAACCTGGTACTTTTCAATATAGAAGGAGGGGTGGAGACCCAGAGAGACAAAATATTACTGCCTTGTGCCAAAGCTATAAAAGGAGGTGGAACAGAACAAAGGAGGCTGCCAGTCATGAGAACACCCCTGCTTTCCACTTAAGATGTCTGCTGGAACTAACAAGGACTGTACCAGGGGAAAGGATTGGGCCCAGACTAGGAAGGAATCTAGTCTGTGAAAGAAGTTTTTAGAACAACTCTGAGGGTAAGATTTTACCTATAATCAGTTTCTTAATGTATTAGGTTTAGACTTGTGTGTTTTTGCTTTATTTTGCTTGGTAACTTACTTTGTTCTGTCTGTAATTACTTGAAACCTCTTAAATCCTACATTTTATTCTTAATAAAATCACTTTTGTTTATTATTGAACCCAGAGTAAGTGATTAATACCTAGGGCAGCAAACAGCTGTGCATATCTCTATCAGTGATATAGAGGGCGAACATTTTATGAGTTTACCCTGTATAAGTTTCGTAAAGAGTAAAAATGATTTATTTGGGGTTTAGATCTCATTGGGAGCTGGGTGTCTGGGTGCTGGATATAGGAGACCTAATGAGCTGGTTTTGGTTAAAGTCTGTAGCTTTGGAGACGTGGACCAGACCTGGATCTGTGTTGTTGCAGACTAGCGTGTCTGGCTCAACAAGGCAGGGTTCTGGAGTCCCAAGCTGGCAGGGAAAATGGGCTCAGAGGTAATCTCAGCACATCAGGTGACAGTCGCAAGGGGGTCTCTGTGACCAAACCCATCACATCAGTATCCATTTCTCTCCCTGCTGGTAAACATAGAGCCACCCAACACACTTCATGAGAGAAACATCAGGCCTGGAACAGATCTTCAAAAAGGGTTTAATAAGAAAAAGCAAAAATTCACAATGAAGAAATGTTAGGAACAAAAAAGCAGGGAAGTTCAAGACTGTTGGATCAATGGGAACTGAGAGGGGAAATCACAGCCCCTGTCTCAGTCACACTTATTTCTTGCATTTAAACAAAATTGAAATTAAAAAGCTAATTGAAGTAGTTCCCAGGCAAGGATTGTCTCCAATACTCCTGTGGCCCAATGAGCATTTGGAACAGGAAGAGTCTAACCATACAGCATTTACATCCTCATGGGATATTTGATCTGAACCAAGGCATTCTTATATTGATGTCCCAGTGATGCAATCATCAACGTCATCATAACCTGGGTCATGAGGAGCTGGGGCCAGAACGTCACTCTCAGCCCCAGAGGCCCCTTCACTTCTTCGTGAGTGCAGACTCCAGTCTAAAAATAGCAAGGAGGTCACATTACAGTCAATGTATCCATTCTCTACCCATGTGAACTCACATAATGGATGGGCAACATACAGTATGGGCTGTGAATCAGCCCCCGCCCACAGTTTCCCTGAGTGGGCCTCTGACAAGTTTAATCCATTATCTCTCTCTGTTTTTCAAAGGAAACATGTGGGAGCAGATTCTCTCTGTGCTGAGACCTCCCTGGTGCAGAAGTGTGGGGATGGCAGTGAGCAGACAACTCCCTGATAGGCCACTGGGAGCTGCTGTAACTCCTGACAGCTAATATATTCCCTAAGGGACCACACATCAGCAGAGACCTGGCAGTTGGAGCTGGGTGGGGACCCTAGCTCATGGGACTTGCCTGGACATCACAGATCTCACCTGCCCACACAATGCTCATTCGCACATTATTCCCATCAAGACCAAAGAAATGCACATTTCATCCCAACCCAGTTTCCCCTGAGGTGCAAAGTGGCAGCTCAGTCATTGGCTCCAGCTCTGATCCTATGCTAACAGGGACATTTACATACTGAAGAGTGATTTCAAACCTGATGCCAGGCCACTAACTAACCGCACTCCAGGGACCTGCTCTTCCCATTACCACCCAGGGCACTTGTTTGGGGAAAGGGACTTTGGCCCCGATCCTGCCAATGGACTCTTGTAACTTTGATGATTTGGACAATTCCACTGAAGTCAGCAAGATTATTCATGTGAGTAAAGTGACAGATGGGATCTAATATTTGTAGGGTCACGGACCTTAATAGGAAATCTTCTTTATTTCTTGATTTAAGTCCATTTAACTCTGTTTAGTAGAGGTCAGGGTGGGGATACAGCTGGGAGTTTACCAATAACTCTATTTCAGTGCAGTGACAGTGACCTCTACTGGCCTGTAAAGGCTCTTCCAGGTGAGCTGTCCACACACCGCTCACCTGTCTGTGAATCCCAGTTCCTGACACTTCCCCCATGGACCCCAGTGACTTCCTGGGCACTTGGTCCAGAACCAGGGTCATCTTCAGGGTCAGAAATTTCTCTAGCATCATCATAACCATCCCCTGGGTCATCTCCAGGCAGGGCAGGGACCTCTGAAATAAAGATGTGAATTAATGGAAATGAGAAGAGGCTTTTCACTGAATAGAGAAATAAGCTACCTGCCAGGTGTGGCAAACGAGGGAATTATGTGTGTTATTTCTTATGAATGCCACATACACCCCAGTTAAGCTGTTTGATGTTATCCTGCCAGACTGCACAGAGAAAATCAAAGGAGGCTATTGGCGGGGAAGCAAACAGGAAACAGAAAACTAACAAAGACATGGTTCCTTAAGGGCATGATGGGAGCTGTTAATTGTGGAATGCATCTCCCTGGCTCCAGCCAGGCTAGTCTGAGTTAATTCTTCCCAGCCCTGAGCTCAGGATCAAAGGGCAGACTAGGGAATGAAGGGGGTGGAGCAGCAATAGCCAAGGGGTAATGTGGTTTCTGGAGCGGGATTCACTGTTCACCTCGACTGTCTGGAGTCTGGGGGACATCGTTCAAGGCAGGCTTCTCCATGTTATCATAATCCAACTGAGACCCCTCTGGGGAAGCGCCCTCTGGAACAGCAAAAAACACACTCAGCTTCCCCTGAACACACCCATTTCCCCAGCAGGTTTTAGTTCCCCATTAAAGGCCTGTTGTCTTGGAGTTTGGACTCTTCATCATAGAGTCTGTAGGGGAAGTCACAGGGTGACCCAGGAGAAAAGAGAGAGTCATGGACATTCTGTGAAGCAATAATTGTGCCACCTTCATTTCCTCAAAAATAACAATGGCCCAGCCCTGCCCCACAGCATCCAATAGCAACTTTGTTATGCCCTTCAATGAGATCAGGATCTATGCTGGTATTGAGCTAACCCTGGACCCGTTGGGAGATAGTAGCTGCCACACCAGAGCTAACCATTGTGAATTCAACTGAACTCTATAAAGACACAGAGTCCTGACTTTATATGGGCTGGATCATGAATTGGGCTATATGCTGAGGAGGCAGGGGGCTAAGATCATGGGGCACAGATCAGGGGTTGTATAGTGATACACGTATAGTGACACGTGTCAACTGTGGAAGTCAGATTCTTTCATACTGTGTGAATATTTCTCTGCCCGGTTCCCTGTAGCTCCTCCCCGGGGGAGAGCACCGTCAACCACACACAGAAATGATCACAATTTGTTCACATTTCCATTAAGAGTTGGACAGAAATCATTTATGTGTCTCTGTACCCACCTCCACCCCTGTTACCTTGTTCTGATCCACGATCATTTTCCCCCTCGCTGTCCCCAGTGTAATACTGCAGCTTCATCACTGAGTCATCTGAATAGGAGACTGGAGAGATGGTAAATGGGATGTTATCACATTGAGAGCAGCGAACCTGGCTGATGGGCAATGCATCCAGCTCCTGGTCTCAGTTTAGATGGTCAGATTTATGGTCTCAGTATATTGTTCCTTCAAGAGAAGATGCTGAATTCACAGCAACTGAGTGGTGAGAGGCTGTCACAGATTTTCCAAGATAAATATCCATTTTTTATGGTAAATGTGACTTTCGGGTGGATAAAATCAGACTGGGAAGATGCTGGGAACAGCCATATTGACCTCATGAGGTGAGGCAGAGACTGAGTGAGCTTTTACCATGGGACCCAGTCCTGTGGGTTTCATTTGAATCCTTCTCATTAACTGCGGACCGTATTTCGAGTCACGCTTAGGGTAGGTCTACACTTACCTGCCGGGTCGATGGGCGGCGTTCGACTTCTCGGAGTTCGAACTATCGCGTCTAATCTAGACGCGATAGTTCGAACTCTGGACGCGCTCCCGTCGACTCCGGAACTCCACCACCGCGAACGGCGGTGGCGGAGTCGATGGGGGAGCCGCGGCGTCTGGACGGGTGAGTAGCCCGAACTAAGGTACTTCGACTTCAGCTACGCTATTCGCGTAGCTGAAGTCGCGTACCTTAGTTCGACCCCCCCCCTTAGTGTAGACCAGGCCTCAAGGTGTAAGAATCTGTTTAGAGGAGGAATGTTTATCTTCTCCTCCTTAATGTTGCTACTTCATGTCCTGATCCAGCAGAAAATTATGGCTGAGGCTGCTGGTCCAGACCTCATGAGGTGAGGCAGGGACTGAGTGAGCCTTTTACCATGGGACCCAGTCCTGTGGGTTTCATTTGAATCCTGCTCATTAACTGCGGAGTGTATTTCGAGTCACACTCAGGGTGTAGGAATCTGTTTAGAGAGGAATGTTTATCTTCTCCTCCTGAATGTTGCTACTTCATGGCCTGATCCAGCAGAAAATTATGGCTGAGGCTGCTGGTCCAGACCTCCTCAGCCACGGACATGACTCCCATTTTGTTATGCAAGACACTCCCCATCCCCTGCCTTGTTGCCAGATTAGGCCACGCCCCTCCCAGGATCAGAGTCTGTGACCAACCCCCATCATTAGTAGAGAGGACAATGTGCATCTCAGCCTCAGAGAGACGCACTGACCATGCTCAGAGTGCCCCACAATGTGCTAAACTGAGAGCAGCATCTTCCCAGCTGGTTGACATTCAGTCAAAAGGACGTGAACAGTCATTTTCCTGACCCATAACTAATTGCCTCCTAAGGCTGCAGGATGTACAGATCAGACCAACTCAGAATGCATAGTGTGTTAGGGAGGAAACTCATTCATCTCAGTCCAGTAACTGGCTGGTCTCTTCACATACCCAGCATCTGCAGCCATCCAGGACTCAGAGGCTTGAAAGCTGCAGAGATTTAGCTCTAGGTCAGAGCTTTAGAATGCAGAGTGCATTAGAGATTTTCTCCCTGATAGGAATGACACACACAGACCTGAGCCATCAAACACCTGCTTCTTTCTCATCAGGTTATAATCAATCTCCTCGTACACGGCCTCAGATAAAGGGTCCAAGGATCTTCTGGAGCCTAAAAACAAAGGGCAGGGTTTGCACAGGATCAGAGAAGCTAGGGATGGGAAACCCTATGAGATCATCCAGCCCCTCCCCCTGGGCCCAGTGCAGGACCGGTCCCTACAAAACATTCCCACTGCTCTGTCCAGTTAAGATTTCAGCATTGAAGGTGACAGGGACCACGTCACCTGTCATGTTTGTTCCATTGGCTATTTCACTGTCATTAAGTTTATCTTAATATTCAGCCTTAATGGTCCCTACATACATTTATCCTATTACTCCTAGTACCATGCAAAATCATTCCTCTCCTATTCTGGTGCTCCCACCTATGGGCAAAATAGTACTTGTATATGTACTGCCTAGAGACTGTGGGGAATAATTAGCTAATATTTGTGCAGTGCTTTAAAAATGGAAAGTACTATCTATATATCTTTTTAGGTGACAAATCTGAGGCACTGTCCTAGATTGAGGTGTCATTAGAGGAAATTTTGGAACAAATTGTTGAACTAAATAGTAATAAGTCACCAGGACCAGATAATATTCATCCAAGAGTCTGAAAGAACTCAAATATGAAATTACAGAACTACTAACTGTGGTATGTAACCTATCATTTAAATCAGTTTCTGTACCAGATGGCTGGAGGATAGCTAAAGTGATGACAATTTTTAAAAAAGGCTCAAGAAGTGATCCCAGCAATTACAGGCCATAATCCAAATTTACAGAACCAGGCAAATTAGTTTAAACTATAGTCAAACCAGAATGATCAGATATATAGATGAACACGATTTGTTGGGGAAGAGTAAACATGGTTTTTGTAAAGAAAAATCATGCCTTAACAATCTACTAGTATTCTCTGAGAGGGTCAACAAGCATGTGGACAAGGGAGATTCAGTGGATATAGTGTACTTAGATTTTCAGAAAGCCTTTGACAAGGTCCCTCACCAAAGACTGTTAAGAAAAGTAAGCTGTCACGGGATAAGGGGGAAGATCCTCTCATGGATCAAAAACTGGTTAAAAGGTAGGAATCAAAGGGAAGAAATAAATGGTCAGTTTTCAGAATGGAGAGAGGTAAATAGTGGTGACTCCCAGGGATCTGTACGGGGACCAGTGCTGATCAACATATTAATAAATGCTCTGGAACAAGGAGTAAACAATGAGGTGGCAAAATTTCCAGATGATACAAAACTACTCGAGATAGTTAAGTGCAAAGCAGAATGCGAAAAATACAATGGGGTCTCACAAAACTGGGTGACTGGGCAACAAAATGGCAGATGAAATTCAGTGTTGATAAACACAAAGTAATGCACATTGGAAAGCATAATCCCAACTATACATATAAAATGATGGGGTCTAAGTTAGCTGTTACCACTCAAGAAAGAGGAATACCATCAACCAATACCCCGACAAGACCAAGAACCCGGGCACTATGGAACCCCTCACTCAGATGCTGGTAGGAAGTAACCCAAATAAACTGGACTTTGGTCCCGTTTCACTGTCAAAACCCGAGTCCACATATTTTAGCTGGATCCCTGCTGACTCAGTGGAACAGTCCGTCACTGTTAGGGACCTGGAATAGGACACAATGAAGTAGGGTGCACCAAGGTCCCCCCATCTTCTGCTGCCAACCTCATTCTTGGGGTGGCAGCCTCCCCATCTTAGGCCAAGAGGTCTGCTGTCTGCCAGAGCCAGGACATCAAACCTGCCTGTTTGGTGCTCTGCCCTGCCTGAGGGCCTGAACTCCTAGACTGTTTGGTGCTCCCTGCTATTCCCCACCCAAACAGCTAGAGCCCCAGACTGTGTGTTTGCTGGCTGCCTTAGCCAAGAGGCTTAGGCAATGCCTGCTCCCCACTCTGTCCCACCCAGAGGGCCAGAGCTTCCCTGATAGACCATTAACTGCTGGCTGCCCCAGCCAGGATGCTGTGGACTAAAAATTGCTTATACTCCACCCCGCCTGGAGGGCCAGAGCCCTAGACTCCTGACTGACAGCAGCCCTGACAGGAGGCTGTGAGATCTAGACTGCTTACAGATCATCCCAGCCAGTGGGACCCGAGCCTGAGTGCTGCTGCCTGACACAGTGAGAAGCAGTGGGCTCCCTCCCCACTTGAGAGCAAGGGACCACTGCATTTCCCCTTTGTATTATTTCTCTGTTGCCCCCACTCATCTCAGGTCCTCCCAATTTACTGTCATCTGGACTGGCTACAAAGCTTCCCTGCAGGAGAGGTACACACCAGATGTGTTCACCATAAGATACCTTAATACTCTGCCAAGTGTGGCTGAAGTTAGCTCAACAAGGTGTGTTACACACACAGTGCCACCTAGTGGGTGAACAATATAATACAGTTTAGCCTTCCATTACGTCTCCCCTTTTGAGTTCTACATTCCTACCATTTACAAAATTTACGTTATCATGGTATCTTTGTAGTTTTCCACAGATCAATCTATTAAGTATCTCTTGTTAGTATATAGGCCTGTCTCCTAGCCTAGGATAAAATTTTGGGTCCGACTTTTGATACCTTTATATTCTCCTTACTAATATGTTTGAATAAAGAATGAAAACACTGTGGCTTGCTTCCAGATGGGCTTTATAGCACAATGAAAAGAAATAAGGAAAAGAGTTAAAGTGTTGCTGGGTATGGTGGGAGTTTAATATACAAGCGTGCATTTGAAGACTGCCTCGACCCTTAGCTCAAGGCAAGGTCAAGCAACCAGATGGGAGGGGCAAGAGGGGTCATGGGGAAGCATAAGAAACACTAAAAAGCCAGAGAAAAAGGTGACCCTGGCCAAAACCTAACCTTACTCCTTACCCCTCCCATGGGGTACAAAAGAGGTGGTACCAAAGTCCCCATACTCATGATCCTCCAAAACGGAACATGACCATAAATTGTAAGGGGTGGGACCAAAGCCGTGCACTATAGGTATAATTAAGCCTGCTAAGAAAAAGAAGGTGGGAAAAAGGACAGGGAAATCTCTGTGGCATACAGAGCTATGGATATGCTAGCTTGATTAACCCCAATAAACATTGCATTGCTGCACTTGGATTATGGTCTTCTGCTTTCTGTTTGTGTGATAAGAACCAAGAGGAGGCAAGGGAAAAAGCCCTAACATCTGTCAGTGGTACTAGTTTTCTAATTACCCAACCCAAACAAGTAACAACTTGGTCATCTGGCTTTCCATCAGTTGCAATGACTGCCTGAGGCCTGTTTGGAATCTCTGAGTTTTCTTCCTCTTGTTTTGCATCTGCCATCTGTAGAGTTTGCTCTGTTGATTTTTCTTTCTGAGGTACACTGTATGCTCCAGCATTTTATCTTGAGTTTATTTGTACTGGGTCTCCTTTCAAATATCCCTCTTTCAAGTTCTGCTTTTCTCATTAGACCCATCATGGCTGCCACACTGAGGTGGAGAACATTGTTGGCCTTTGATCCTTTGATCACATGCACTCAATGAGAAGTTTTTGTCTTTGAAAGATATTTCTGTGTTGAACTGTCCCATGCAATTCAGAATGCCTCCAGGTCTAGTCAGAGCTGTGTAAGGTGACTTCAGCTCTAGGAGGGGTTGAAAGTGATTGTAAGGCACGTCTGAGATGACTGTTACATCAGCTCCCAAGTTAATTTCAAAGTCAATAGTGTTTCTCTGAATGATCAGTTTCACTCTCCAGACAGGCTCTGTATCACACATGTGATAGATCCCAGAAACAATTTTGCAAATTTGACACCATCAGCTCAGGATTAGACTGTGAACGGCTAGCCATCTAGAATCATAGAATGATAGAATCATAGAATCTCAGGGTTAGAAGGGACCTCAGGAGGTCATCTAGTCCAACCCCCTGATCAAAGCAGGACCAATTCCCAACTAAATCATCCCAGCCAGGGCTTTGTCAAGCCTGACCTTAAAAACCTCTAAGGAAGGAGATTCCACCACCTCCCTAGGTAACCCATTCCAGTGCTTCACCACCCTCCTAGTGAAAAATTTTTCCTAATATCCAACTTAAACCTCCCCCACTTTAACTTGAGACCATTACTCCTTGTTCTGTCATCAGGTACCAATGAGAACAGTCTAGATCCATCCTCTTTGGAACCCCCTTTCAGGTAGTTGAAAGCAGCTATCAAATCCCCCCTCATTTTTCTCTTCTGCAGACTAAACAATCGCAGTTCCCTCAGCCTCCTAATCATTTTTGTTGCTCTCCGCTGGACACTTTCCAATTTTTCCACATTCTTCTTGTAGCGTGGGGCCCAAAGCTGGACACAGTACTCCAGATGAGGCCTCACCAATGTCCAATGGAGGGGAATGATCACATCCCTCAATCTGCTGGCAATGCCCCTACTTATACAGCCCAAAATGCCATTAGTCTTCTTGGCAACAAGGGCACACTGTTGACTTATATCGAGCTTCTCGTCCACTGTAACCCCTAGGTCTTTTTCTGCAGAACTGCTTCCTAGCCATTTGCAGTTCCTCCTCCCTTGGTGTTCACACCTCAGCTGATAGAAGAGGGCCTCATCCTCCCTGATTGAACTAACCTCGTTATCTCTAGACTGATTCTTGCCTGCATATTTATAACTGCCTCTGGAAATTTCCACTACATGCATCTGATGAAGTGAATATTCACCCACGAAAGCTTATTCTCCAGTAAGTCTGTTAGTCTATAAGGTGCCACAGGACTTTTTGTCATTTTTTACAGATCCAGACTAAAGCAGCTACCCCCTGATATCTGAAATATTCGTAATTCGGAACAAAATGTTACAGTTGTTCTTTCAAAACGTTGCAACTGACCATTGACTTAATACAGCTTTGAAATTTTACTATTCAGAAGAAAAATGCTCCTTTTAACCATCTTAATTTAAATGAAACAAACAGAAACAGTTTCCTTATTTTGTCTAATCTTTTTTTAACCTTTCCCTTTAATTGTTTTAGTTGTTTACATTTAAGACAGTATTGTACAGTATTTGTTTTTGTTATTTTGGGGGCGGGGAAGGTGGAGGTGTCTCTGGTGCTGCCTGGTTGTGTACTTCCAGTTCCAAATGAGATGCGTGGTTCACTGGTCAGTTCTGTAACTCTGAGCTTCCAGTATGTAAAGTATGCATCAAACATAGCCAGAACCCTTTCATAGTCATCTTTGTGACTGTCCTCAGGAAAATCAAAGGATTTAAAGAAATGCTCTACTTGCTTCCAAAGAGCATGAACTAAACACCATACCTCAGTTTCCTTATGGAGTTTTATAGCAATTTGAAATCTTGCAAAATGCTGCTTCTAGTCCGTCAATTGTGAAGGTCTGTCAAAGCTGAAGTTCTCTGTGGCAATGAAGAGGGAGATGTTGATGTAATCCTGCACCCTGTGTTGCTTTTTTTTTTTCCTGTCTGCAACCTTCATTGCTGCTTCTTCTGTCTGCAACTTCTGTTGCTCTCTTCCTTCTGTTTTCTTCTCCTCTGGCACTGCTTAACTTCGGGCACCATGTCACATACACCTTGTACATGGTAGGTGGCAGGGCTGCTATTAGCAGGTCAGCTTTCTGTACCAGATATGAACTGGCTACAGAGCTTCTTTCCCAGAGAAATACTCACCAGATGTGTTCACAATAAGATCCCTTAATGCTCTGCCAGGCGTGGCTGAGGTTAGCTAAAATAAATTGTTACATGCAATGCCACTTTGTGGCCAAAGAGTATAATACAACTTAACCTTCCATTACACTTCCAACGCCCCACCCCCTTAGGCACAGCTCCCCCTGCTATTTCAGAGGCATTTCACACAGTGACAACAATCAACACCCACCTCTGTACTGTGCCCTGGCACTTCGCACCTGTGCACCCAGAATGATTAAGACCAGGCAGAGCAGGGCCCCCAGGATAATGCAGATGATCACGGGCACCGTGACTCTCCCACTGTCGGTCAGAGGGCGGCGCGGGGGAGCTGGATGAAAATGAACATGCAACAGGGAGAGATTATCCTGTGAGGGTCGTGGGGGGAGGGGGGGAAGGCAGGGAGCTCCCCAGTCACTCGTTGCATGGTAACGGGCTAGGACACAGTCTGTGCGCCATGGGGGCAGCTCACAGGCTGCTGTTAAATCATGGGCTGGAGCCCATGCTGTTAAATCATGGGCTGGAGCCAGCAGACAGGCATCATCAGGCTCAGCAGGTCCTGAAGCTCCCACCCAGGTGTCATTTGCCCCTAGATTTCACAGGCCATATGTAAGGGGACTGTTGGCCCCTTACTAAAACTCAGTGGGGTGTTTCGGTAGGCTAGCTCCCAGTACCGGAAGGAAGGGGAAGGTTCAATGGGAAATAAGGACCCTGAGGCTGACAGTCCCCAGGAACAATGGGGAGAAGCCAGTGCTCCAGGACAGCCCAACTGACAGGATGCGGGCAGGTTAATCAGGGACAGAGTGGGGCTGAGCTAATGAGCGAGCAGGGGCCGAGCTAATCTGGGAAGCAGAGCCGCGCCAGCCAGAGAGAACCAGAGAAGCAGCCCAGGGGAGCAGAGTCACAGAATCAGCCCACAGGGGAGACCTGTGCTGGGACGGGAGCTATATCAACCAGATCCAGAGAGGCCAGAAAAGCAGCCCACGGATCTGGAGGCAGAGTAGCAGCAGCAGCGCTGAGGCAGAGTGGAGCTGGAACTGGGGCTGGAGCAGTCCAGAGCCAGGCACAATGAGCAGCTGAGGAGAGCGAGGGGGACCCTGGGCAGAGGGCCCAGCACAGGGAGATGCCTCCAGCCAAGAGGCCTTGCAAGCCAGACTTGGAGGGGGATCCTAACCCTGACAGGGCAGGAGCAATGCTGGGAAGAAGGGTCCTGCCACTTAAAACATGAGGGCATGTGGCCACCATCAGAGCAAGTGTCTGACCTGCAGCATCCCTGCAGCACAGCCAGGGCCTGAGAAGGAGGCCTGGGATGTGTGAGGAACAGATTGTGAACTGCTCTGACATTCCAGAGATACTGGTTGTGATGTCCCTGTGCCACAGAGCGGGCTGACGTGTTTTCCTTTAACCTTTCCCATTTTTCCTTTTTTTTTAAAAAGTTGATTGCTATTTAATAAATTGCATTGGCTTTGAACTGTATTTAATGATCAGTGGGTCAGGGAAGCATCCAGTGTAGAGAGGGCCCCTGAGAGTGGGGACACCTTAGTCCCTGCCCTAAATGACCACAACAGGGTTGGGGGTCAATCCTGGGCCCAACCTTGTTGGATTTATGATGACTGTGCCACAAAGGAGAGTGGAAGGGGAGCGCTTGAGGTCAGGCAGGCCTCTGGGTAAAGGAAGTGGGAGTGAGAACTCAGATTCCTTCATTAGCCCACTTCACCGGGGTACTGCATAAGCCAGGAAAGTTGCCCACAATAGTGGGACCATTCCCCTGCTTACACATGGAAAGGAGCTTCTCCCTTAGGCTGCAGCTTGCAGCTCATCCTCTGTGACCCAGCACTAGGGAAATTTAACTCTTGATGGGAGCAGAGGATGTATTACCTGTTCTACTCAGTGATGCTGTCGTCTCCGTCACACCTGCAAATGGAAAGGGAGAAGAGTTGGAGTCTGGAGCGAGGGGGAAGTGACGTATTTGTCACCGGGTAGCGTCCCTCAGAGGTCCTGGGGATCACCAGACGTCACTTCTACAAACTCCCTCAGAGCAGCACAGGGTCTGTATGTTAGTGATTTAGGGCCCATGTCCCCCTGTGGGTCTGTGATGGTTGGGGGGTTATATGGGCTGATGTTTGCGCCAATCTGACCCCACAAAAGTTCCACCACACAGCATCCATGATGCTCTTGCACACAGGAGATAGGAGAACCTGGTCTGTGACCAAGAGTGGCGGGGTGGGGGTCGGGCAATTGAACTCATCCTCCTTCCGGAAAATTACAGCATGTAGCAGAAACATCTCCTGTCACTCACCTGAGCAATTCACTCCAACATCTTCCTTATGACCACAGTTGCTCTCACCCCAGGGCTTGGCAGGACAGTCCCAGAGAGATGACTCTGTCCCTCTGCAATTCAACGATTCTACCCAGATGGGACCAGTCCCCTCACCGAATGCAGCCTCGCCTGGGACTGGTACAGCAGATCCACAGCCCAGTTGTTTACACACAACTTTGGCATCTGCCATGTCCCAGGAGTCATCACAAACTGTTCCCCAGGAGCCTCGGTACCAAACCTCCACTCTCCCCAAGCATCTGTCCTCTCCTCCCACGACACGTAACTTCTCCTGGTCTGGAAATGCAGAAACCTCACATGTTACTGGGACAGCTGGGAAAGTCCTTAGGGACCAAGAATGAGACACAGAGAAGCAGAAATACCTGTGCAGCTTGTAGAGTTTGGGCATTCACCAAACAGGGTCTGAGGTGGTTTCTCTTTTTTTCCTATGGAGAGAAAATGATGAACTGAATGGACCGAGAAGAATTCGTGATGTAGGAGAGAGTATCTGTACATTAAACCCCTAAATTTCAGCAATTTTATAAACTTAAATCTAAAATCTAGTTTGTTTCAGAGCTAACGGATTTATTACTCAGAGGATTCTGTGGCTGTTGGAATCTTTATGCAGCTCCCTGCTGGTGTGTGCGTTTGGGGTTATCTGAGTCTGTTCCATCCACTCTGTGTACAGCTGCTTCTGGCCCTGCTTGAAGGTAAACAGATTTGTCAGCTGAAACTCACCCACATTATTGTGGGGATCCAGAGACAAGAAATGGTGGTATTACAATTGAGACCGAAATGGGACTTTAGGTTTGAAACAAACTCTCACTTACATGCACAGACACAGACACTTTTTGGGAATTCTGATCCTGACCCAGATTTCACAGCCTGGGGGTCAGGAAGCAGGGGCTGCAGCAGAGCTAGTCTTGAGGCAGCCTAACAAGCACAGCGGCCTGTAGTCCCCTGCCTGATTTGTCAAACCGCCTAATTGGTGGGAAGGGTCAGCAGTCCAGCTCCTGAATCAAGCATCATTCAGCAACTGCTCAATGCATTTCCCACAGCTAGGATACCTCATTTCCCTGTCTTGTTCCCAGCCTTGCTCTTGCCTTGACTCCAGACTTACCCCTTGCCTTGCTCCAGACAACCTGGTCCTGACACTGAGCCCCGATTCCTGACTTTTGCCTTCATCTCTGGCATCTGGCTCTGACCCTTGCCTCCAATTTCTGGCTACCAGTGCTCTAACCACTGGGCACAACTCCTGCTTCAACCACTCAGCTTAACTATCCATGTCCTGGTCACTGACACTGGGCCCATCTCTGATTGTTCATACCAAAAGTACAGCCACAGAGATTCCCAAAAGACACTCACTAATGGGAGGCATTTGTGGTGGCGCTGGAACAATTTTTACAGTTGGGGGCTGAGTGCCAGTGGTGCCCAAACTTTTTAACTTGCCCCCCTTACCCATGCCCACACCCCCTCTCCCCCGAGTTGGGAGCAGGACTGGGCTGAGGCTCTTGGGGGGGACATGGATGGGGTAAGGGGACTGATGCTGGGGTCATAGCTGGGAGTGGGAGCAGAGCCCTGCTTGTGGGGCCAGCAGCAGGACCCCATGTGCGGGACCAGTAACGGAGAGCGGGGCCAGCAGCTGGGACCCTGCACAAAAACTGGGGGTGCTGAAGCACCCCTCACACCCCCCGTTCCCCTGCCTATGGGCATTTGTGGGGTCTCACTGATTGCATTGTGTAACACACAGCTTGTATAAATAACTCCATGTTTGTTTTCCAGGGGCTATATTCTCATTCCTAGAATGGATTATGAAACTTTTATTTCACTAGGAGGGTGGTGAAGCACTGGAATGGGTTATCTAGGGAGGTGATGGAATCTCCACCCTTAGAGGTTTTTAAGGTCAGGCTTGACAAAGCCCTGGATGGGATGATTTAGATGGGGATTGGTCCTGCTTTGAGCAGGGGGTTGGACTAGATGACCTCCTGAGGTCCCTTCCAACCCTAATCTTCTATGATTATATGATATGTCTGTCACTGCTGCGAATGTAAGACTGTCTATACTGAAAAGTAAATACATTCACAATTTCTATCACACCCTTTCAATGACTTAAACATGTAGCGGATGTGAGCATGCGTGTGCACAGAGAGTTTCAGAATTACCACTGCAAGAAATATGGGTCTCTTCTGCGCGGTTATTACAAGACTGCTGTTTCCACATGTCTGATGGGCACTGCCAGATGGAGCTGTGCTGCTCACTGCATGCAACATGGTCCAGCCACGTGGGACCAGAACCTTCTCCATATGCAAAGTCTCCTGCAAGCTGCCCTCTGTCCCCACAATTCAACTGCTTGCAGACAATTGTTGCGGTGACTGCAGGCATCCCATTGTAGCAAACACTGCCCCACGTCCCATTGTAGAAAACCTCCAGCCGCCCAGCACAGTCACTGTCGCTCACCAGCCTCAGATCTGTGAATTCTAGAAGGAAATGCACAAAAAGGGAATTTAAATCTTTGATTCTGAAATGACCTAGTGTGAAGAGTAAAATCCCAGCGATTGCTAACGATCCTGTGCATCATTCTGCAGGAGCAAATGTCAGAGAGAATCACATAAAGTGGTCACCTCTGAAAAGTCACCAGTTCCCAGCAGTTACACACACCGATACCTGCAATACAGCAGTGACGGCCCTCCCAACACAAGAAAAATGCTGCGATATCTCCAATACTCCTGGGTGGGAACATATGGGAAATGGTGACTGTCTAATCACGACCCCAGTAGGTAGGTAGAAGAGTAGAGTGACCATATTTTCTTTAAAAGGGAAAAGCAAACACCCCACGGGGGGCCCAAGCCCAAGGCCTCCCTTCCTCTCGCCCCCCTCCCCCACACGAGGCCAGCCTAAGCCCACCCTGCCTGCCTGCCCCCACAGGAACAGCCTGAGGTTCCCCTAACCTCTCTGCATGTGGGCCGGCCTGAGCCCCCCTGCCACCCATTAGTGTCAGGCCAGCCCCAGACCCCCTTCTTACCTCCCGTGCACAGGCCGGCCCAAGACCCCTGCTGTCCTCTCGCGTGGGGCTGGCCCAGCCAAAGCTGCTGTCCTGAGTCCTCCCTCCAGCATGGGACTGGTGTTTCCACTCGCCCCACCCCCGCATGTTCCTCCACATCCCGCTAGGGGTCGTATCCCACTTCTTTCACAAAACTGTGCATTTGTCCAATTTGCTCTTGCCGACTCATGATCAAGAAGAAGTGGGACCGCTTAAAACTTTGAACGGAGTGGAGATTAGGGATAATCTTGGAATGGCACAATATCTGAACGAATATTTTGCCTCGGTCTTCAATGAGGCTAATGAAGGGCTAAGGAATAGTGATACAGGGACCGATGGGAATGAGGATATGGGGGTAGACATTATGGTATCGGAGGTGAAAGCCAAACTTGAACAGCTTAACGGAAGTAAATCGGGGGGCCCGGATAATCTTCATCCTAGAATATTAAGGGAACTAGCGAGTGATATTGCTAGCCCGTTAGCGATGATTTTTAATAAATCTCTAAATTCGGGGATTGTACCGTTGGACTGGAGATTAGCTAATGTAGTTCCTATATTCAAGAAGGGGAAAAAAAGTGACCCGGGTAACTACAGGCCTGTTAGTTTAACATCTGTAGTATGCAAAGTCATGGAAAAAATTTTAAAAGAGAGAGTGGTTACGGAGCAGGAGGCCGATGGCAACTGGGATAGTTTACAGCATGGATTTACGAAAGGTAGATCGTGCCAAACCAACCTGATCTCCTTCTTTGAGAAAGTAACAGACTTTTTAGACAAGGGAAATGCAGTGGATCTAATATATCTAGATTTCAGTAAGGCGTTTGATACGGTACCGCATGAGGAATTACTGGTTAAATTGGAAAGGATGGGGATTGAAATGAAAATCCAGAGGTGGATAAGGAGCTGGTTAAAGGGGAGACTGCAGAGGGTAGTATTGAAGGGGGAACTGTCAGGTTGGAGGGGGGTCACTAGTGGAGTTCCTCAAGGTTCGGTTTTGGGTCCAATTTTATTCAATCTATTTATTGCTGACCTGGGAACCAAGAGTAGGAGTGGGCTGATAAAGTTTGTGGACGACACCAAGTTGGGAGGTATTGCCAATTCGGAAAAGGATCGGGATATCCTCCAGGGAGATTTGGATGACTTTGTAAGCTGGAGTATTAGTAACAGGATGAAATTCAATAGTGAGAAGTGTAAGGTTATGCATTTAGGGATGACTAACAAGAATTTTAGATATAAGCTGAGTACGCACCAGTTGCAAGTAACGGAGGAGGAGAAGGACCTAGGAGTCCTGGTTGATCGTAGGATGACCATGAGCAGGCAATGTGATGTGGCCGTTAAGAAAGCAAATGCGGTATTGGGATGCATTAGGCGAGGTATTTCTAGTAGGGATAAGGAAGTGCTAGTCCCGTTATATAAGGCGTTGGTGAGACCTCATTTGGAGTATTGTGTGCAGTTTTGGTCTCCCATGTTTAAGAAGGATGAATTCAAACTGGAACAGGTACAAAGAAGGGCCACTAGAATGGTCCGAGGAATGGAAGGCCTGTCATATGAAAGGAGACTTGAGGAGCTCGGTTTGTTTTCCTTAACCAAAAGAAGGATAAGAGGAGATATGATTACACTCTTTAAATATATCAGAGGGATAAATACCAGGGAAGGAGAGGAATTATTTCAGCTCAGTGCTAATGTGGACACGAGGACAAACGGATATAAATTGTCAGTTAGGAAATTTAGGCTAGAAATTAGACGAAGGTTTCTAACTATCAGGGGAGTGCAATACTGGAACAGCCTACCGAGGGAAACAGTGGGGGCGAAGGACCTCCATGACTTTAAGACTAAGCTAGATAAGTTTATGGAGGAGATGGTATGATAGGATACCGGGCTTAGTCAATAGGTTAATTAAGTGCCACACTGGTAAATAGTACAATCGGTCAATGATATGTTATTCTTAACCTTTTTCCAGAGGGTATGGCTGGAGAGTCTTGCCCGCATGCTCGGGGTTCAGCTGACCGCCATATTTGGGGTCAGGAAGGAATTTTCCTCCAGGGTAGATTGGCTGTGGCCCTGGAGGTTTTTCGCCTTCCTCCGAAGCATGGGGCAGGGGTCGCTTGCTAATGGAGTGGGGAGATCGGCTAATGTGGCCTGCATCTTGCAGGAGGTCAGACTAGATGATCATATTGGTCCCTTCTGATCTATGATTCTATGATTCTATGATTCTATGATCACTTGGCAAGAGCAAACGGGACAAATGCCCTGTTTTGCCAAAACAGTAGGGATGGCCATGGCAGGCTTAAAAAAGGGACTGTCCCGGCCAAAACTGGATGTATGGGCACCCTATAGAAAAGAGACAGTGAGGTAAAGGCTCTATCATTCTAAGTTCTCTCCTCAATTGTCTGCCCCCCCTCCCCATTAATTCCCCTGGTAACCAGCATTCCTGGACCAGACCTGAGCAGAGAACTCCAGCATCCTCTTTGTGTCTGCAGTTGTGCTGGCCCCAGCCCCTGGAAGGACACGCCCAGAGATCGGATTCATTCCCAGAGCAGTTCACATCATCCAGCCAGATCTGCCCAGATCCTTCCCCATAATGAGCAGAGACAGTTGCATTGATGGCATGTCCACATCCCAGTTGTTTGCAGACGACATTGGAGTCTGACAGATCCCAGAAATCATCACAGACTGTCCCCCAGCTGCCATTGTAATAAATCTCCACTCTCCCGGCACAGCGACCTGTCCCATTCACCAGTCTGATCCGCCTGCTCCCTGCAGGGATAGATCCCAGCTTTTAATGTGCAATATGAGGATAATTAAACAGCTTCCATGTAATCAATTATGATGCTACAATGGCTGAGATATTGAAATGCTTTTAAAAGTCTGTCTTTAAGAAGAAACACAGAAAAGAAGAGAAGCTGAGTAAGGAAACAAGGAATACTTTTTACAGAGCATTATTGATAAACAGCATGTGAGTGAAAGGGCCTAATTCTGAATTCCTTACTCATCAGAGCAATCCTTAAGGGACTTGTCACATGGGTCAGAGCTTCTTTGTGAGACGAAGGCTTAGCAGAGTCAGCCCATACTTGAAATCTTGAATATTTTCAAACAACTCTTAAATGATAAGCAGCAAAGTGTTCAATGAATTATTAGGCAATTAATTTACCCAAAACCAAATATTCTTTTCAATTGTTACTGAATGTGGAGGGTGTGACACTGGCTGACCAGGTCATGCTAGAGTGTATTTAGATCAGTTCACTCGTGTAGATCAAAGTAATGGTTAGATGTAGAAAGGTGTATTCAGATGTTTAAACTTTATGAAAACTAGTGGAATGTTACTGGTATTGTTTTCGCTTATCTATTCATGTCATAATGTAATGCCAAACATGTACATGGTAAATACACTTGTAGCGAAATAACACATATTACACATCAAATAAATTTTGTGAAATGCTTAGGATTTAAGGACTTTAACAGAAAATGCTAATTTCAAAGCAAATGGCCATTATGCATAAGGTTGGAGGTCAAAAATCTAAGTGCATTTCTCACTCCCTGTCATCAAAGGGAAAGCCCATATGGGTAGACCGTCAGCTTGTTTTCTGGGAGAAGAAGATATAAATAAGGATTCAAAGAAAGATCCTGTATCTCTAGGCTGTTTGGATTCTAACAGAGAAGAATAACTGAATGAGAAGACAGAGATCCACAGAGTTATTCTGGGTAGCCCTGTGTGAAGGGGTGAGCTCCCCACACTAGCCCTGTAAGAGCTGGGTTGGGCCAGGTGGTCCTAATCAGCTAATTACACTGCAAACAGTGGAGCTTTATGCCGGAATCAGCTGGTTAGAGAGACTCACCTGTTCAGGAACTGGTGGGACCTATAAAGCCAGGAAGCTGGCTACAGGCTGGGGCTGTTGAGTAAAGCAGGCAGAAGTCATGCGCTGGGAAGAGGGAGGAGTGTTTGGGGGCTGTAGGGAGATACTCTGTAGTTATTCCTTGGAAGCAGGATTCTTGGGTCTGGCTCACCCAGAGTGAGGAGAGGAACCAGAGTATAGGAAGCAGTCATAGAATCATAGAATCTCAGGGTTGGAAGGGACCTCAGGAGGTCATCTAGTCCAACCCCCTGCTCAAAGCAGGACCAACCACAACTACATCAGTCCAGGTAAGGAGCAGTGTGGGCAGAGGGAGGAAGCCTAGAACTGCTGAGCTGTCTCTGGACTGGAACCCAGAAAAGAGGGCAGCCCTGGGTTCCCCTACCAGCCACTGTGGGAGTGGCACCAGGGCAGTGAATGGGAAGGCAGCCTAGGACTGTTGATGGACTGAATCCCGTAAGGGGGAACACCGAGTGACCCAGCTGGAGGGCTAAGTCATGAAGAGGATGTGTCACAGAGTGTGGGGGAGTCCGGCCCTGCACCCCTCTTCCTGAACTCACGGTGACTCTCAGCCAGCCAGTAAAACAGAAGGTTTATTGAACAACAGGAACACAGGATACAGCCCAGCTTGTGTTCAGAGCCAGGACCCCTCAATCTGGCCTTTCTGGGGGGTTCAGGGTGCTTGGATCCCAGCCTAGGATCCCCTGAAAACCCACCACCCAGCTCCCAAACCGAAGACTGACTTCACTCCCCCCTTCCCTTTGTCTAGCCCCAGCCAGAGATGACAACCTCCCCTCCCCCAGGCCAGGCTCATGTTACAGCTGCATACCTGGCTCTCACCTATCAACCACACAGACAGTCCCTACTCCATCACAGGATGCTGCGGATCCTGGAGCAAGATGTGCTGCAGACATGTCAGAGTGATGGTGTGCAAACTCTCTGGATTGGGCATTGGCCTCCAGAGCTAATCCCCAGAGTGACGAGGAGGAGATGCCAGATCAGCAGTGATGGAGAACCTCATGACACCCTGTAAAAGACTTTTGGGAAACTGACAGTTTATTACATCACTGCCACCATTTGGAGTTACTGATTTGCCTATTATGTTTTACCTGCTGTAGACTCTCAATAACCCTCATTCTTCCTTCTTAGCTAATAAGCCTTTAGTTATTTACTACAGAACTAGCTGCCAGCGTTATCTTTGGAATAAGGTCTGGAGTGACTGACTGGTCCCTTGGGACTGGGAGAAACTTGGTGTGGTGTGATATTATGATTTAGTGACATTTTATCACAACTTTCAGTTTGTCTGAGTGGCAAGTTAGGCTGAAGAGCCTAAAGGGACTGTCTGTGACTCCATAATGAGACTTGTGTAGTGATCCAGGAGTTCATGTTTGTGACTGGCTTGGCGAAATCTAACTATAGAACAGGGGTCTCAAACTCCCAGCCTGCGGGCCATCTGCAGCCCAGGAACCTCCCCACTGCAGCCCATGGAGGAAAGACAGAAGGAGCGACACAGGTAGACAGGCTGTCCACAATTTCTGCTGTAGGCACCGCCCCCCATAGCTCCCATTGGCTGGGGGAGAGGGACAGAGATATCATTAGTTGCCAGGCAGAGTCAGCCATAGAGGCAGAATCACTTTTTTCCACAATGAATATAAACAAGTCAAAATACCAAATACAACTATCTGATGCACACCTTGCTGCAATACTGAAGGTTTCAACTGCTCAATCACTGAGGCCAAACATCAACAAACTGACAGAACTGAAACGTTGCCAGGTGTCTGGCAAACACTAAAAACTCTCTGGCAGGTGAAGAATTGTATAAAATTGTATGACAGCTTTATTATTTCTAAGAAATTCAGAATAAAAAAATCAATATAAACTTTTTCTTTTCTGAACACCATCTTCAGTGACATCATTGACCTGCTGGGAGGATTTGAGGACTGGCATTGGCTGTAAGGCAAATTGAGTTTGAGATCCCTGTTATAGGACACACCAGCAGTTTGGGTGTCTGACCTTGTTTTTTTTGAGTCTGCCCTGAGATAGTCACTCACAGTGGTGAGCCACTCCAGACAGCATGACAGGAGGTACCGGAACATTAGAGAAAAGCAGACTTGGTACCAATTTATTTACAAATAAAGTGAAAGAAAGGCAAATTGGATCCATGTGTCCAGATGCTTAGGGCCTAATTCTACCCTGCTGAAATCAAATATGAAGCTCCCACAGACACAATGTGAAAAGCAATGGGCCCTTAATGTGCTGTAGTTACCTTGCAGTTGGAATGGGCATGAAAAATGATATCAGTGCAGTAACAGACAGTGCACCATATATGGTGTGGTAAACCCAGGACAAACAGTTACAAAAGGGGTGGGGGGTAGTAAGTAGTCCCAGGGGGTTAAAAGGCCTCTCCCAATCCACTGAGGAGAGAGAACCAGGGGGAAACTAGGTTCAGCTGGAAAAGGGGTTACTAGGAAACTAATTAGGTTCAGCTGGCTCCAACTGCTTGAGACCTTTTTAAACCCTCCCCTGTGCGGAAAGGGGGGTGCTGTGCTGTGGCTTAGTGCAGCAAGGCACTGAACCATTCCAGGAAGGAAGGCTGCACTCCCTCCCCAGAAGAGAAGAAAAACAAGCCCAAGGGACTGACTGGGGAAAGGACTAGCTGGATCCTGTGCTACTGGTAAGGATCTGCCTTGCCCAAGCCTGTGTCTCCAAGGCAAAAAGGACTGAGCCTCCTGAGAGGAAGATAGTACTTTGTCACAAGGGACACAGTTAAAATATCTGTTACTTGTCTACTTTTATGTTGGGACTGTAATGTAAATAAAATACCAGCAAAAAGAACAATAGAATTATTGTGTACAATAGTCATGTACAACCAAGAACAATGAAAAAAATCCCATCACAGATTCCTTTTTCCTTCTTTTACTTTAAATGAAGGAAAATTGCACAGTTATAGATTAGGACTTAACAAGGTCACATTAGAACAGCAATTTTGATGTATGTCCTAAGTGACAGAGGGATAGATCCACAAAGGTACATAGCTACCTAATTTATAAATTGTTACATTTATTGAAGCAGGGACTTGACTCTCCCATATTCCAGGTGAATGCCCTGGCCACCAGCTAGAATCAATCTCTAGCTTTTTTGCTGATTCAGTGATTGATTATTTGTAGAAAGTGGAACATTTCCAACAGGAGAGACCCACCCCAGCATATCCTATAGTCTATAGTGACTAGGGCACTCACCTGTGTTCACATCCCTGCTCCAAATCAGGCAGAGCAGGGATTGAACATGGATTTCCCACCTCCCAGCTGAGTGCTTTAACTGCTGAGTTATGGGTAAAATGGGGAGATGAGAGAGCTGACCTGGCTTACATGCCTAGCTCCAGGAGTGGGTTCATGACTGAGATCCCTGAGAGGTGCTTACCTCTGCTTGTGTGTCAGGCAGCTGAGGCTTAGCTCAATAGCAGGTTGGCATCTAAAGAACTTTGTGTATCTAGGCCCTATTCCCTTTCTTGGCTTTTCACTGTTGTCAAATTTAGGTGGCTCACTGTTCAGCTTTCTGGCTTCTGGGTGCCTAACTCTCCCCATGCATTGTACGGGGAGCTGGGCGTGTGACTCAGAGCTGAAGATTCCATTGGATGGCAAGGCACCTAGGAGTCAGGCCTTGCACTGTCCAAGTTCCTTTGGGGATCTAGCACAGAGCTACTATCCATGGCAACCTTGGTCAAAACAGGTTGCATACGACTTCCGTTTTTTACTTTTGTTTTCTGATACAAGACAGCATGTTTTTTTAAGACTTTAAAATCAAGAAGCCACTATATACGCTATAGCTGCTTGGAAATTCATCCTTTTTCCCCCAAAATATGAATGATGATGAATATTTTTCATGTTCCACAAATAAATTTGGGTTTTTCATAGAGCTGTGAAGTGATTAAAAAAAGAATAGTGATTAATTGTGCAGTTAAACAATAACAGAATACCATTTATTTAAATATTTTGGATGTTTTCTACAGTTTCAAATATATTGATTTCAATTATAACACAATAGAAAGTGTACAGTTCTCACTTTGTATTTTTATTCCAAATATTTAAAGTGTAAAAAATGAAAGATAGTATTTTTCAATTCAGCTAATACAAGTACTGTAGTGCAATCTCTTTATCATGGAAGTTCAACTTACAAATGTAGAATTATGTACAAAAAATAACTGCATTCAAAAATAAAACATTTCAATTGGTATTCTATTGTTTAACAGTGCAATTAAACTGCGATTAATTTTTTAATCTCTGTTTTAGTTAAATGCGTGAGTTAACTGTGGTTAATCAACAGCTCAAGTTCTTTCAATAAAAATCTGAACATGTTTAGTGAAAACAGACGTTTTGTGAAAATTTGTAATCTTATTGAGAACTTTTTTATTGTGAAAAATCTTCACAATCTTTTTGAACATAAAAATATGAGAGGTTGCTATATTGCATTAACCGTATAACATGGCAGTGCTTTGTTCTGTATATAATATATTTTTACTATAAATGGGTCACAGTTGGAACCTCGGATCCACATCATTTCAAGGACTGCTGAGATCTCAGCACAAGGTGGGGTGGAGGCAAGCCTTGGGGTGGGTCACGTTCCCATTGAACAAGGACAGGATATTTATAAGATTTTCACACTACGTTACCTGAGCAAACAACACCAACATCCTCAGCAATTCCTGCCTGGGTTGCCTCAGATGTGTAGTTGTCACAGAGAGTCAGATGAGTCTCATTTCCTGCACACTGGACCCTTCTCAGCCCCACAGGGCCTGTTCCTTGCTCAGACTTAGGGGGGTTATAAGCTTTCTCAGCGACTCCACACTGGAGCTGTCTGCAGACCACGCTGGCATCGTTCATGTCCCATTGGTCATCCAGGACTCTGTTCCACACACCATGGAGGAAAATCTCGACTGTCCCATTGCATCGGCTCTCTCCATTCAGCAGTCTGAGCGCCTCAGAACGACCTGGGCTCACAGAGGCACAAAATAAGCTGAATAACACTCCCTGCTGGTACTGCATGAAAAATAATACACAGATGTGATGTGAAACACAGGTTTTTGTGCCAAGTGGAAGGTAACCCTCACCGCTGTGCAGTGATACAGGGAACAAGGTCTCAAGGGGTTTATTTGTCTATCTACTCAGAAATGCAGGAGGTGATGGAGGGAAAGAATTCCCCAGCTTTGAGATCAGAGCTTGCAGGATGTGGAGCTCTCTCCTCCCTAAAGAGTCAATGTGAGTGGAGAGTGCTCAGGAACACCTGGCAGATTAGGCCCCTAGTTACCAAAATGCTCTATGCAAAAGCACTCAGTGGTCACCCAACACACCGATAGTGGCAGCGCTGTGAGATAGTTGTGATTTACAACAGGACACTTTTCTGCACTTAGTTGGGTTTTTCCAGGCCAGGTCTGTAACTGTGAACACTTGAGATACCTTTCTCATGAACTCTAGATATTGGCTTGGCTGTTGATGATGCTTGGAGGGGTGAGTGACCTCTGGGCAAGGGGGAGGAAGGTCCCATTTTTTCTAAACATTTGTATTTTTCATATTAAAACTTTGTTCACTGTGAGCATGTAAAGATGTTGAAGTTCCTTGTGGGAGAAGCCAAGACCCTTTCTGGTGATTAGGTCACTGGAGATTTATACAGTGTATATGGCACCTTGCATTTCAAAGGAGCAACAGTGCTCCCAAAATATGATCTGTAAACATGTCAAATCTTCCTAAATATATCAAGTTATAAGAATATACATACAAAGGACAGTAGTGACTCCATATTGACAGATGAGATTAATATTGCACTTAAGGCAGGGATTCAATTACTCTGTTTTTTTTTAATTAAAGTTATGTATGGTCTGATTCTCACATTAGACTCCTATACTCTGAGCAGGTGTTATGGAGTCACCGGGCAATGCTCTGGAACTACTCCATAGGACTCCAGTTAGGACTCAGGGAGTATTCCTCCTCTCTGTGAGCACACTGGTGCCAGAGCAAGAAACTTACACAGCTTTGACCTTCCTCGGTCTGACCTCGGCGCATTCAGCATCCCCTTCTCACACCATGTGCTTCCCACAGCAAGTTCGCACAAGGAGGGCTCCTGGGGAAGCAAGAGGGCCCTGCACCCCAATTCCGCAGTCAGACATGACTGACAGCCAGCCAGTAAAACAGAAGGTTTACTAGACAACAGGAACATAGTCCGCAACAGAACTTGTAGGTCCCCTCAGCCAGGTGGGGCCAGGGAGGCCAGAGCCTCACCTGGGCCTCCCTCAGTTTGCCCAGTCACCTCCAAACTGAAACTCTCCAGCCCCTCCTCCAGCCTTTGTCTATTTCCCAGGCCAGGAGATCACCAGATCTCTGTTCTCCAACACCTTCAGTTGGCACATTTGCAGAGGAGGGGCCCAGGCCATCAGTTGCCAGGAGACAGGGTGTCGGCCATTCTCTGTGCAGACAGCATCACATTGGCCCTCTAGGGCTCTGCAACAATCACACTCCCTTATCCCAGCACCTAGATAGTTAAGAAATGCAAAGGGGAAACTGAGACACCCATGCAGTATTCTGAGAAAACATTAAGAATATTCCCACTTCGTCACAACAGGTGTAAATGAACCCTGTAGTTAGTAAGAATTGGGACCACTGTAATATCCCCTTACTTCCTACACAGAATCTGTGTCAGTGTGACCCACGTTCCTTGTACTGCAGCATTTGACTGTATTTCTCTGACAGGAAGCGAAAGATGCAGTGGGGAGAGGACATAGGTTTTAGCTGGATACTCTGGGCCTCTGTTACATTAGAGTGTGACCTGCCAGGTGGGTTTCCCATAGTCACCCTCTGAGGGCAGAGCTAGAGTGCAAGGCAGGGGAAGGTTATAAATACAGGAGTTGAAGGGCTTTTATACACTTGAAAGGCTACCATGGCACAGCTGCAGCTGCACCTCTGTAGCCCTTTAGTGTAGACCCTACCTATGCTGACTGGAGGGATTCTCCCTTTGCTTAAGTTGAGGCACCTACCCGAGAGGTGGTAGCTAGCTTGACAGAAGAATTCTTCTATTTACCTAGTGCTGTCTACACTGGGGGGGTAGGTTGTCTTAACTATGTCACTCAGGGGTGAGGATTTTTCATATCCCTGAGTGATGTAGCTGGGTCAACCCAGCTTTTTAATGTATTCCATGTCGAAGACAGCCCTGTGGACTCAGCGGCTAATAGATGCTGTGAGCGCTGAGAGATGTGTCTGCTGTGAGTGCTGGTCCAAACCCCTGTACCACCGTAGATACAGGGCAGTGCTATGCCAGCTTTATTTTCTAGGGAAACCCTCCACTGGGATAATGTTTCGTGCACCATGGTGTGTTCTATGGACCTAGAGGGAGAGTTGGGGGCAGTATTTGTTACTGTGGAGACCACAGAGCCTAGGGAATTTACATTTAGCTATCAGCTGACTGCTCTAAACTGTGACTCTGTCTCCCTTAAGGAGAGAGAATGAGGCAGCACTTAGCGAGGTGAGCATTTGTGAATTCTTGCCTGCCTTAGCTGGGTTTATGGAGAGAAGACAATGCTCTATGGAGTGAGAGCCTTACAGAGATCCAGGGAACAGACATTGTAGAGGCTGCTTCTAATCCTGGTACCACTTTGAATACAGGCTACAGATTTCTGTTGCAACAGCAACTGAGAGACCCAGTCAACTCTTAACCCAAGCCTAGGGCTGGAACACTGCTAGCTGCCAAGATCCCCAGAGTGTTTCATTGCTCACCAAGTTCCAAAGTGTTTGAAACGACTGAGGTACTGCCATTTCTCAAGCTCTGAAGACACACTATATGTTACAACCACATTGCAAAGACTGAGAAATCATCTCTAAGAGAAGATCAGTGGGGAATGTGTTTTGATGTGCGTGCTAAAGTATAGAACATGTTAAGTTGTAACAGAAACAAAAGGGGGACATTCTGAATAAGGAGAAGCTGTAGATTTACTGTTTAATAGCTTTTGATTAAATATCAGAGGGGTAGCCATGTTAGTCTGGATCTGTAAAAGCAGCAAAGAGTCCTGTGGCGCCTTATAGACTAACAGACGTATTGGAGCATGAGCTTTCGTGGGTGAATACCCACTTCGTCAGATGCATGTAGTGGAAATTTCCAGAGGCAGGTATAAATATGCAAGCAAGAATCAGGCTAGAGATAACGAGGTTAGTTCAATCAGGGAGGATGAGGCCCTGTTCTAGCAGTTGAGGTGTGAAAACCAAGGGAGGAGAAATGGCTGCAGGATGGCTACCTTTAAATCTGCTATTGTGTATCCAGGGAGATTGAAGTGTTCTATAACCCATCCTGGA
Organism: Mauremys reevesii; assembly: GCF_016161935.1. NCBI lineage: Eukaryota > Metazoa > Chordata > Testudines > Geoemydidae > Mauremys > Mauremys reevesii. The sequence goes on from NC_052623.1 coordinate 221,945,847, forward strand.
TAATGATCCCTCACTTTCACAGGCCTTGGGTGGCAGGCCAGTCCTCGCCCACAGACAACCCACCAACCTGAAGTATATTCTCACCAGTAACTACACACCGCACCATAGTAACTCTAACTCAGGAACCAATCCATGCAACAAACCTCAATGCCAACTCTGCCCACATATCTACACCAGCGACACCATCACAGAACCTAACCAAACCAGCCACACCATCACCGGTTCATTCATAGAATCATAGAATTCAAGATCAGAAGGGACCATTATGATCATCTAGTCTGACCTCCTGCAAGATGCAGGCCACATAAGCCGATCCACCCACTCCTGAAATAATTCTCTCCCTTGACTCTGCTGTTGAATGCTCCAAATCATGATTTAAAGACTTCTAGTAGCAGATAATCCACCAGCAAGCGACCCCTGCCCCATTCTTCGGAGGAAAGCGAAAAACCTCCAGGGCCACAGCCAATCTACCCTGGAGGAAAATTCCTTCCCGACCCCAAATATTGCGATCAGCTGAACCCCGAGCATGCGGGCAAGACTCTCAAGCCAGACCCTCTGGAAAAAGGCTAACAATATCCTATCATTGACCCTTTGTACTAATTACCATTGTGGCATGTAATTGACCTATTGACTAAACCCGTTATCCTATCATACCATCCCCTCCATAAACTTATCTAGCTTAATCTTAAAGTCATGGAGGTCCTTCACCCCCACTGTTTCCCTCGGTAGGCTGTTCCAGAATTGCACTCCTCTGATGGTTAGAAACCTTCGTCTAATTTCAAGCCTAAATTTCCTGACTGACAATTTATATCCGCACATTCACCTGCACATCCACCAATGTAATATACGCCATCATATGCCAGCATTGCCCCTCTGCTATGTACATCGGCCAAACTGGACAGTCCCTACTGAAAAGGATAAATGGACACAAGTCAGATATCAGGAATGGCAATATACAAAAACCTGTAGGAGAACACTTCAACCTCCCTGGAACAGCAGATTTAAAGGTCGCCATCCTGCAGCCAAAAAGCTTCAGGACCAGACTTCAAAGAGAAACTGCTGAGCTTCAGTTCATCTGCAAATTTGACACCATCAGCTCAGGATTAAACAAAGACTGAATGGCTTGCCAACAACAAAAGCAGTTTCTCATCCCTTGGTGTTCACACCTCAACTGCTAGAAGAGAGGTTCATCCTCCCTGATTAAATTAACCTTGTTATCTCTAGCCTGATTCTTGCTTGCATATTTATACCTGCCTCTGGAAATTTCCACTACATGCATCTGACGAAGTGGGTATTCACCCACGAAAGCTCATGCTCCAATACATCTGTTAGTTTATAAGGTGCCACAGGACTCGTTGCTGCTTTTGTTTAAATGTTATTCATAGTTATTACAATGTTTTCTGTGTGCATTAAATGTTTATTTTACTAAGGCCATATCTACACTATGGGCACTATGGTGACACAGAACAGCACTGCAGCTATGCCGCTGGAGTGTAGATGTGTCCTTCAGTGACAGAAGGGGTTTTACTATTGCTGTGGGTAATTCACCTTTCTGAGTGGTGGTAGCTAGGTCAATGGAAGAATTCTTCTATTGTTGTCTACACTGGGGATGAGGTTGGCATAGTTATGTCACTCAGGGATGTGAATCCTGTTGATCTCATTGATGAAGGCTGCTAAGTGCCTAAATCCTTACTGAAAATGAAACAGGCTCTTAAACCAGTTAGGCATTGCCATGCTGAATGGAGCAACAGTGAAACAGGTGTAAAAATCTGGGCCTAAGCCCCTATGGATAGCCAGCAGATAGATGGCAAGTTATCAGCTATGGCAGTTGTCTGGTGGGGCATGGGGAAGCCTTTGAAGATCTTTGGAGAAGCCTGGAGGAAAAAGACCCCTGCAGTATTTGTGTTGCATTGTAGAGGAGGATCTTCATCAAAGCACCAGCTGCTTTCACCAAGAGCAGGATCTTTCTGAAAGTTTCCAGCTGGTTCAGAAGCCAAGCTCTGGAGTCATCTGACTACTTTCCTGAAAACTGGGATCTTTCGCAAAGAAATGACTATTTCTGTGAAGTGTTGTAGGGTATTAATGATCTACAAACATACACACACACACTGAGCAAACGCTGCAGGTGAGGGCTGCAACCCACCAGCACACAACCCAAGATGGGCAACGGGAGAAGCATTTTGGCCAGGAACACCAGGGCAAACACCTAATTTTCAAGAGAGTGAAATGGGATTGTAATGGCCCCACAGCCTGGATGAGATCTCTGCATATAGGTTGCTTTTGCAACACCAACTTCAACCTGATGAAAGGTGGAGTCATCCCTGCTGGGACTGAGGGAAACTGTGAATCACAAACCCCAGGATTAGAGCACAGAGCCATTCTCTCCGGTTCACCCTGTCATAGTTCTAGGATCCATCTTGCCAACCCGCACTGCACCCGGAGGTGTCTCTGATCTGGGGAACTTAAAGAGAGCAACATTCTGATACCCCTACTGACCTTGACTATTGCAGTCAATGGGACTGCTCATGATGATCCTAAACTAGGCAGTACACTGCTCTGTAACTAACATATACACGTCTGCATTAAACTTACCTGAGCAAATAACCCTGGCCGTGTCTCTGGGAGAGCAGTCTGGGTTGCCCAGGGCCATGCGAGAACAATCCCACAGGCAGGATTCAGTCCCTTCACAATGAAAAGTGTCTCTCCATACGGTTCCATTCCCTTCCCCGAAATGGGCTCCTCCCGGGATCAACTCGGCATATCCACAGTTCAGCTGATGGCAGAGGACGTTGGCATCTTGCAAATCCCAGTGGGAGGCACAGAGGCTTCCCCATGTGTCTCCATGTTGGATCTCCACTCTCCCGGAGCACTCGGTGCCATTCACTAACCTGCCGCCCAGGCACCCTGAGCACGAGGGAAAGTGAGTGTCGAGGTGGCGCAGTGACCAGTGTTAATGGCAACGGCAGGGAGGGGAGTGGGGAACAGGAAGGGATTGTTACTCATGTTCAATAATAGCAGTTACTCTGTGGGGGCTGTGGGACTATTCCACACCAGCTCTTGCACAAACTGATACTCGATCCATGTCAGTTAGTGTGAAGGGAGGACCAGGGACCAGAATTTGGTTTCCTTGGTACATTCCATACTCAAGTCACCACAAGTATTTTGCAGAGGGATCAGCTCTAGCAGACTTGGCTGGTGCAGGGACAGGGTGCCAATTTATGGGCCAGGTCCCCACCTGGTGTAAATCAGCATAGCCTCACTGAGCCCAATGGAGCTTGGCCGATTGACACACTGTGAAGTTCTGGCTGAGGATGTTCCCCAGTCCCCAGTTCTTTTCTTTCCCACTGCAGCTGCTCACCTGAACACACCACACTGGCTTCGCTCCCAGGGGGACACTCAGTTGTGCCCAGTGCAGTAACAGGACAGTCCCTCAGGCGGGATTCGTTCCTCTCACAGCCAAATGTGCCGTTCCAGACAGGCCCATCTCCTGTGCCAAAGAGCTGCCCTGCTGGCATCGACAGGGCGAATCCACAGTCAAGCTGCTGGCAGAGGGTGTGGGCAGCCTGCAAATCCCAGTGGGAGTCACAGAGGGTTCCCCAGGTGCCTCCGTGGCGAAGCTCCACTCTCCCCGAACACCCTGTGCTGCCATTTGCCAGCCTGTACCCGGCGTACCCTGAGAACAAGGAGAAGGGAGATCAGAGGGACATGATTACCCAATTGTCTACAGAGATGTGACAAAGTATTATAATTATTTCCCAGTTTAGTGGGATGTTCAGACGTGATAATCAGGTTCTTACAGTGCAGGCATTATTGCCCATGTCTGCCCTTTGTGAGGGGTCACACAGCACCCATCAAACTCCACCCCAGCATGTACCGCTCTGGGCTCAGGGTCACGCCTGGGATAGACTGTATTGGGTGGGCCCAGTCTCTGTTTTGGTGGTTCCAAAGTGCTGGTCAGGAGTCAGGAGGGTCTGTCCCCAGGATCTCACACAACTGTCATGTGACAAAACTGGGGTTCTCATGGGTGCTGAGTCCTAGGTTACTGGAAGCTTCCTGAATCAGAACAGTTGAACACAGGGGTCTGACTGGGGACAAAATACACAGTGGTGATACTATAGGTCAGTGACAGCTCTGCAACAATTAAGGTTGAAACCAGCTTTCCTTCAAAGCTAATTTTTTCTAAGTGCTCTAACGTCTACATGATTGATTGGATTGTATTGGAATATGGTATTTCACATAGGAGCACAGTACAAGTAATTAGTATTGTATTAGTGATTGTATTAGTAATCAAAATTTGGGGCCATTTCACCAAGGGTTTTTCAATATACAGCTCCCAGGGGGTTAAAAAACAGCTTGTTTTAAAGTTGACAGATTCTGGCTTTTTATTTTTGCTCACAGACAGAGATCAAACCAAGGCTCAGATCATTGCACCAGGGTCTCAGACACTTGAGGGTTAACCCCAACAGAGTACATGGCATCCACCAGCCCTTGGTGGAAATGAAATTAAAATGTTACTTCAAAAAGTGCCTGCTTCTCCAGTTAGGTGCTTGTGAAGGCCTATGTGCCTACACACATGCCTAATGGACTACATTGAGCAGGTGCACTGAGGAAGGATAGCTATCTGGAAACCTGCCAATCCACCATGAGATGTGGGTGGCTTTGAGGGTAAATTGTGGTCCTTACACCCTCCCCCCACCCCAAGCACTGGGAGTGCAACTCCAGCCCAGAAAATAAAAGTGATGTTTAAAAAGCAGGTTTACTGCTCCAATTTGTCTCTCTCATGGGGGGATTTTGTTTGCTGCAAATATAATCTGAGTGCTGCAAAATATTCAGAATGTGCTGAAATGGCTTTTGAAAAGAAAATCACTTTCACATGTGAATGCTGACTGGGAGTGGGAGAGTGATCGGGGTGCAAGAGCAGGTGGTAATAGGGGAAAATATTTGGGTTCACAGCCAGGGATGTGTTTCTTATGGGGAGGGAGACAAATGGGAATGGGTGGTGTTGTGTATTTGGTTGTCATGGTTTTTGTTGCTATGGCAACTGAGTTAGATTATTAGGGGATAGCTCAGCCTGTTTCAGCCAGTTGGTTGAGCTCTGTCTGTAAATAAAATGGTAGTTTTGTTAGCTGTCTGCTCTCTGGCCTATAGTGATTTCTTCCTAAACCAGCTGCCCCCAAGGATATAACAAGTGGCGACGATGGATGGGATCACAGAATCATAGAATCTCAGGGTTGGAAGGGACCTCAGGAGGTCATCTAGTCCAACCCCCTGCTCAAAGCAGGACCAAACCCAACTAAATCATCCCAGCCAGGGCTTTGTCAAGCCTGACCTTAAAAACCTCTAAGGAAGGAGATTCCACTACCTCCCTAGGTAACCCATTCCAGTGCTTCACCACCCTACTAGTGAAAAAGTTTTTCCTAATGTCCAACCTAAACCTCCCCCTCTGCAACTTGAGACCATTACTCCTTGTTCTGTCATCTTCTACCACTGAGAACAGTCTAGACCCATCCTCTTTGGAACCCCCTTTCAGGTAGTTGAAAGCAGCTATCAAATCCCCCCTCATTCTTCTCTTCTGCAGGCTAAACAATCCCAGTTCCCTCAGCCTCTCCTCATAAGTCATGTGCTCCAGCCCCCTAATCATTTTTGTAGCCCTCCGCTGGACTCCGTCCAATTTATCCACATCCTTCTTGTAGTGTGGGGCCCAAAACTGGACACAGTACTCCAAATGAGGTCTCACCAGTGCTGAATAGAGGGGAATGATCACATCCCTCGATCTGCTGGAAATGCCCCTACTTATACAACCCAAAATGCCATTAGCCTTCTTGGCAACAAGGGCACACTGTTGACTCATATTCAGCTTTTCGTCCACCGTAACCCCTAGGTCCTTTTCTGCAGAACTGCTGCCCAGCCATTCGGTCCCTAGTCTGTAACAGTGCATGGGATTCTTCCGTCCTAAGTGCAGGACTCTGCACTTGTCCTTGTTGAACCTCATCAGATTTCTTTTACCAACTCCACCCCCCTCCGAATGTCATGCCATGCTGTGCCAAGCCCCCACCCCCCCAAGCGCCACGGGGGGGAGGGGTAAAGCAATCATCCCAGAGAATTGGAAGGGGGGGTTAGTTTGGTTTCTGCTGCTGCTGCACGTTAACACGAAAACCGCAGCACTCAACGGGCATTGTTTGGTATGGGAAAGGAAGGCGCTTCTTTTATGAAGGTTGCAGAAGCCGAAAGACAATGGCTTACCATGGCTGCATGCAAGCCAAATTCTGTTGCCCTGCCCAGCGTCTGTGATTTCTAACACCAAAGCCACAGTCACTCAATATTAAGAAGCAAAATGCGACCTTGTACCGAAATCACATGTGCTATGTAATGTGAATAGTGTTGTTCACCGTGAAGGAGTACACACATTGTTCTGTAAAATGTATCTTTTATAATACTTCTCTCCCTTTTTTCCCTCCTGCAGCTGCAAATTTTTCAAGCCTCCCTCCTCCGTCCTGAAGGCTATCTCAGATAAGGCGGCGAAAAAACGCATGCGAGATGAAATGTTCACTGAGATCATGCAGTCGACCCGCAATGAAAGAGCTCATCTAAATGAGTGGAAGGAAATGGTATCACAGTACAGGAAAGCTGCCAATGAACGTGAGGACAGGAGGGATGATCGAGATGAGAGGTGGTGGCAGGAAGATCAGAGGAGGCAGGATCAGGGCCGGCTCCAGGCACCAGCTGACCAAGCACGTGCTTGGGGCGGCATCTTGGGGCGGGGCTGCACTCAGGTTTTTTTTTGTTGTTCATCGGGGCAGCACTGGAGGATTTTTTTTTGTTTTGGCGGCACAGCGCTCGGGGTGATGGGGCTTCAGGCAGCGCAGTGCTTGGGCGGCACGGCACTCGGGGAGGCAGGGCTTTGGGCAACATGGCGCTTGGGGGAGCGGGGGCTTGGCACGGCGCTGGGGGGGCAGGGGCTGGCGTGGCGCTCAGATAGGGGCGGGGGGTTGGCGCAGCCCGGCGCTCTGAGAGGGGCAGGGGTTTCAGCGGCGTGATGCTGGGGGGGGGGTCTGCGGTGTGGCCCGGGTGGGGGGGGTACGGCGGGGCAGCGCTCTTCTTTTTTCCTTGGGGTGGCAAAAAAGTTTGAGCTGGCCTTGGGCAGGATGCAACGCTGGGGCTGCTGCGGGATCAAACAGACATGCTCCGGCGTCTGGTGGAGCTTCAGGAATGGCAGCAGGATCACAGAGTGCCACTGCAGCCCCTGTTTAACCTCCCCCCTCCCTAAGTTCCATAGCCTCCTCACTCAGACGCCCAAGAACACGGCGGGGGAGGCTCTGTGCACCCTGCCAACTCCACCCCAGTGGACAGCCCAAACACCAGTGATTGCAGGACCATTGAAAAATACCTCTTTTGGTTTATGTACTTACTGGCTTGGTGCTCCGGTGCCAAGATAGGGATATGGGTTCCGTCTATCGCCCCCTCACAGTTAGGGAATCCCATTGCAGTAAAGCCATCTACTATGACCTGCACATTTCCCAGAGTCACTACCTTTGATAGCAGCAGCTCAGTGATTGCCTTGGCTACTCGCATGACAGCAGCCCCCACAGTAGATTTGCCCACTCCAAATTGATTCCCGACTGACCGGTAGCTGTCTGGCATTGCAAGCTTCCACAGGGCTATCGCCACTGACTTCTCAGCTGTAAGGGCTGCTCTCATCTTGGTATTCTGGCATTTCAGGGCAGGGGAAAGCAAGTCACAAAGTTCCATGAAAGTGCCCTTACGCATGCGAAAGTTTCGCAGCCACTGAGAATTGTCCCACACCTGCAACACTATACGGTTCCACCAGTCTGTGCTTGTTTCCCAGGCTGAGAATCGGCATTCCATGGCTATAACCTGCCCCATTAACAGCATGATCTCCAAAGTGCCGGGGCCCATGGTTTGAGAGAATTCTATGTCCATGTCCTCATCACTCTCGTTGCCGTGCTGCTGTTGCAGCCTCCTCTTCACCTGGTTTTTCAGGTTCTGGTTCAGCATAAACTGTATGATAATGCATGACGGGTTTACAATGTTCATGACTGCAGCGTTGAGCTGAGCAGGCTCCATGCTTGCTGTGGTATGGCATCTGCATAATCCAGGAAAAAAGGCACGAAACGATTGTCTGCCATTTCATGGAGGGAGGGAGGGAGGAAGGAGAGGGGGGCCTGACGACATGTAATCAGAACCACTCGTGACAATGTTTTTTGCCCCATCAGGCATTGGAGTCTCAACACAGAATTCCAAGGGGTGGGGGAGACTGCGGGAACTATGGGATAGCTACCTACAGTGCAACACTACAGAAGTCGATGCTAGCTCGGTACATGGACGCACACCGCCAAATTAATGTGCTTAGTGTGGCAGCATGCACTCATTTTTATACAATCTGTTGCCAAAAATCAAATTATGTAAAATCGGAGTAATCCCGTAGGAATGCCTAACATAGTGAATGCTAATGGGCAGGGGGTAGGTTTATAAGATAAAATAAAAAAGAACAAGTTAAAAATCACTTAGAAAAGTTAGATGCCTGCAAGTCACCAGGGACTGATGAAATGCGTCCTAGAATACTCAAGGAGCTAATAGAGGAGGTATCTGAGCCCCTAGCTATTATCTTTGGAAAATCATGGGCGACGGGAGAGATTCCAGAAGACTGGAAAAGGGCAAATATAGTGCCCCTCTATAAAAAGAGAAATAAAAACAACCCAGGAAACTACAGACCAGTTAGTTTAACTTCTGTGCCAGGAAAGATAATGGAACAAGTAATTAAGGAAATCAGCTGCAAACACTTGGAAGGTGGTAAGGTGATAGGGAATAGCCAGCATGGATTTGTAAAGAACAAATCATGTCAAACCAATCTGATAGTTTTCTTTGATAGGATAACGAGTCTTGTGGATAAGGGAGAAGCGGTGGATGTGGTATACCTAGACTTTAGTAAGCCATTTGATACGGTCTCGCATGATATTCTTATCGATAAACTAAGCAAATACAATTTAGATGGGGCTACTATAGGATGGGTGCATAACTGGCTGGATAACCGTATTCCGAGAGTAGTTATTAATGGTTCCCAATCCTGCTGGAAAGGTATAACAAGTGGGGTTCCACAGGGGGTTTGTTTTGGGACCAGCTCTGTTCAATATCTTCATCAACGACTTAGATATTTGGCATAGAAAGTACACTTATTAAGTTTGCAGATGATACCAAACTGGGAGGGATTGCAACTGCTTTGGAGGACAGGGTCAAAATTCAAAATGATCTGGACAAATTGGAGAAATGGTCTGAGGTAAACAGGATGATGTTTAACAAATACAAATGCAAAGTGCTCCACTTAGGAAGGAAAAATCAGTTTCATACATACAAAATGGGAAGAGACTGTCTAGGAAGTACGGCAGAAAGGGATCTAGGGGTTATAGTGGACCACAAGCTAAATATGAGTCAACAGTATGATGCTGTTGCAAAAAAAGCAAACGTGATTCTGGGATGCACTAAGAGGTGTGTTGTGAGCAAGACACGAGAAGTCATTCTTCCGCTCTACTCTGCACTGGTTAGGCCTCAACTGAAGTATTGTGTCCAGTTTTGGGCACCGCATTTCAAGAAAGATGTGGAGAAACTGGAGAGGGTCCAGAGAAGAGCAACAAGAATGATTAAAGGTCTTGAGAACATGACCTATGAAGGAAAGGTGAAAGAATTGGGTTTGTTTAGTTTGGAAAAGAGAAGACTGAGAGGACACATGATAGCAGTTTTCAGGTATCTAAAAGGGTGTCATCAGGAGGAGGGAGAAAACTTGTTCACCTTAGCCGCTAAGGATAGAACAAGAAGCAATCGGCTTAAACTGCAGCAAGGGAGGTTTAGGTTGGACATTAGGAAAAAGTTCCTAACTGTCAGGGTGGTTAAACACTGGAATAAATTGCCTAGGGAGGTTGTGGAATCTCCATCTCTGGAGATATTTAAGAGTAGGTTAGATAAATGTCTATCAGGGATGGTCTAGACAGTATTTGGTCCTGCCATGAGGGCAGGGGACTGGACTCGATGACCTCTTGAGGTCCCTTCCAGTCCTAGAATCTATGAATCTATGGTAAATTTAAGGATTTGGTTTTGAAACAATTTCAAATTACACCTGAAACTTACGGAGTAAAATTTAGAGCCCTTAAGAGAGGGGCTGGACTAGGTAATCTGGTTTATGTAAACTAGATGAAGGATCTGTTAGATAAATGGGGTCAAAGAAAGGGGTGTAACTAGCTTTGAAGGGATATGTGATTTGGTTGTACAGGAGTAGTTCCTGACTATGACCAATGATGATGTAAAAGAGTTTTCATGGGATAAGAAAATGGACTCAGCAGAAAGTATTGCTTCTTATGCTGATCAATACAAGCAGTCCCAGACCACCAGAGAGGTGTGGGACAAACTGGAACAAAATGAGTGGAGGCAGCAGAGAGGAACAATGCTGGTCACAATTTGGGCAGATACCAGGACACCCCGAGACCACACCATACCACCGGGGGCAGCCCAAGTCCCCACCCACACCCCAAGGAAAAACCCAGACGTCTTATTGTCCCACCACACCAGTCTCCAGCAACACACCTCGCCTCAGTGACCAGTCAGCTGGGCAATGTTCTAAATGTAACGAGCTGGGGCATGTAAAGGCCAACTGCCCCCAAAAGCCCAACAGATTACAGTTCATTGCACCGGAGTCACAGCAAAGGTCCTCAGGCCCAGATGCCACCCAGATACCCTCAGAGCGAAGGGAAATTGTGAGTGTGGGCAGGAAGAAGGTTACTGCATGGAGGACACTGGCGCACAGGACACCAATCCTTAGTGGATCCCAAATTCATCAACCCAGAGGCCCAAGTGATGATTCAACCCTTCAAGTCAAACTCTTTTGACTTGCCTACAGCCAAGTTGCCTGTCCAGTACAAGAGCTGGTTAGGAATGTGGACTTTTGCAGTCTATGATGATTATCCCATTCCTATGCTCCTGGGTGAAGACTTGGCCAATCATGTAAAGCTAGCCAAGAGGGTGGGAATGGTCATCCACAGCCAGGCTAAGCAAGCCTTCACACCTATCCCTTTTCCTGAGCTTCCTACAAGGGCCCCATCTGTGTTACCAGAGACTCAGACTGAGGTGGTGGAACCAGACCTCATGCCAACATCTGCGACAGCAGTAGTGGATCCACTCACAGAGACCCAGCCAGAACGAGTCCCGGAACCGGAACTGGTACAGCAACCAACACCAAAACCATTGCCAGCACTGAATCCAGTGCTTGCAACCCCGTCTATAACTCCAATGCCAAAGGGCACTCCCAAGCTTGTCCTGGCGGAAACAGCAGATAAACCTATGCAAGAGGCTCAGCCGGAGCCTGAAATACAACATAGTGCACCAGCAGAGAGAGGTTCACAGACAACGGAAACAGCCCCATCACCTATATCACTTCCAGAGGGACCAAGCCCAAGTCCACAATCCAGTGAGGAACTGATGCCTCCAGCATCAAGAGAACTGTTCCAGGCTGAGCAGGAAGCAGATGAAAGCCTCCAGGGAGCTTGGACGGCAGGCCATAGTGACCCACTGCCTCTCAGCTCTTCTAATTGATCCTGGTTTGTTGTAGAAAGACGACTTTTATACAAGGAGATTCTTTCTGGTGGACCCCAGGAAGACTGGCATCCTCAAAGACAGTTGGTAGTTGCGACTAAGTACTGGGTAAAGCTATTGAGCTTAGCCCATGATCATCCTAGTGGTCGTGCTGGGGTGAACAGGACCAAAGACTGTTTGGGGAAGTCCTTCCACTGGGAGGGAATGGGCAAGGATGTTTCTACTTATGTCTGGTCTTGTGAGGTGTGCCAAAAAGTGGTAAAACCCCAAGACCAGGTCAAAGACCCTCTCCAGCCACTCCCCATTTCAGCGAGTACCTGTGGATATTCTGGGTCCTTTCCCAAAGAAGACCCCAGAGGAAAGCAGTGCATACTGACTTTCATGGATTTTGCCACCCGATGGCCGAAAGCAGTAGTTCTAAGCAACACCAGGGCTAAAAGTGTGTGCCAGGCATTAACAGACATTTTTGCCAGGGTAGGTTGGCCCTCCAACATCCTTACAGATTCGGGAATGAATTTCTTGGCAGGGACCATGAAAAGCCTATGGGAAACTCATGGGGTGAACCACTTGGTTGCCACCCAGTACCACCATCAAAAAAAAGGCCTGGTGGGGAAGTTTAATGGAACTTTGGGGGCCATGATACATAAATTTGTAAATGAACACTCCAATGATTGGGACCTAGTGTTTCAGCAGTTGCTCTTTGCCTACAGGGCTGTATCACATCCCAGTTTAGGGTTTTCACCATTTGAACTTGTGTATGGCCGTGATGTTAAGGGGCCATTACAGTTGATAAAGCAGCGATGGAAGGGGTTTATGCCTTCTCCAGGAACTAACATTCTGGACTTTGTAAACAACCTGGCAAAACACTCTCCGAACCTCGTTAGCCCTAGCAAGAGAAAACCTAAAAGTTGCTCAGGAAGAGCAAAAGGCCTGGTATGATAAACATGCCAGAGACAGTTCCTTCAAAGTAGGGGATCAGGTCATGGTCTTGAAGGCGCTCCAGGCCTATAAGATGGAAGCATCATGGGGCCATTTATGGTCCAAGAGCACCTGGGAGCAGTTAAGTATCTCATAGCATCCCCCACCTCAACCCTAAAACCTAAAGTGTACCATGTGTGACAAAGTTCCTCCTCTACCTTGGTGGGTCTTGAGCTTATTGGCAGATTTGCTCACCTCAGTGATCTTCCCCACAGTCTGGGTCAACTCCTCCTGTGTCTGATCAGGAGTTGGGAGGTTTGAGGGGAACCTGGGCCTGCTCTCTACTCCAGGTTTCAGCCCAGGACCCTGTGGATTGCAGCTGTCTATAGGGCCTCCTGCAACAGCTGCATGACAGCTACAACTCCCTGGGCTACTTCCCCATGGCCTCCTCCAAACACCTTCTTTATCCTCACCATGTGACCTTCCTCCTGGTGTCTGATAACGCTTGTACTCCTTAGTCCTCCAGCAGCACAGCCTCTCACTCTCAGCTCCTTGTGCCTCTTGCTCCCAGTTCCTCACACACACTTCCTCTCCTCTGGCTCCTTCTGGCCTGACTGGAGTGAGCTCCTTTTTAAACCCAGGAGCCCTGATTAGCCTGCCTTGATTGGCTGCAGGTGATCTAATCAGCCTGTCTGCCTTAATTGGTTCTAGCAGGTTCCTGATTACTCTAGTGCAGCCCCTGCTCTGGTCACTCAGGGAACAGAAACCTCTTTCTCCAGTGGCCAGAAGATCTCCCTTTGCCTTCTCTGCTGTAGAGGGTAGGAGGGAGGGGGCTGCTGCTGCTTTTGCTGTTCCTGCTGGGCTTTCACTGCTACTGCTCTGGCTGCTCCCCTGGCTGGGCTAGACACCACCACCCACCCCCTTTCTCTGCTACCTGCTTGCTGGCTGGCTAGTAGATTTCCCCACCACCACCTCAGTTGCTGCTGTTACTCCACCTACAGCCCCTTGGGGGGGGGGGCTGCTGGCCTGCTCCCCAGAGGAGGGGAGTGAGGGACCCCAGCTCCAGCCCTTGTTGCTGAGGGCTCCACCACCACCTCCATCTTCTGAGCGGGGTCCCTCCTGCCTGGCCACCAGACCACCGCCTGAGCTGCTGGAGCTGCTGTGTTTGCTGCTGGGGAGCTGCTGGAGCCCCGAGGAGGAGGAGGAGGAGAGTGCTGCCTGCTGCTGGAGGACCTTGTGGTGACTCTGAAGACCACAGTGGAGGGGGCACTAAAGGACTGAGTATTTTTTGAACTGTGCTCTTGTGGTGGGGGTTTGGACTGTGTCTGTTGGGACGCCGGGGGTGTGGCGTGGAGCCTGCCCCCGGTCCATCCATGTCCCCCTTCGCCCCCACCACCATCGTCGCCCCCTCCACCACCCCCGCTGGCTGTTTTCCTTCTGCTTCGGCCTCCTGCCTCTGGGACTGAGCTGCTCACCTGGCTTGCCACGCCCACTTCCACCATTTGGGCCTGCAGCAGCAGCCAGCTACAATTGACTTTTTGCTCAAGTGCCCGTGGGCGCACCCTCCCCACCCCCACCCCTTGGTCTGGCCCCCTCTCCTTTGCCACTTTTGTCTGCCCCACCCATTTCCCATGTGGCCCTGATTGTCCTGCCCCAGCCCTGCAGCTAGCCCCGTGGGCCCTCTGCCCCGCTCCTAGCTCAACTTTCCCCCCTCCCTGTGCTTCCCCAGCCCTGTTTAGCCCCTCCCCTCGTGCGCCCGTGCCCCCTTCCATGCGCTTGTGCTCTTCCCCCTTTTGAGTTTGCCCTTGTTCACTGCACCCCCCTATGCTGTTAGCCCCCCTGATCCCCTAGTGCAACTAGAGGAGCCGGAATTCCCCTCTGGGTCGATGACCTGCCACCCTCCCGCCCCTGGGTCCTCGATTGCTCCCCACGCCCCTTTAGCTTTCCCTTTCTGGCACCCTCCTCCCCTGCCTGCAGCCTAGTGGGGAGGGGTGGTCGCCTCCTTTCCCTCCCCTCCCCTCGCTGTTTGTCCCCCTCCCCGCTCTCGTTATGGCGGGGGACGTGGCGGGGGAGACCCCTCACGATGCTCCCTCCGCCCCTCCTCCAGAAACCCCCATGTCCATTCCCCAAGCCTCTACTTCGACCGCCGCTGCCAGTCTACCTGCCACTGCCCCCGCAGGGAGACGTCTGCTGCTGCCACGTCCCTCGCCCCTTCTGATTCGGGGGGAGCCCCCCCAGCCGGTGGGAAAGGTCGGGGTGGGAAGAAGGGTAAGGGCCCCACTAAAAAGACCAAGCTCTCCATGGCGGGGCCTCCCCCCGCTGCCGTGGCCCCACTACCGGCCGCAGCATCCCTCCCCGCTGTTCCCTCTACCAGCTCCACGGGTGTCCCTCCCCCGGCCCCCAAGGCGTATGCCCAGGTGACGGCGGCCCCCCTGCCTGCCGCTGCTCCTCCGACCGCCGCTTCCGCTTCCATCTATAGCGGCCGGGGCCCCTTCCCCACCTTGACCAGGAAGCACGGCGTCCGTTGCCTCCTGGTGTCCGCCTTGCCCCACGTGGAGATCTACGTGCGGGCGTTGGCGAGGGTGGTGGGGCCCACGGCCATCGTGGCGGTCTCCAAGATGTACGGGAAGGTAGTCTTCTTCCTGGCGTCGGAGGCTGCCGCCCAGGAGGCGATAGAGACGGGTCTGGCGGTGGGGGGCGTGTTCGTGCCCCTTGAGCCCTTGGAAGACCTGGGGGTACGCTTGATCCTGACCTCCGTCCCTCCCTTCCTGCCCAATGCCGCCCTGCTGCCCGCCCTTTCTGCCCTGGGGCATCCTATTTCTGTCATCAGCCCTCTCCCGTTGGGCTGCAAGGACCCCGCCCTCCGTCACGTCCTCTCGTTCCGCCGGCAAGTGCAGCTTCAACTGCCGCCGGCGGCGCGTGACGGAGAGGCACTCGAGGGGTCCTTTGTGGTCCCCTACCAGGGAGCCCGCTACCGGGTGCATTACTCAATGGGGGAGGCCCGGTGCTACCTCTGCCGGGCGATGGGGCACGTCCGGAGGGACTGCCCCTTGGCCCAGCACGGAGGAGTGTCCGGGACCCCCGAGCCCCGGCAAGGCGCCAGCCCTGTCACCGCCAGTGCCTCTGGCTGCCCGGCATCTGAAGCTGCCCCTCCTCCTTCTCAGTCCACCGCTGTGGAAGAGGGTGCGGCGGAGATAACGCCGGGCGTGGGAGAAGGCCCGCCCCAGGGAGACTCCTCCCTCGTTCCTCTTGCCCCTCCGTTGCTTCCCCGACTCTCTGAGCCATTGCCCTTGCCCCCAGACCCGACCCCTGTTAGCCAGCCCCCGGATGATGCCATGGAGGGCTGGTCCTTAGTACAGGGGAAGCGGGGCAAGCAGAAGGCTCAGGCCCCATTACGTCTTTCGGATTCGGAGACCCCCCGAAAGAGCAGGAAGGGGGTCTTTGATGACGAGCCTTCCGCCTTGCCCCCTGACGACGCCCGTTTTGTGGTGCCGGCTGGGGACGACGTGACAGCACCGGACGGTGACGCTGCCCGTCCTCCGGGGTCCCTTCCTGAGGAAGCCCCCGAGGGAGCCCCTCTTGCCCCCTTGCCATCCGAAGCCCCCGCGAGCGCTGAGGTGGGCGTCGCTTCGGGTGTTGGCGGGGAGGGCCCCGGGGTGGCGGACGGCGATCTCCCCTCCATCTATGAGGAGATCGAGGCCCTGGGTCTGACCCCAGTTACACAGGGGGAGGACGACCCTTTGCAAATGGGCCTCGATCTGAGTAACCTCATTACGGTCCCCCTGTCCCCGGGTTCCCTACCCCTGACTGATGCTTCTGCTCCCGCCTCCGAGAGTCCCCTGGGATCTTCCATCAGCCCGGCTGCAGGTGGCACCTCACTGACGGCCGCCGAGCCCATTGAGGCAACGGCCGGTGCCCCGCTACCCGGACCTGATTCCCAGGGGGTGTCCCTCTTGGGTGTGGGCCAATCGACCCCTGGCCCCACCCTTGTCCCCTCCACCTCCCGTGATGCCATTGCCGCCCCTGGGGATACTCCCCAGGGCACAGCCTTAGTTGGTTTTCCCTGCCCTGACCCATCAGGGGCTGCTGTTCTCCTTCCGCCGCCCCCTGTTGAACTGGGGAGCGGGGCGGACCGCGTGACGTCGGCCCATCAGACGCCACGTCGAGGGTCTGCCCCCTGCCTGCCCGCCTCGGTGGGCCACGGGGCTGTGATGGGGGCCCCGCTGGGGGACGGTCATCGATCCGTTACCCCGCCCCCCCATGTGCTGCAAGAGGAGCTGCGGGAGTTCCTTGAGGACGTCCATGGCTCCCGTAACAAAGTCCATCTTGCGCTCCAGCGGTGAGGGGATTTCCACCTGATCCTCTGGGCCGCAAAGGCCCTCATGGGGGAGGGTAAGGGGACCGGGAAGCAGGCCGCCGCGGCCTACCGGCGGGTCTGCTTCTTCCGTGACTCTCTGCACACCTACGGGTTTGGTCATGGATTGCTGCGCAGCCCGACGGAGGCCGTGGGCGTGTCTGCCTGCGAGGATCCCCCCCAGCACTCCTCATGGCGCCGATCATCTTTGCCACTTTGAACGCCCGGGGCTGTAGGATGGGTCTCCGCAGGAGCCAGGTGCTCTCCTTCCTTTGGGACGGGGGGTACTCTGTGGTTTTCCTGCAGGAGACCCATACGGATCCGGCCGCTGAAGCTAGCTGGCGGCTGGAGTGGGGGGACAGGGTCTACTTTAGCCACCTCTCGGTTCGCTCGGCAGGAGTGGCGACCCTGTTCTCCCCCGACCTACGGCCCGAGGTGCTGGGGGTTGCCGAGGCTGTGCCGGGCCGCCTGCTGCACCTCCGGGTCCGCATGGAGGGGCTTGTGGTTAATCTCGTCAACGTCTACGCCCCGACATCGGGCCTGGAGAGGTTGCGTTTTTATCAGCAGGCGTCTGCCTTCCTCGGCTCCCTGGATCCTCGTGAGTGCCTGGTCCTGGGCGGGGACTTTAACACCACCCTCGAGGAACGGGACTGCTCGGGGACCGAGCAGTGCCCGGCCGCAGCGGACGTCCTCCGGGAGATCATCGAACGCCACTCCCTGGTGGACGTCTGGCGCGACCACCACCCGGACGACGTCTCGACGTTCACCTTCGTCCGGGTGGAGGCCCATCGGTCGCGCCACTCCCGGCTGGACCGCATTTATCTGTCACGTTTCCACCTTTCACGTGCCCACTCCTCCAGCGTTCGGCCGGCCCCCTTTTCGGATCACCACCTTGCCATCGTGACGGCCTCTCTCTGCGCGGAGAGGCCGGGGCCAGCCTACTGGCACTTTAATAATAGTTTGCTGGAGGACGTGGGCTTCGTGGCGTCCTTCCGGGAGTTCTGGCTGGCCTGGCGAGGGCAGAGGCGCGCCTTTCCCTCAGCGCGGCGATGGTGGGACCTGGGGAAGGTGCGCACCCGGCTCTTCTGCCGCGACTACACCCGGGGCGCCAGCCGACGGAGGGATGCGGCGATAGAGCAGTTGGAACGGGAGGTTTTGAAGCTGGAGAGGCGTCTGGCCGCCAGCCCCGAGGATCCATCCCTCTGCGGAGCGTGCCGGGAGAAGCGGGAGGAGCTCCGGGCCCTCAAGGATCATCGAGCCCGGGGTGCCTTTGTTCGATCCCGCATCCACCTCCTTCGGGAGATGGATCGCGGCTCCCGCTTCTTCTACACCCTGGAGAAAAGGAGGGGGGCCAAAAAGCACGTCACCTGCCTCCTGGCGGAGCACGGCACCCCCCTCACGGATCCGGCGGAGATATGCGGGAGGGCCAGGGCCTTCTACGCGGCTCTTTTCTCACCGGATCCGACCGATCCTGACGCTTGCAAAGTGCTCTGGGACGGACTCCCGACGGTCAGCGCGGGCGACCGGGACCGGCTAGAGCTGCTTCTCACTCTGGCCGAGTTCTCAGAAGCCCTCCGTCGCATGCCCACCAATAAATCTCCGGGCATGGACGGGCTGACCGTGGCGTTCTACCGCGTATTCTGGGACGTCCTCGGCCCAGACCTAGTCACCGTCTGGGCCGAGTCTTTGCAGGGCGGGGTCCTCCCTCTCTCGTGCAGGCGAGCCGTGCTCGCCTTATTGCCGAAGAGGGGGGACCTCCACGATTTACGGAATTGGCGTCCCATCTCGCTCCTCAGCACGGACTATAAAATCGCTGCGAAGGCCATCTTGATGCGGCTAGGGTCCGTGCTGGCGGACGTGGTCCACCCAGACCAGACCTACACCGTCCCGGGCCGCACGATCTTTGATAACTTGTATCTGGTCCGGGACCTTCTGGAACTAGGGTGCAGGGATGGTCTGTCATTCGCCCTCTTGTCCCTGGATCAAGAGAAGGCGTTCGACAGGGTGGACCACGGGTATCTCCTGATCACTCTGCAAGCGTTTGGCTTCGGACCCCAGTTTGTGGGTTTTCTCCAGGTGCTGTACGCTTCCGCAGAGTGTCTGGTCAGGCTCAACTGGGCCCTGACCGAGCCGGTCAGCTTCGGGCGAGGAGTGCGGCAGGGGTGTCCCCTCTCGGGTCAGCTGTATGCTCTGGCGATCGAGCCCTTCCTCTGCCTCCTCCTTCGGAGGCTGTTGGGGTTGGTGCTCTGGGAGCCGGAGCTGCGGCTGGTCCTGTCAGCATACGCCGACGATGTGTTCCTCGTGGTCCAAGACCCGGGCGACTTGGCGCGGGTGGAGGCTTGCCAGGCCATTTATTCGGCGGCCTCCTCCGCCCGGGTCAACTGGGTCAAGAGCTCTGGCCTGGTGGTCGGGGACGGGTGGCAGGCGAGCTCCCTCCCACCCGCGCTTCAGGCCATCCGGTGGAGCGCGGGTCCGCTGCTCTATCTCGGCGTTTACCTTTCTGCCACGCATCCGTCTCCGCCGGAGAACTGGCATGGTTTAGAGGGCAGGGTGAGGGCACGGCTCCGGAAATGGACAGGACTACTCCGGTGCCTCTCTCTTCGAGGGAGGGCACTGGTGCTCAATCAACTGGTCCTGTCCATGCTCTGGTACCGGCTCAACACCCTGGTCCCGGCCCCGGATTTCCTGGCCAACCTCCGGACGGCGGTGCTGGAGTTCTTTTGGCCAGGAACGCACTGGGTCTCTGCAGGGGTCCTCCACCTGCCCCTAGAGGAGGGGGGGCAGGGCCTGAAGTGCCTGCACACTCAGGTCCACGTCTTCCACCTCCAGGCCCTGCAGAGGCTCCTGTATGGTGCAGGTAGTCCGGCGTGGAGCGTATTGGCGCACGCCTTCCTCCGCCGCTTCCGAGGGCTCTGATACGACCGGCAGCTCTTTTATCTCCATCCGAGAGGTCTTCCGCGAGACCTCTCTGGGCTGTCGGTCTTCTACCAAGACCTCCTCCGGACCTGGAAGCTCTTTTCGACAACCAGGTCCATGGAGGCCACCGTGGGGGTTGATCTCCTCGCGGAGCCCCTGCTACATAACCCCCAGCTCCGTGTGCAGGTGGCGGAGTCCCCCGCGGTGCGCCAGAGGCTGGTCTTGGCAGGAGTTACCAGGGTCGGAGACCTCCTGGACTACGACCGGGGAGACTGGCTGGATCCCCTGACGCTCGCTCAGCGCATGGGGCTCTCCAGCCCTCGTACTCCCCGGCGCGTACTTCAGGAGGTGAAGGCCGCTTTACTGCCCGCTGCTCGGGCCTACCTCAACCGGGTCCTGCGAGAGGGCACGCCCCGCCCACCTTCCAATCCGGGCCCCGTGGACCTTTTTATCGGGCCCCTACCCCGTGGACCCAATCAACCCCCTCGCCCTTTCACAGCGAGCCAGCTGCCTACTCTGCAGCCGGTTCTGTTCCAGACCACGCCAAGAAAACATCTGTACACGCTCTTGCTCCACACGCTTCGCTACCTCACCCTCGCGTCCTGCCCCGATATGAAATGGCGGGACCTCCTGCCACCTCTCGAGGGTGAGGAGCCCCGGTGGGCCAGCCTGTATTCTGCCCTGGTCCCGAGGCCTGCCGGGGATGTCAGTTGGCGGCTCCTTCACGGGGCTGTGAGCACGGGCGTGTACTTGGCACGGTTTACCCTTGTCCCCAACACCTGCCCCTTTTGCGGCGTGAAGGAGACCCTGGCGCACGTTTATTTAGAGTGCACCAGGTTGCAGCCCCTGTTCCGGCTACTCTTGGCTCTCCTCTTACGTTTTTGGTTGCACTTTTCCCCTCACCTGTTTATCTATGCACTCCCCATCCGTGGCCCCACAAAGTCGCGGGATCTCCTTGTCAACCTCCTCTTGGCTCTGGCCAAACTAGCCATCTATAACACCAGGGAGAGGAGGTTGGCCGACAGGATTTCCTGTGACTGTGGGGCCTATTTCCGCTCCTCCGTCCATTCACGCATCCGGGCAGAGTTCCTCTGGGCAGCGTCCACTGGCTCCCTTGACGCCTTCGAGGAGCAGTGGGTGTTGTCTGGGGTTCTCTGCTCGGTGTCCCCATCAGGTTCCCTTCGTTTAGCCCTATGACCTCACTCCCGATCCTGTTTTTTTTTCCTTGGTTGTCCCACGTAATTAGTTAGTATCCCAGACCTGTGGATCCTCCCCTTAGGCTGGGGGGAGGTCCTTTAGCAGTGGGCGGGCTTTGCCCACTAATAGGACCGGACTCCTGGACTCCACTGGTTTGGGTTTGTCACACATGTTAATTCTCTAAAGCCCTTTTATTCCAGAGAATGAAAGGTTTGTCAGCTTACAGCCCAGGAAGGAGATGACGCTGAGTGGCCTGAAAGTGTCTACTATGAAGGAAAAAGTGACAATGGCGTGGAAGAGGTGAACCTCCCAATGATCCTTGAACGTATGCAGCAACAGCAGATCAAGGAGCTGTGCACTAGCTTTGCGCCGATGTTCTCAGCCACCTCAGGATGGACCAAACAGGCATACCACTCCATTAACACAGGTAATGCTCACCCAATTAGAGCCCAACCTTACTGGGTGGCTCCTCAAGCCAAAACTGCTATAGAATGGGAAATCCAGGACATGTAATCCACCCCTCTAACAGTGCATGGGCCTCTCCAATGGTTCTAGTTCCCAAACTGGATGGGGAAATATGATTTTGTGTGGACTACCATTAAGCTAAATGCTGTGACTTGCCCAGACAACTATCCAATGCCATGCACAGATTTCTGATTTATGGGCAGAACTCCTGGAGCATCTCTGGAAAGTCTTCGAGCGCATAAGGGAGGCAGGACTAACTGTTAAGGCTAAAAAGTATCAAATAGGTCTAAACAGAGTGACTTACCTTGAACACCAGGTGGGTCAAAGAACTATCAACCCCCTACAGGCCAAGGTGGATGCTATCCAAAAGTGACATGTCTCAAAGTCAAAGAAACAGGTCCAATCCTTCTTAGGCTTGGCCAGATATTACAGGCGATTTGTACTGCACTACAGCCAAATCGCTGCCCCACTGACAGACCTGACCAAAAAGAAACAGCCAAATGCAGTTCAGTGGACTGAAGAGTGTCAGAAGGCCTTTAACCAGCTTAAAGCAACACTCATGTCTGACCTTGTGCTAAGGGCCCCAGACTTTAACAAACCTTTCCTAGTAACCACAGATGTGTCCGAGCGTGGTGTGGGAGCAGTTTTAACGCAGGAAGGACCGGATCAAGAATTCCATCCTGTCATGTTTCTCAGCAAAAAACTCCAGAGGTAATTTTATTCCTGTTTTGTAACTGGGAAGCAGAGTCAGAGGGGAATCCTCTGGGTTTTAAATCTTTTTATCTACCCTGTAAAGTTATCTTCCATCCTGATTTTGCAGGTGTGATTCTTTTCCTTTTTTTTTAAATAAAATTCTTCTTTTAAGAACCTGATTGATTTTCAGTGTCCTAAAAACCCAGGGATTTGGTCTGTGCTCACTTTGTTAACCTATCAGTTAGTATATTATTCTCAAGACCGCCCCCCAAAGGTGAAGGGCCTTGGGGGGATATTTTGTGGGGGAGATAGGGCTCCAAGTGGCCCCTCCCTGAATGTTTGTTTAAATCACTTGGTGGTGGTAGCGATACTGTCCAAAGACAAGGAAAGGATTTGTGCCTTGGGGAAGTTTTTAACCTAAACTGGTGGAATATAAGTTTAGGGGGTCTTTCATGCGGGTCCCCACATCTGTACCCCAGAGTTCAGAGTGAGGAGGGAAACCTGACAGCTGCCTACAAATGCATCAGAGGAGCTGGTGTGAATGTGGTGACACAAGAAGTGCCTCAAATACTCCAGTTTTCAGGGCTGGACCAAGCTCTGTGCGAAAGTTTCAGGGCTGAGGACACAGACCTGCCCTGCCACTGAGCCCTGCCTTCATGTATGTCCCTAGCGCAGAGAGAGGGTCCTGGGGCAAGAAGAGGCAGGGGAGAGCAAAGTTGGGAAAGTGTTCCTGCTGGGAACCAGGCAGAAGACAAAGCCACTTGCCCTAGGATGCAGGGGAGTCAGGGAAGTGATGTAGCTGGGTCCTAAGTGGTGAAGTCCCAGGGCAGCAGGATGCAGGGAAGTGTTGCTCTGGGTGAAGAGGGAATGAAGGGCAGTTTCCCCATCTCGGGGATGAGAAGAGGGCAAGTGCAGTCTCCAGCTGAGCATCCAGGGAGAGGAGTGTTATGTGTATGCATTACAAGGTTGACTTTCCAACCTGAAATTATCACACACACACTGGCAGGGGAATAGAGAGCAGTTAAAAAGTCCAAAGACAGACTAGAGTGAAAACATACTTTAGTAATAAATACAGTATTGGTTCAGTGATATACTCAGATTGGTGAAAGGCACCGTGGTAATAAGTAAGTTTTGTTTTCAAATCAGCAAGAGCTATCAGACACTCAAGTTGTCAAGCATTTGTCTTTCAATTAATAACTGCCTCAGAATGAAAATGGCTACATGCTTTCAACATTAATGAAATGTGTGGTTCAAAATTCCGTGAAAACATTAACTGTCCTAAATAATTTAAAAAACAACTGAGAAGGAGATGGGTATATCTGAATTAGATGATATGAGCCAAAGCTGTGACATGAGCATACATTGCAATTTGACAATCTACATGTTTTGCATTCATATTCTTTCTGGTTTTTTTGTTTAATATTTTCTTCCAGCAGTCACTGTTGTTTCACAGGATTTTAAGAATTACACCCATGCAGTAGCACAGGCTTCCAGCTAGTCTGTAATAATCAGATCTGTATGAATGGGTGGCACAAAGCCAACCCCCATCGCAGGGCAATAACATGAAAGTGGCCACAACTGCTCCAATTCCATCAAGAAAGTTTTAAAATAACAACTCCTGGCCCCTACATAGCACTATGTATTCAAGTGCCTGAAAGCACTTTATAAACACAAATGAAGTTAAGCCTCACAGCCACTTTCTGAGGTAGGAAATTTTAACTGTTGTTTTACAGATGGGGAAACTGAGGCACGCAGTATTATTAAATACAGAACCAGAACTGGAAATAAAACTCATGTCTCCTGGTTTCTGGTTCTGTGCTCTGACGACTAGACCCTGCCCTTTCCCCTTACAAATGTATCTGTAGGGAGGAGAGTGCTCAGCAGTGGAGAACATGCATCGCTAGTGGAGGATAAGGGAAATCAGAGCTCTGCTGGGACCCTATCCTTATAGGAGGAGAAAGGTAAATAGAACTGTCCCCAGTTATTGGAAACACTTGAAATAGAGTGTGGAATGTGAGAGAGAGAATGGGGTTTCCCACCATCTTTTCTTGCTTCCTCCTGAGTGGTGGGAGAGTGGAGCCACCCTCTCTAGCAGACAGGAATCTTTTGGAGCAACTTGGAAACACACAAAGTTTTCTGGGATGTGGGTTCACGTGAGGGATATGTGGATGTGGGAGAAAAGAGACTAAGGGGCTCAGCTGTAGGGCCCATGTTAGTGGTTCATCAGTTTGAATTCTTACCTGAGCACAATATGCCGACATCATTAGCATGGGAGCATGTGTCATTAGGATGGGACATCCTGGGACATTTCTGAAGGAGAGACTCATTCCCCACACACTGGAACTCTTCCTTCCAGATCAGATCATGTCCTTCTCCAAAGTGAGCTGCTCCCAAGGTGGCTACAGCCTGTCCACACCCTAATTCATTGCAGATAACAGAAGCGGTGTTGAAATCCAAGTGTGAATCACTGACTGTCTCCCACACTTTTTCATGTTTGACTTCAACACGTCCCGAGCAGGCAGTGTCCCCTCCAACCAGCCGGACCTTAATGAGACCTAGAGAGTCAATGCATCCATCAGTGAGTGTTGGTTATACTGACATCAATTAACCTTCCCCAGGCCTTCCTCTAGATGAAATCAGGGAACCTTCTTCTCTCAACAGCAAAGCCATTGTTAAATAAGCAGGAGCCCTTTACTCTATATCAGGGTAGGCAACCTATGGCACGAGTGCCGAAGACTGCATGTGAGCTGATTTTCAGTGGCATTCACACTGCCTGGGTCCTGGCCACTGGTCCGGGGGGCTCTGCATTTTACTTTAATTTTAAATGAAGCGTCTTAAACATTTTAAAAACCTTATTTACTTTACATTTACTTTACTTTATTGGAGGGAGGGATAGCTCAGTGGTTTGAGCATTGGCCTGCTAAACCCAGGGTTATGAGTTCAATTCTTGAGGGGGCCACTTAAGGATCTGGGGCAAAAATTGGTCCTGCTAGTGAAGGTAGGGGGCTGGACTAGATGACCTTTCAAGATCCCTTCCAGTTCTAGGCAATTGGTATATCTCCAATTATTACATACAATAATAGTTTAGTTATATGTTATAGACTTAGAGAAAGAGACCTTCTAAAAACATTAAAATGTATTACTGGCACACAAAACCTTAAATTAGAGTGAATAAATGAAGATTCGGCACGCCACTTCTGAAAGGTTGTCGACCCCTGCTCTATATGCCAGTTCCTGTTGTTACCTGTCAGCTCTGTGTTCTTGGGGAACCAGGTGCAGTTCCCAGCCTGTCTGATTCATGAAAGGCCTTCCCCCCAGCCTCTGCTTGAACCAAAACCGATCAGAAGAAAGACTTACAAAAAGCAATGAAAAGGCAGCAGGAGACACACCTAAACCCCTGGGACAAGGGTGACAGGTTTAAGGAAACTCCCCTAGCCTCATTTGCATCGAAGATGGGACAGGGAGGTATTTCCATTAGCATACGGAATGGAGAACAGAGATTCCAAAGCAAGAATCGCACTGAACTCTGGGACTAGAAAAGAAGAGCAGCACTGCATGATGGGGGATCTCTGCTCCAGATGTTAATGAACCCATGCCTGCACACACCCAGTTCAGTAGTTATCATATCAATTCTAGTTATAAATCCTTTATTGGTATCCAAAATACTGAAGCTCCCTAATTGCAATGAGGAAGCCTGGAGGCTGGAAAGAGACTCAGTCTGTGAGACCAGAGAATAAAGGAGAATAAGGGGCAAGGAATAGCAAGTGTCTCCACAGGGCTGAGAACAAGGAGGGGAGGAGCTTCATAATTCAGATTATCTGAAAATACTAAAATAATGGCTGAGAGTTCAGAAGGGAAAAGCAAAGGGCAGGGAGGAGGAATAATTCCCCAGCAGTGGAAGCAGTAGAGGGTGCAATAGACACAAAGGGGAAGTAACTGAGTCACTGTGACTGAAGATAGTCTAGAACAGACTAGATACAATACTAGTGGGAATGAAGCAGGAGAACGTTCTGCATGATGCCAGAGAGCAGAGCTGCTCAGACTGCTTGCAATTAGGATCTCGTGTGTCGGCCTCACACCAACAGAGCCTGACACACAGAACACAGGTTCCAGTGTGAAGCACTTCTCAGTTACTCTTATGGCTTCTCTACAGGGGATGTTACTTCACATTAACGGTAATTAGCTCGCCTTAAATACCTTGTGTCCACATGAACCTTGTTCTCAGAGCAACTTATTTGGCATCTTAGGTTGCCATAACTAATCCTCGTTGGAGAAGGAGTAGCTCCACTTCACAATCAGTTTGTTCATTGTAAGATTCCTGTAAAATAATTCCTAATGCTAATGCTGCTGACAGTCCTCCAGCTAGTGTCCCACACTGCATTGCTTCATACCTGCATCAACCTGCTTTGTGCCTGTGTGTGCTCCAAAGCTCTGGGGTCATCTTGACCAGATGTACCCTCTCAAGTTCAATGCTGGCAGGCAGCCAGGAGTGCCTCTTTTCAGTACCAGGTGAGTTCATATTCCTATAGCAACCATGGCCCCCCCTGCTTCCACATGGACCCATGTAGAGGTTCAGGACTTGATTGGCCTGTCTGGAGACAAGCATGTCCAGTTCCCTCTGGATAAGAGTCACCATAATGCAGACTTCTACAGGGCACTGTCAGAGAAAATGAAAGTGAGGTGACCCTGGACCTAGTACCGAATCAGCGAAGGCGCTCTAGCAGGTTAGTAACTGCACATGCATCTCTGCAAGCTGTCCTCAATACAGCTGAATGAATGCCTGAAATTTCTCGCCTTCCCACCCAAAATTTGTTCCTTTTTAAATGTATTTTCAAAATTATTTTTCAAATCTTTCATTAGATCAGAAATAATTTATTATGTTTTATTTCTGCAAGAAAAAAAAACAAAAAACATTCAGTTTTGGCTCCAAATGAACCAGTTCTTTTTTCAGATTTTTTGGTTTGGCCACTGAACTGAAAAATGAATTATTCACTCAGCTGTAGTCAGTAAAGCCTGCAGAAAGGCATATGCAGTCACAAACCTGTTCCTGCCATTCCTCCACTCACCCTAGAAAAGAAAAGAGTCATGCATCCACCCCGCAACTGCTCCAAACCATACACATTTAAAAAAAACTAGCCTACTCAAAGCCTGCCTCCTCCTCCCCACACATGCATGTGCATCACTCAAATAAAATAGAGAGGGTCTGTAGAATGGGAAATAAATGGGGGAATATCTTACTATCACAAAGGAAACCATGGAGTTGGAAGAGAAGATGGGAATGGCATTCCAACATTATGGGAACAAGAACATTTTATCTTTGTTGGCATGGAGACTATGAGGAATGGGACCATAAATGACTGTGCTTTTTCCTATTTCCCTGTGCATGTGTAACTGTGTGAAGAGGGGAGCAGTAGTCTGCAGAGAGGCTGTCAGATCTCAGGAAAAATAAGAAAAAAGCTATAGATGATTTGTTCCATGGAGCATAAAGTTAATCCCAATGGAAGGCCCTGAAAGTAGTTGGAAAGGTTTCCTGGAGCATGCACAAAAGGTCAGAATGGAGCGCACGCCCCTTGGGAGGGACACGATGCAGACAATGCAGAGGCAAACAACTGTGATAAAAGCACCTTTTGCTGCAAAAGCCAAGCACTGAGACCCAGTGCTCCAATGTCTTGCAAACTATAGGGAATGCACCATACCGGGTGCACAATTCCAAACAACCTTATCACAGTTCCTTCCCACTGCATTCAACTCCACAGGAGATGGAGAAGGAGAACACTTTCTGATGCATCACCATCATGGGTGAATACTCTTTGGTGGGGCTCTCCGTCAATACCCAAGTTTTTCAGTTTGTACCACGTTCCTTTGGCCTGGTCTACTCATAAAACTGAGGTCGCCCTAGCTACATAGACTCATAGACTTTAAGGTCAGAAGGGACCATTATGATCATCTAGTCTGACCTCCTGCACAATGCAGGCCACACAATCTCACCCATCCACTTCTATAACAAACCCCTAACCTATGTCTGAGTTATTGAAGTCCTCAAATTGTGGTTTGAAGACCTCAAGCTGCAAAGAATCCTCCCGCAAGTGACCTGTGCCCCATGCTGCAGAGGAAGGCGAAAAACCTCCAGGGCCTCTGCCAATCTGCCCTGGAGGAAAATTCCTTCCCGACCCCAAAGATGGCGATCAGTTAAACCCTGAGCATGTGGGCAAGACTCACCAGCCAGCACCCAGGAAAGAATTCTCTGTAGTAACTCAGATCCCATCCCATCTAACATCCCATCACAGACCACTGGGCATATTTACCTGTTGATAATCAAAGATCAATTGCCAAATTAATTGCCATAGTTAGGCTATCCCATCATACCATCCCCTCCATAAACTTATCAAGCTTAGTCTTAAAGCCAGATATGTCTTTTGCCCCCACTACTCCCCTTGGAAGGCTGTTCCAGAACTTCACTCCTCTAATGGTTAGAAACCTTCATCTAATTTCAAGTCTAAACTTCCTAGTGTCCAGTTTATATCCATTTGTTCTTGTGTCCACATTGGTACTAAGCTTAAATAATTCCTCTCCCTCCCTAATATTAATCCCTCTGATATATTTATAAAGAGCAATCATATCACCCCTCAACCTTCTTTTGGTTAGGCAAAACAAGCCAAGCTCTTTGAGTCTCCTTTAATAAGACAGGTTTTCCATTCCTCGCATCATCCTAGTAGCGCATCTCTGAACCTGTTCCAGTTTGAATTCATCCTTCTTAAACATGAAAGACCAGAACTGCACACAGTATTCCAGCTGAAGTCTCACCAGTGCCTTGTATAACAGTACTAACACCTCCTTATCTTTGCTGGAAATACCTCGCCTGATGCTTCCTAAAACCATATTAACTTTTTTAACGGCCATATCACATTGGCGGCTCATAGTCATCCTGTGATCAACTAATACTCCGAGGTCCTTCTCCTCCTCTGTTACTTCCAACTGATGTGTCCCCAATTTATAACTAAAATTCTTGTTATTAATCCCTAAATGCATAACTTGCACTTTTCACTATTAAATTTCATCCTATTACCGTACTATTACTCCAGTTTACAAGGTCATCCAGATCTTCCTGTATGATATCCCGGTCCTTCTCTGTGTTAGCAATACCTCCCAGCTTTGTGTCAGCCACAAACTTTATTAGCACATTCCTGATTTTTGTGCCAAGGTCAGTAATAAAAAGTTTAAATAAGATTGGCCCCAAAACTGATCCCTGAGGAACGTCATGGCTGTGAAAAATTCACATCCCTAAGAGAGACAGTTACTTTTTTTGATAAACTCGATAAATTCATTTCCATAGAATTATAGAAGTGTAGGATTGGAATGGACCTTGATAGGTATGGACAGAGCTGTGTTGGCGGGAGATGCTCTCCCACTGACAAACCTACTGCCACTCATTAGGGCTTGTTTAATTATGGAAGCAGGAGAGCTCTCTCCCATCGGCATAGAGCGGCTACATGGGATACCTTACAGTGGCGCAGCTGCAGTGGTACAGGTGTGCCGCTGTAAGGTCTGCAGTGTAGACATAGCATACGTATTATCTAGACCAGTGGTTCTCAAAGTCAGGCTGCCGCTTGTTCAGGGAAAGCCCCTGGCAGGCCAGGCCAGTTTGTTTACCTGCCGTGTCCACAGGTTCAGCCAACTGCAGCTCCCATTGTCCGCGGTTCACCACTCCAGGCCAATGGGGACTGCAGGAAAGGCGGCCAGCACATCCCTTGGTTCGCGCCACTTCCTGCAGTCCCCATTGGCCTGGAGCGGCAAACCACAGCCAGTGGGAGCCACAATTGGCCGAACCTGCAGACGAAGCAGGTAAACAAACCAGCCCGGCCCGCCAGGGGCTTTCCCTGAACAAGCAGCAGCCTGACTTTGAGAATCACTGATCTAGACCATCCCTTACAGATGTTTGTCTGACCCTTTCTTAAAAACCTCCAATGACAGAGATTCCACAACCTCCCTAGGTAATTGGTTCCACTACTTAATGAGTCTTATGGTTAGGAAGTTTTCCCCAATGTCTTATCTAAATCTCTCTTGCTTCAATTTAATCCTTTTACTTCTAGCCCCATCCTCAGTGGCTAAGGAGAATAATTTAGTGCCCTCCTATTTATAGAAACCTTTTATGTACTTGAAGAATGTTAGGGTGTCCCCCCATCAGCCTTCTCTTCTCCAGGCTAAACCAACCCATTTTTTTCATCTCTCCTCGTAGTTGACATTTTCTAGACCTTTGTTGCTCTCCTCTGTTGGCTACCATTTTCACGGAAAAACTTAATCAGGTAGAGCTCAGCCCATAAATGGCATAATACTTCCCACCACATGCTATTAATTCAGAATATAATCAAACCAAAACTCCTTTGCTTGCTCACAGACTGTTCATTAGCCACAACTTCCTGTGGCATCCTAGCAGAAGCACAAGGCACCCTCACTCTCTTCCCTTAACCACTAGGACCATTTTGCAGGGGGCCCCTCTCTGGCTGCCCATAATTTTGAGAAGTTTTATCCAGTTTCTGCCCCCATCCATCCTCCAGAATTTCAACCTGAGTCTCACAGATGTTGTGCAAAATACAACAGGCACTTATCACACCAGACACATTAGTAATAGTATCATAGCACCTGGGAGCCCTACTCGTCGTCCAGGACTCCATTGTGCTAGGCGCCGTACAAACACAGAAGAGAAAGACAGTCTCTGCCCCAAAGAATTTACAGTCTAAGCAGAAGACAAGAAACAACAGAGGGATACAGACAGACGGACAGGAGAATACATGGTCAGCATGGCAGATTGTGCTCTCAGCACACCAGCAGCCTAACCATTGTCAAGTTTTCACCTGGGTCAAATTTCAACTGTTGTTCTATACAATCAGTTGATTCAATTGCTTATTGCTTGAGGTTCAGCTCCCTTATCTTTATAGCCCAGTAAACTTTTGCAATGTACTCTTTGAGAAGTAAAATTCAGATTAAGCTTCTCTCTCCTGCTGTGTGTAGATGACATGAATTCTCCTCCCCAACTTGGAGCTTGATAGTTTTGTTTACCTAATTTGCAAATGGACCTTTTTCATCTCTGCCTGACAACCAGGCTGGTCAGAGAAGCAAATACATTCCTTTGGCAAACCTGACAGTTGGCGGTGGGGGGTTATGGTGACTGTGGTCCCTGTGTTCTGACACAGGGCTAAGAGGGTAGAGGGGAGGGGTGACCTCCCCCACAGTTTCTGGGAATCTTGTCACTGAGGATGGTAAATGAGTGGCAGGGTGTGAGGGGGAGACACACAGAGCACTGACCCCAGTGATCAGATGTGATCTCACCAGTGGTGGTGATCAGGGATTTGCAAAGAGGTGCAAATTGAGCTAATCAGAACAAAGAGGTGTTATTGCTGTTCAGCCAGCTGCAGCTATCAATGTTCCTACACTAAGGGCAAGTCTACAGTACAAAATTTAGTTGACCTAAGTTATGTGAATATATAGCCACAGCAGTAATTAAATTGCTTCTGCATGTCCACACTACGCTCCTTGTGTTGGTGGTATGCATCCTCACCAGGAGCGCTTGCACTCATGGGCAGCGTGTGAGCCACACATTCGGGGAGCCTAGCCCCTGACCCTGCCCCATCTGCCTGAGGCCCTGCCCCTTCTCCACCCCTTCCACCCCCCTTCCTGTGCCAGAACCTCAAACCGCTGACCGTGGCCGCTGCCCCCACCCCCCGCCCCAACCCCGAGCCGCCCTGACTAGCCTGCTCGAGTGCCACTAGCCCCAGAGCACCGGGGGCCCCAACCTCCCAGAATCCCGGGCCCCAGGCTGGCATGTACTAGCCCCAACCCCTTGGGGAAGAGGAGCAGCCTCCCTGGGCTGAGGCCAGCGGGAAGTGGCAGGAAGCAGGATGGGGTTCAGGGTGGGGCCATGCCTGGCTGTTTGGGGAGGCTCAGCCTCCCCTGGCCTGCCAAACCTGCCGACCATGCTTGCATCGATTTAACTGTCAGTGTGGAGCATTGTGGGATGGCTTCAGAAAGGCAGCTACAGTCTATGAAAGCAATGCAGCATCTACACTGACACTGCGTTGACCTAACTACATTGACCTAAGTGCTACGCCTCTCATGGAGGTGGAGTTATCATGTTGGTGTAGTTGCCAAGTTACATTGTCAGGAGCTACATTTTAGTGTAGATGCTTATGGAGTTTGGTCAACATAAGCTGCCTTACATCAGCCTAACTCTCTCATGTAGACCAGTGCTTAGTTTTTCTTGTGTCAGGGATGTTTTTAACAGTGTATTAGTCACTCTCTTTAGACCTGTGTGCAAACAGGGATTGGGCCTGCTTTGAGCAGGGGGTTGGACTGGATGACCTCCTGAGGTCCCTTCCAACCCTGGTATTCTATGATTCTATGATTTTATCAGCACAAGCTTTGATGAAGCCAGGTTATACATACATAGTTATTTCCCAAATGCAGAGTGCACAGGGATCCAGGTGTAATCTCCATAACATTACACTGGGGGATAAATCTAGCCCACCCTGCATGGGAAGACAGCCAGGTGGGCTGCGGAACGAAGAGCTACGCATCATGTGGGAGCTTCATGTCTGACCTCGGGGGGTTTAGGGGAAGGAGGGAGCTGTGGAGAAAGTTTTTGCCCCCTGCACCTACCCACAGCTGGCCTGGCCCCTCCCCCTTGCCATGGTCAGGCTCAGGGATCCTCCCCTGCTGCCTCAGGGAACTCTGGGGAAAACTCCACTGCACTCGCACCCCCAGCTCCAGCTCCAGCAGCCACAGGGAAGGTCACAACTGCTGCTGCTGCCCAGGGCTGCCTGGGGTGTGTGTGCGAAGTGAGGCAATTTGCCCCAGGCCCCGGGCCGCACAGGGGCTCCCAGCTCCACAGGAATGTCTGAGGCTCCCCCGGCCACGTCCCCGCCTTCCCCCATCCCCCGGCACCTCAGTGCGCCACGTCAGGAGCGGCCCTGGACAGTGCTGCAGTGGCGTGGCTCCGGTGGGGCCTGAGCTCCTCCCACTGAGTCAGCGCTGTGTGGTAAGGGAGCAGGGCTGCGAGCTCCGGTCCCACCAGAGCCAGGCTGCTGCAATGCTGTCCAGGGGCCAGGGCAGCTCCTGGATGCAGCACGCTGAGGCTCCGTGAGAGGGGAGAGGCAGGGGTAACACAGGAGCGGCCCTGGACAGCTCTGCTGGGAGGGGGCGTGGTCAGGGGACGGGGAATGGAGGGTTGGATCATGGGCATTCCAGGGGTCTGTCAGGACTTGGTGGGGAGTGGAGGGTGGATAGGGGTCAGGGCAGTCAGGGGACAGGGAGCACGGAGGATTAGTGGGGGGTGGGATCCGGGTGTGGTGGTTGTGGGGTGGGGTGAGGGGACAAGGAGCAGGATGGGTTGGGAATTCTGAGGGGGGCAATCAGGGGGCAGGAAGTGGATGGGGGTCAGATAGGCGGCAGGGCCAGGCTGTTTGGGAAGGCACAGCCTTCCCTATCCTAAAGCTCATTCAGCATTTTAAGGCTTGCAGACAGCTATTTAACAGAATGAGCCAAGCTGTTATCTTTTCCCTTAGAGCTACCATCCCTTTCACTTATCAAATGCCAAATTATAGTCTACTTAATTTCAGTGCCATAGGGAGATTCATGTCAGGGGAGGGTAGCTTCATTTAAAATTAGCCACTTTAGAATAACAGTGATAGAGCCAAGAGAGCCATGGTGGAGGGATCACATGAGAAGAGCAATATCCTACACCACCTACCTCCTTCCCAACTCTACCAAGAGAGACCCCCCTCCTCTGCATTCCCTGAGGCTCCAGAGGGGTTAATTCAGTGGTTCTCAAACTTTTGTACTGGTGACCCCTTTCACACAGCAAACCTCTGAGTGTGACCCCCCCTATAAATTAAAAACACTTTTTTATATATTTAATACTATTATAAATGCTGGAGGCAAAGCGGGGTTTGAGGTGGAGGCTGACAGCTCGCAACCCCCATTAATAACCTCGTGACCCCCTGAGGGGTCCCAACCCCCAGTTTGAGAACCCCTGGGTTAATTTAATTTTAGCACCCTGTGTCCATTCACATGCATGTGCTATTTTGAGCATTTCAGTTTTCACAACATAGGCTCATCCCAGATTCTGGAACAAGCTCAAATGCTCAGTTCATGGAGTATGTACATAAGCTATACTAAAGACAAACCCACAGTAACCGTCTCCAGTTTGTGAGGGACCCCATGGAGCTAGTCTCTAGGAAACAACCTCCATGAATTTATCTAAGTCTATTAATGGCTATTAGTCAGGATGTATAAGGAATGGTGTCCCTAGCCTCTGTTTGTCAGAGGGTGGAGATGGATGGCAGGAGAGAGATCACTTGATCATTACCTGTTAGGTTCACTCCCTCTGGGACACTTGGCATTGGCCACTGTCAGCAGACAGGATACTGGGCTGGATGGACCTTTGGTCTGACCCAGTATGGCCATTCTTATGTTCTAACATAAATGAACCCAAAGTTATGGAGACAGATATGAGTCAAGGAAGCCAGCAGAGTATCAGAAACCTGGAAAAATCTCTGACTGGATGAGCTCAGGCGTTTAGTCACAAGCTGAGGTGGTTCAAAAGTTTTGGATTTTTTTAAGCAGAATTTTTTTATTGTTTCTTTAAACAATCAAACACAGCAAGCAGCAAATATTTGGCCACACACTTCTAAAACCCCAAACCATGTTCAGGTTTTTGCAGACTAATTTCAGCTTTTCAATTAAAAAAAACACAACAAATTTTGAAGTAAAGCAGACATTGTCCATGATTTTTTCTGCTTTTTAAAAACCCCTAGTTTTTGATCCAAAAAAGTTTTTACGGAAAATATTTGTCCAACCCTTTTAATGAGCTTTAGTGCCTTTTAGCACTAGCCGATGCTGAGAACCAGTGATACCTTGTAAAGGTGATTTGAAAAGAAGTTTTCTCAAAACTGGGTTTGTGCCGAGATGCGGAAGGTTTTTAAATGTTTATTTTTCCCAGGGCCGCCTGGGGGGGGGGGGCAAGTGGGGCAATTTGCCCCGGGCCCCACAGGGGCCCCCACGGGAATATAGTATTCTATATTATTGCAACTTTTTTTATGGAAGGGGCCCCCAAAATTGCTTTGCCCCAGGCCCCCTGAATCCTCTGGGTGGCTCTGCTGCTGCCCTGGGGAGACACTGGGCTTCTATACACAGGCACCTACCAGCACAGACCTGCTAATGGGGTCACCCCCACCCCACCCTTACTCCATGACAGCTGCCTGACCTGCCCAGAGGATGGCACAGCCTGCTCATCCCCAGTCTGCCCAGGGGAGCTCAGGCAGAGACTGGTCAGTTCCACCCTGACCCCAGTGCAGGGCACAGTCCAGCTCTGAGTCACCAGGAATGTCACACACTTTGGGTTCAGTCCCTTCTCCCTCATGGGGAGTTTTCTATGGAGGCAGGTTGGCCGAGTTCTTACCTGAGCAGATCACTCCAGTATCAGCAATATGAGAGCAATTGGCTGCACCCCATCCTATATGTCTGCAGTCCCAGAGAGCTGACTCGTCACCATCACAATCAGCTAGAATCAGCCAAGTTGGTCCAGATCCTTCTCCAAAATGAGCCCAGGCATGGGCGCTGACAGCAGATCCACATCCCAGCTGCTTACAAACCACCTCAGCATCTGCCATGTCCCAGTCATTATCACACACCGTCCCCCACTGATCCTGGTGTTTAACCTCCACTCTCCCGGCACAGCGGCTGCTTCCATTCACCAGCCTCAGCTCATCAGCACCTTCAAACAGACACAGAGCAGAGTTGTAGACAGCGCAGAGCCCAAACCTTCTGGCTTGGACAGTATCACACAAGGGCTCTGGGCTTTACTCCCTGATCCCCCACTCAGGTTTGTCACTGGGGAGGCAGCATGAGGTATCTCCTCCCCTCTGAGCTCTCTGGGCTGGTGGATGCAGAGCACTGTCACTGCTGTGTGATTCACAGCAGTAGTGCCCTTAAAGACTCCTCCCCTCCCTCGCCACCCCATCTCCTCCTTCCTTTGACCCTCCTCCCCCATCACTCACTTGAAAACATGTTCCCCCACTCCACCTCTCCCTGCACCAGCTCCTCCACCCATTTCCAACAACCTCTCTTGCCTGGAAAGGGGTG
This sequence comes from Mauremys reevesii, assembly GCF_016161935.1. Taxonomy (NCBI): domain Eukaryota; kingdom Metazoa; phylum Chordata; order Testudines; family Geoemydidae; genus Mauremys; species Mauremys reevesii. Next base: position 221,982,124 of record NC_052623.1, read on the forward strand.
TGGTGTACTGAAAACTATTAAAATGACAACCTGCTGCCACTTTAAGAGCAAGGGGCTTCCTGGTCCTGTTTGCAGGCTAGAGATCGAGTGCTTTGTAAGGAAGCGGCAATCTGGGCCTTCAGCAGTCAGATTGCAGAGAGCCGGCCAAAACCTAGGTGGGGTGAGTTGTGCCTCTCTATCTTGTGGAGCAGACTGCTTTGTATCTCTGTTTTCGGGTTCTTGTGTGTTAGGGTTCTGCATTCTGAGTAACAGAGTCATATTATATTGCAACTTTCCAGAAAGAGTATTTCTAACTTCTCTGTGTTTATGCTGTGAACATAATACGGAGAACCAGACGTATCCCACTATCCTGCTCCCCCTCACCTCAGACTTGCTGCTGCTCTGCCCATTCAGTGCCACCCCCACCAACATACAGCCCACCTGCCATTCAATACTACTTTCCTTCCTCTTCTGTCTGAGTCACTGCTCCTCTCAGACCCCTTCCCTTCTACCTGCTTCAAATCTTTAATTTTCCCCATCTGCATTTACCTGCTTGTTACTAAGTGTAATTGCAGATTTATCTGTGATGAGTATTTTACACTCAGTTTTTATAAAGCACATTCCCTCTCCAGTAACGGGGGCTGTAACTCCATCCTGGAGGCCAGGGGACATCAGAACCCTCAGAGCCGAGAGCTCCCGCTAGCTGCAATTACAGCTGTATATTTGATGGGGAGTTGTGGGCGGGGGCAGTGTTCCATATAATCTCATGATGAAAACAAACCTCTTCCCCAGAGCACAGTGACTATTATGGGAAGTCCAGGAGCTTTGGACCCACCTCCACGTCCCTCTTGTTGAGGGGATTCATTCTGCGAAACTGAGTCAGATTAAGAAACTTGGTGTTTCTCCTGACCCTTCCACACTCTGTGGGAACCCATGTGGTGGGCATGGGACAAAAGAGTTTACTTTGTTAATTTTAATTCATTTAAAGTTTTTTTATGTCTGGTGAATTTTATCCCCACATTATCTCTCCACCCTCAATCACACAGGTAGGTACTATTCCCATTTTACCAAAGGAGAACATGAGGAAGTGAGAAATGAAGTGAGATGCACCAAGGTCACACACTAAATCTGTGGCAGAGTCAAGAACACACACTAATCACTGGGTTCCCAGTGCAGGGTTTTCACCATAGAATCATCTGTAAGTTACACAGGGGCACAGGCTGTGCACTCATGTATTCCATGGTGTCCTCATCACCGCAGTGACTGGGGGTTAATTATTATGAGTTCCTCTTAGGGTATGTCTACACTACAAGAGTAGTTCGATTCAATTTAAGTCGAATTTGTGGAATCGACCTTACGAAGTCGAATTTGTGTATCCACACTAAGGACACTAATTCGACTTTGTGAGTCCACAGTAACGGGGCAAGTGTCGACTTTGGAAGCGGTGCACTGTGGGAAGCTATCCCACAGTTCCCGCAGTCCCCGCTGCCCATTGAAATGCTGAGTAGAGCCCCCAATGCCTGCTGGGGGAAAAAATGTGTTGAGGGTGGTTTTGGATAACTGTCATCATTGAACCGTCAATCACGCCCTCCCTCCCTGAAAGCGCCTGCGGGCAATCTGTTCGTGCACTTTTCTGGTCAGTGACAGCGCGGACGCCACAGCACTGCGAGCATGGAGCCCGCTGCATTCATGGCCGTTTTCACCTCCTCGCACCTTATCGTCCACCTCTTCCACAGTCAGCTGCTGAGAAATCGGGCTACTTTTCAATGGTGCTGCAAGCACTGGTGGACCATAGGGGACGTTTTACCAACATCAACGTCGGGTGGCCAGGCAAGGTTCATGACGCGCGTGTTTTCAGGAACTGTGGTCTGTTTAGACACCTGCAGGAAGGTAGTTTCTTCCCGGACCACAAAATAACTGTTGGGGATGTGCAGATGCCTACAGTGATCCTCGGGGACCCAGCTTACCCGCTAATGCCCTCGCTCATGAAGCCCTATACAGGCGCCTTGGACAGCGACAAGGAACTCTTCAAGTACCAGCGAGCAGCGAGCAGCGTGACCTGTGACTGTTCAGTTTCTTTACAGAGAAGCTGAACCTGCCCCTGTTTCTTTACCCAGTTACTGTTGACTATCCTCTGCAGTTACATACCCCGTTCACCCCGTTTCCCCCACTTCCAACACACGTGTAAAAATAAAATACATGTTCCATTGTTACTTAACAAAGGTTTCTTTATTAATGACTTTGCGTTAAAGGGTTGAAACTGGGATGCAGACTGTGCTGCGTAGGGTGTGCAGTGATGTAAAGACCGCCTCTAAACTCGAGGAATGACAGGCTCCTGCTCCTAGAGCGGTCCGCAGTGCCGGACTGGTTGTTTCAACGGAGCCTGCCATCCCTCCTTTTTGGGATTCTGTGTGCGGGGGCTATGTGACCTTGTGGCGGAGGAGGACGGATACAGATTCCTCTGCTGTGTGACTCTGCGGTCCAGGACAAGGACCGCTGCATAAGATCTGTAACCGCCCTCCCCCGCTACAAAGTCACGTACCCCCCCACCCACACAGAACCTGGAAACCACCTCCCATACCGACCAGGGTGCCTACTGACTGCACTGTGTGTGTGACCTGCTGCTGATCCTGCCCCGTGTCTGTACCCTGGGAAAGGTGACTGTCCTATGCAATTACCAACCCCCTTCCCCCCCCCCTTCAAACACAGTCTTCTGTAAAAAAACATGACGGAAACAGTAATTAACAGCAAAGTATTTTTAATAATTAACTAGACAGTTAGGGGATGAAACTGGGATTGGGGCTTGGGTCAGTCAGGAAGGGAAGGACTTCTCAAAATTTAGGGAATGAGAGCTTTTGGGTACTTGAACACTCTGCTGGGGTGCAGTGACAGTTTTCACGGTCCCTGGAGCCCCTCCTTCTGGTTATTTTGGGTGAGGGGGGTATGGGACTTTGTGGCAGGGGAGGGCGGTTGCAGATACACTGCAGGGGGGCTCTGTCCTCCTGCCTGCGGTCCTGCAGAACATCCACAAGGCGCCAGAGTGTGTCCGTTTGCTCCCTCATTAGTCCAAGCAGCGTTTGAGTCGCCTGCTTGTCTTCCTCACGCCACCTCTCCTTCCGTTCGCTGTGTGAGCGCTGGTACAGAGAGAGGGTCTCCCTCCACTGGCTCTGCTGGTCCGCCTCAGCTCGGGAGCAGCCCATCAGTTCAGCGAACATCTCGTCCCGTGTGTTTTTCTTTCGCCACCTAATCTTTGCCAGCCTCTGTGAGGGGGATGCTGTGGCAGGTCTGGAGACAGTCGAAGCTGTGTGATGGGAAAAAGGGAGTGAATTCCTTGCAAAGATACATTTTTGCGAACAATGAACACAGTCTAGTCTGTGTCTGTGAACAAGAGCATGCACAGCACCTATCTCGTGCGCACTCCTGCTGCAGGCAATCCGGAAAGCATAAACTCTGCCCCTGTTCCACCCCATCGCAGTGTCCCGCGACCCTTGGAATTCTGGGTTGAGATCCCAGTGCCTGATGGGGCAAATTTAATTGTTGCGGGTGGTTCTGGGTAAATGTAGTCAGTCATTCCTTCCTCCGGGAAAGCAACGGCAGACAATCATTTTGAGCCCGTTTTCCCTAGATTACCCTGGCAGACGCCATAGCATGGCAACCATGGAGCCTGTTTTGCCTTTTGTCACTGTCACCATATGTGTACTAGATGCCGCGGACAGAGGCGATTCAGCAGCGCTACACCGCAGCATTCATTTGCTTTTGCATGATAGCAGAGATGGTTATCAGCCATATTGCACCATCTAAATTGGCAAGGTGAGGATGGTTAACAGTCTTACTGTACTATACCTTCTGCTGCTGGCATAGGTGCCCCTGGCTGAGATCAGCCGGGGGCACAAAAGACAAAACTGGGAATGACTCCCTGAGTCAATCTCTTCTTTATGGTATCTAAAAATAGAATCAGTCCTGCCTAGAATATGGGGCAACTGTACTAGGGTTGCAGTGTATCAGAGAACTAGAGAGCACAGCTGCTCCATGTCAGATCCTGCAGGAATAACGAGCTGCATGCCATTCACAGGGGGTGCCCCTGCAACAACCCCACCTGTTGCTTCCCTCCTCCCCCAGCCTTCCTGGGCTACCATTGTAGTGTCCCCCCATTTGTATGCTGAAGTAATAAAGAATGCAGGAATAAGAAACAGTGACTTGTTAGTGAAATGAAATGAGGGGAAGGCAGCCTCTAGCTGCTATGATAGTCCAGACAGGACATTAAGCAGTGTGGGGGAGAGGAGATCAGCATCCTGCTGCTATGATAGTCCAGGCAATACAGAATCTTTTCTTTACACATGAAGGGCGGGGGCTGATGGAGCTCAGCCCCCTGTTGCTATGATGAAGACGGTTAGCAGGCCATCTACTTATGGGCTGATGATGAGGATGGGTAGCAGTCCTACTGCACTACACCATCTACCGCAAGGCTGATGATGACGACGGATATCAGTCTTATTGCACCGTCAGCCACCCATGAGGTGGGGGGGGGGGAGGATGCTACAGTACAGTGCCGCAGCATCGCGTCTACCAGCAGCATTCAGTACACATAGGGTGACATTTAAAAGAGTCAAGAGACGATTTTTTTCCTTTTCCTTCCGGGGGTGGGGGAAGGGGGTACATTGACGAGCTATGCCTGAACCGCCGCGGACAATGTTTTTGACCGTACAGGTATTGGGAGCTCAGCCAAGAATGCAAATGCTTTTCGGAGACTGCAGGAACTGTGGGATAGCTTGCGTCCTCAGTCCCCCCTCCCTCCATGAACGTCCATTTGATTCTTTGGCTTTCCGTTACGCTTGTCACGCAGCAGCGTGCTGAGTCTCTGCTATGCCGTCTGTCTGGAGATTTTTTAAAAATACTTTGGACCAGGCGTAACATTACAGTAATTCCCCTAATTAGATGCAGGAGTCTGCAAGCGAGATCACCCTGAGGACGGTCACTGAAGGAGATAGAGAGCGCATGCTGCGTGAAAGCCAGCACAAACCAGGGGCCTATGCAGCCATGCTCGGGGAGGCAATGCTCCCTGAGTACCTCATGAAAGCCTGGCGCGGAAAAGTGTGCTACCACGGAGCACCCAATAAGGCAGCTCTCCCCAGGAACCTCCTGCGGAGGCTTTTCGATTACCTCCAGGAGAGCTTCGTGGAGATCTACCAGGAGGATTTCTGTTCTATCCCCATATATATAGACCTCCTTTTCACATAGTTCAGATTCCTGTTCCATTAATAATAAAAGTTTACATGTTTAAAGCACTTACCGACTGATCCTTCTCCTGATTCAGGGTCCGGGTTAACGGCCGGGGAGGATTGGTAGGGGATCTCCGTGAGGGTGATGAAGAGATCCTGGCTGTCAGGGAAACCAGCGTTGTAAGTGCTGTCGCCTGCCTCGTCCTCCACAAACCCTTCCTCATCTTCCCCGTCCGCGAACATCGCCGAGGAACTGGCCATCGACACTATCCCATCGTCAGCGTCCACGGTCGCTGGTGGGGCAGTAGTGGCAGGCTCTGGAGCGTCCGTTTGCTGCTTTGGTCTTCTGGTAGCCTTGTCTCAGTTCCTTGATTTTCACGCGGCACTGCATTGCATCCCGGCTGTATCCTCTCTCTCTCATGGCTTTGGAGACCTTCTCGTAGGTCTTTGCATTCCGTTTTTTGGAGCGCAGCTCCGAAAGCACAGACTCCTCGCCCCACACACCGATCAGATCCAAGACTTCCTGGTCAGTCTATGCTGGGGCCCTCTTTCTATTCAGAGATTGTATGAACTCCTCTGCTGGAGAGCTCTGCATCGTTGCCGGTGCTGCTGAGCTCGCCCCGATGTCCAACCAGGAAATGAGATTCAAACTGGCCAGACAGGAAAAGGAATTCAAATTTTCCCGGGGCTTTTCCTGTGTGGCTGATCAGAACATCCAAGCTCGGACTGCTGTCCAGAGCGTCAACAGAGTGGTGCAGTGTGGGATAGCTCCCGGAGCTACTAAGGTCGATTTCCGTCCACACCTAGCCTAATTCGACATGGCCATGTCGAATTTAGCACTACTCCCCTCGTCGGGGAGGAGTACAGAAGTCGAACTAAAGAGCCCTCTATGTCGAATTAAATAGCTTCGTGGTGTGGACGGGTGAACGGTTAATTCGAATTAACGCTGCTAAATTCGAATTAAAGTCCTAGTGTGGACCAGGCCTTAGTGACATTCCCAGTAGGGCATGTCTACTGCAGCATGTATGAGCAGCCACCAACATGTTACATCTGCATCATGCTCTCTGTGGCCCCAAACCAGCAAAGGCTTTTAGTCACAGGGGACTAACTCTTGTGCTTAATGGTAAGCTCTTATTTAAGTGTTTTGTTGGAAGGGAGCTTATAATGTACATTAACTCCTATGGAGTGATGGGTTGATTTTAAGATGTCCCTATTCTTTTTAAATCCCTTTGTGCTGTAGTCCCTGCCTGTATTTGAGTTGCCTCCCTACTTGAGACTTTTTTATTTAATTCCAGATTGTGGAACACTGTTGGGTCTTACTCCCAGGAGTCGTCCCACTGACTACACTGGCCTCCCTGGGACTGCTCCTGTCACAGAGGGCTCAGCAATGGCAGGAAAAGACATGGGCAACAATTTCACAAAACCATTTCTGTTCTGCTGCAATTTTTTCTGTTTGTTTTTCTAAAGCTTTGACAGTCAAAGATGAAAACATTAACCTGCTGGAGTGTCTATTTCAGCACTGCAAAACTTTTGGGTAGAACCAGAATCCAGCCCGTTTGTAGGTGTCTATTTGTAGATTTGTAAAGTGCCCCATTATTGAGGGAGGGTGGCAGGGAGTTCAGCAGCCATTCTAAGCTGCATTTAAATCAAGCTGAAAACATTCTCATGGACTGTTGAGTTATGAACTTTTAACTGGACACAAGTGATATGGGGACATTCCTGTTCCACATGGAGTCAAATTTAAAAGCAAGAAAAGGAAGGTTGTAACTAGCCTTTGTTATTACTCTGACCAGACTGTGGACCAGTGTAGTCCAGGGCCACCTTCTCTCCCTGCAGGGTACGAGTTCCACCCATTGTAGAAAATGGGAGTCACTCCACCCTGCAGGGAAAATAGGGCCCCCTGGTTTCACACGGCCCATGCCATGGTGATTTGGTTATCCAGGAATCCCAGTGGAATTCTCTTCGATTTCACTCTGGTAAAGGTCAGTTTTATCATGAGATCAAACTCCAGCTATGTCTGTCTGAATTTTTTGGGAAGTTCGGGTAAAAATCCCTACTCCAGTAAATCCCTTGCTCTGTAATCCTCAGCACTTACCCTCTCAGTCACAGAGAAGCTGCAGAGCTATCTGTGATCTGTACATACCAGCTGTGGTACCACAGCGTGTCTCTAGCTAAATATTTGAGGTTTCTAAAATCTGACTTTCATCTTCAGCTTCACCTGTTCATAATGCAGCTACAGAACAGCAGCGTCTCAGACTGCAGCAACTCACAGAAACAGGCTGCTACTGGACAGTTCAATGTCCTGACAAGTGCATCACTTACACCCTGCTGAAGGTGCCCAGCATGTTGGACGCACACAGGACATCATGGTTATTTCAAATTGTATGGACTGTATATCTGGAATTATTCACAGGTTCCATACACAGGTACAGAGCTGGACGGAGGATGAGGCTGGAGCTCACAACAGGGAAGCCCACTTTCCTTTTCTTGTGGTTCATTCAGGGCCGGCTCCAGACCCCAGCGCGCCAAGCGTGCGCTTGGGGCGGCATTTTGCCGGGAGGGCGGCAGGCGGCTCCCGCGGACCTCCCGCAGGCATGACTGCGGCGGGTCCGCTGGACCCGCGGCTCCGGTGGAGCATCCGCAGGCATGCCTGCGGGAGGTCCACCAGAGCCGTGGGACCAGCAGACCCTCCGCAGGCACGTCTGCAAGAGGTCCCCCGGAGCCGCGGGACCGGCGACCGCCAGAGCGCGCTCCGTGGTGTGCCGTCCTGCTTGGGGCAGCGGAATTCCTAGAGCCGCCCCTGGGTTCATTGGTTTACCAGGAATTTCTAAGCACTGAAGCCATTAGTTCACTAAAACCAACTCTGAGCTCACAGTGCTACAAGACTGGCATATTTTATAAAGTAAACACAGTTTGGGACTGGGTCAAATCTATGATAATTGCAAATATATAAACCTCCTCTCTCAGAATAACCAATGGGGAGATAATTATACACACACATTTACTTAAACCCAATTGCCTGCTTTCCCTTTGTTTCATTGATTTCTGGAATAAAACCCCATTTCTAGTGGATTCAAAACTCTCTTTCTAGTTCTTGTCTGCCCAACTCATAAAGTGAAATAAATCAGGCACTTACCCATGGTGTCCTGAACAAAGAGAAGAAACCAAAACAGCTGAGTGGAGAGATGTCCCTTCATTGCCAGCCGGACCTGCTGTCCCCTCCTGACACTGCACTGGCTGCACCAAAACACTCTGCAGGGCTCCTCTGAGTCTGACAAGTGACAACAAAGCTGTGGAAGGGAAATATATAGATTCAGAGGCTGGCATCAGCTGCCAGAAGGAACCAATAGAAACAATATTCACCTTTTTAGACATTATCAGAGGATTTATCTAAAACTTTGTGCAGCTAAAACATCCAATACAATTCTAAAACTCTGGCTGTGACCATATATGAGTGACGAGTCCACTTCTGATGTCATCTTCGCTTCAGTCTCAGATCATCATGTAACCACTCTCCTTGGCGTAGGACAGAACAGTGTGAAAACAGTGTGCCTTTTTAGGTGAATAAAAGTCAGCCTTGAATGCTGCTCATTTGATAAACTAATTAAGAAAATATATATGGAAAAAAATCTGATGAAGTGGGTATTCACCCACGAAAGCTCATGCTGCAAAACGTCTCTTAGTCTATAAGGTGCCACAGGATTCTTTGCTGCTTTTACAGAACCAGACTAACATGGCTACCCCTCTGATACATGGAAAAAAAGAAACATCTAAAATTGAACCCCACAGAGCTGTGTGTGTGTCCAACTGTAGCCTGGCCAGTAAAACCACAGAGCTGGGATGCTATCACTGGGGTCAGCTGTATCCAAAGGAGAAGGGAACAACCCCTTCTGCCTTTGTGGAACCCAGACTGCTCAGGGCTTCCCGAACGGAGTGGGAACAGCAGTGGTACATTAGTGGTAGGAGTCTGTCACTGTGACCATCAGTGGCAGCATAGTCTCAGAGGGCTTCCTGTTCACCCAGTAAGAGCTTGTTCTTAACACTTAGTGATTAGGTTATGAGTGACCATCTCGCATACCGTAGTGTAGGTAGCAACCCACTCCAGGACTCTTTGTCCAGGCCAGTGCTAGGCCTGTCCTGTGTGGTAACTCTAGGTAGCACAGGCTGCGTTAGTCAGTCTGGGAGTTAGAGAGAATTGCAGGGTCCTGACCATTTCTGTCAGTCTGAAAAGAGAATCTCCTTAATAGTCAGTGCGGCTGAAACCCATCTCTTCTGTACAGTGAAGAGCAGCACATGGGCCATAGGACACAAGCTTCACTGGAGCAAGTTAACCAGGAAAACAACATAGCCGACATCCAGTGGAAAGTGGGTGGGGGAGGGTCAATCAAAGGTAAAATCCAGCCTGAAGGAGCCGCGTGTAGGTGTGTGTTAGAACAGACCTATCGGAGGCATTTAGAATGGAATTTTAAATCAGCCCGTCGCAGTAACTGTGGTGCCAAACAGAAAGGTGGCCTTGTAGGAAACAGCTCTAACGCAGGCATCTCTGGCACTTTGCCATCCCTATCTCATGAAGGCCAAACTGCCACAGCGTGAGCAACTTGGCAATGAACAACAGGGTGTTTCCCCAGCCAGACGCCATCTTGGTGAATGTCAAGAACTGTGAATCAGCACAGGAAGTTCTCTCTCATCTGTCCAAAGAGCGGCAAAGACCAGGAACAATGAGGCAGCTACACCAGCTCTGCCCTAAATACAATCCTTGTCAGTGGCTCACCGTGCAAGGGCCAGTACAGCACAGTGCAGCCACTGATCCTGAATAAACAGAACACAGGTCAGACAATTCAAGAACTGACTGATAATCAATGATGCGTACTGGCAACAGACACAGCTTTTTAGAAATGTCAGGTCTTACATGCATGAGGCCCTGGCACTGACAGTGGCATTCACATGGATAGGACGTGTCAAAGAACCACAGTTACTAGAAGTTAAATGATGCTCTTTCTTGTTTGTGAGGCTGCTTCCTGTCAGGGCCGGCTCTAGGATTTTTGCTGCCCCAAGCAAAAAAATTTTTGTCCGCTCCTCCCTTTTTTTTCATGCCCCCCGGCCCCTCACCAACTCCACCCCTTCTGAACCCCCTTCCCCAAATCCCCAGCCCCGCCTCCTCCCCCAGGCATGCAGCATTTCCCTCCCCATTGCTTCCTGGGGGCACCCACAACCTCCCAGCCTAGCTCACCTCCACTCCACCTGCTCCCCCCTCCCCGGTGTGCCGCTGCTCCGCTTCTCTCCACTCTCTCTCAGGCAAGGGAGGGCAGAGAAGTGGAGCAGCGGTGCATTCAGGGGAGCATGCGGAGCAGAGGTGAGCTAGGGTGGGGGGGGGCACAGGAAGTAACTGGGGATAGAGGAACCACTCCCAGCTCCAGCTCACCTCCGCTCCACCACTGCCGCCTCCCCCAGCGTTCAGCGGCTCGGCTTCTCCTCCCTCCCTCCCAGCCTTGCTGCAAGAAACAGCTGTTTCGCAGGCGGCAAGCCTGGGAGGGATGGGGGAGAAGCGGTGCAGCAGCGCATTCAGGGGAGCAGGTGAAGCAGAGGTGAGCTAGGGTGGTGGGGTGCAGGAAGTAAGGGGGAGTAGAGGAACCGTTCCCCACTCCAGCTCACCTCCACTCCACCGCCTCCCCGAGCGCCCGCCACTGGGCTTCTCCTCCCTCCCAGACTTGCTGTGCAAAACAGCTGTTTCACGCACAGCAAGCCTGAGAGGGAGTGGGGAGAAGAGAAGTGGCGGTTGGGCGCTCAGGTGAGCCGGCGGAGGCCAGCTGGGGCGGCAAGTGGGGGCACTTTTTCCCCATGCCCCGGAGTCGGCACCTATGATGGCCGGTGCCAGAATGCCGCCCCTAGAAATGTGCCGCCCCAAGCACCTGCGTGTTTTGCTGGTGCCTGGAGCCGCCCCTGCTTCCTGTCCCCACCTCCAATGGAGGTGGAACTGCTGTGTAAGGGCTCTGGCTTCATTAGAGTCTGTTGGGGTTTTAGATAAATATTGTCTCTCTGCATTCATTCAGACAGGGCCACCCAGAGGATTCAGGGGGTCTGGGGCAAAGGCACCACTCGCTGCGGTGCTTGTAACTACCCAGTGGCGCTCCGGGTCCTTGGCAGCGGTGGGTCCTTCACTTGGTCCAGGTCTTCGGTGACACTGAAGGACCTGCCGAAGACCCAGAGCGAGTGAAGGGCCCACCACCGAAGTGCTGTTGAAGATCCCGGAGCTAGTGAAGGGCCTGCCACTGAAGTACCTCCGAAGACCCAGAGCGCCACCAGGTGAGTCAAAATTAAAAAGGTGCCCCAGGGAAGGGATTCTTGGCCAGGGCTCGCGGGGCCTGAGGCAAATTGCCCCTCTTCCCCCCCCCCCGGCCCCCCCAGCAGCCCTGCACTCACAGTATTTTTTTATCATTTTGGCTGTTCTTGTTGATCCTTTGTAGAATCCTCAGGATCCTTCACATCAAAGAGACACTCAGAACTAGGAGCTGAATATTCAAATTCCTGCTTGGAACACAACAATCTGTCCCCTTAGCGGGAGCTATGGTCCAAGGTCAGCCAGCCCTGTTCTAGTATGGCCAACCTCAGATCAGAAATCATGAGTCAATCCCCCCAAAAGCATGAGCTTGATCCAAAAAATCATAAGATTAAAAAAAGACTATATTGTGTTTTTTATCTGTCTTTTGACAGTTGAACTCCCTCTGCCCATGCCCAGTGTATGTGTGAGACAATTACTGTTACCCATCTCCCAAATTTCTTGGGTAAGGTGATTTTGGCTCCCCCACCAGGAGCTCTCACCCCCACATCTGCTCATCTCTGCCCCAGGAATGAATTCTTCCCCCAACCTCCAAGTCAATCCTTCCCTTCAATCCCTTCATCAGTTCTGTTCCCCCACCCAACCCTGTCAGTTCTGCCCATTCTCTGCCTCCACATCTGCTCAATCCCTAGGATTCTTCACCCTCCCTCTCAGGCCTGGGGGCTGCACCAGGCTTCACCCCACCATTTTCCAGGATGCTGGGATAGCACCAAGGGGCTCTTCAACCCCTCTTCATCCCTAAGCTTGTGCTATGGGGTTGGGAGAGGAGCAAGTGACCCAGGTTCCCCCTGTTGCTCACAGGATACTCCTGAGGGAATTCTGCACCAAGAAAATTAAAAATTCTGTGCACAATATTTTAAAATTCTGCAAAATTCTGCGTATTTTATTTGTCAAAATAACACAATAACAATATAATCACATCATTTTCAATTATTTGCTGATTATATTGTTGTTGTGTTACTTTGACAAATAAAATATGCAGAAATTTGCACAATTTAATTTTTTTTAAATTGTGGCACAGAATTCCCTCAAGAGTACCAGGTTCTGTATAGTGCAATCTGGGTGTGGGCAGCTCGGGGAGTGGGGTGGGGTCCAGGTGTGGGAGGGAATGTGGATGTACATGGGCTCGGTGCGGGGTTCGGGTGCAGGGGGAATGACACTGCAGGGGAGTCCAGGTGAAGGTGGTTAGGGCTTAGTGGCGGAGGGGCTATTAGATTGGGGCTTGGTGGGGTGAGGATCAGGGTGCTACTGGTTGTGGCTCAGTGAGGTGGGGGTCCATGAGTGGGTGGCTCCCGATGCAGGGGGTGAGGCTCAGTGGGATGGAAATTCAGGTTCTGTGTGAAGGGGGCTCCTGATGTGGGGGGTCTCAGTGGGAAGAGTTCCAGGGGGGGCCGCCCATGGGGAGGGTTTGAGGGTGGGGGGGCTCAGTGAGGGGTTCTGGGTGCAGGAAGGTCTGGGTGCAGGGGGCTCCTGATGCAGGGGTGAGGCTTGGGAAGTGGAGGTTTGGAGAGGCTTAGTGGGGAGATTCTGGAGGCGGGGGACTCCCAGTACAGGGAGGGGCTCAGTGGGTTCTGGGTATGCAGTGGGGGGAAGGGACACTGTATTGGGAGCTGTTCCCCCATCCACCCAATCCCCACCCTCACTGAGCCTCACCCCTCCACACCCAGAACCCGCACCTCACTGAGCCACCCCCTGAACTCTGTCTCCATAGTCTTTCCCTCCTGTCCCCCAGCCCTACCAGGACTAACATCCCTGGGTGGCTAGGGCACCCGCAGGCCCTCCTCAGTGATTTACCTCTCCCCTGGCTGCCCAAACAGATGTATCTGAGCTGCCTGGAAGGGCTGAGTGAGCAATGGTGCAGCTTCTCTTTGCTTAGAATCATAGAATCTCAGGGTTGGAAGGGACCTCAGGAGGTCATCTAGTCCAACCCCCTGCTCAAAGCAGGACCAAACCCCAAACATTTTCTGCAGAAAGTAAAGAGAATCTGCAAGGGGGGGAGGGAGGGCATTGTTCTGCTGAGCCGCAGCAGCGCAGAATCCCCCCAGGAGTAACAGAAAGGAAGGAGGGAATGGAGCTGTCCTGAGCTGCAGGGCTCGTTAGCTCCCCTCCCTGCTCCCTTCCCATAAGAATAGCTTCAGGTTACTGCGGGGAGGAACTCTCTTTGCAACAGCTCTGATTGGTTCCTTTCCCCCTAGGAGGGGGGGCAAGTGGGGCAGGCAGCCAATCAGAGGACTCAAATTGACTAGCAGGCAAGAGTGTCTCACACACATTATTGCCAGATTGGGTCCTAACTCACTGAAATCCCATCACTGGGATTAGATCACTAGAGCTGGCAGCGCTGTGATGGCTGCTCCCAGGCCATCCCCTTCAGAACAGGTGTCCTGAGTCCTGCAGCTTCCCCATCAGGGGCACAGGGAATCGGGTGACCATGTCATTTGGCTGATCCCAGGAGCAAGGTAGAAACAGCCAGGCAGGGTCTGTTGCCCAGTCAGTGGGGATCAGCGTCTGGGAAAGAGCTGGAGCAGGTCTCTGCTCAGAGCCTAGCATCTGGAGTGTGGCCGGCAGAGCTCCCTGCCTGAGGAAAGCTGGGGCAGGAGTCTAAGGCAGGACTGGTGGGTGAGCCAGTGGCTGGGAGATGAGAAGACGGGATCTGAAAGCTGGACATGAGGGGTAGCTGTGGAACCCTGGGAAAGGGGCCAGATGGGCTGGTGAAGTTCTGCTCCAAGTATAGCAGGGCAGGGCTAGGAGAGTGGGTGGGGAAGCCCTGCTGTGAGGGTGAAGAAGGGAATATATTTCTGTGCTGTAACTGCCCCAAGGCAGGGGAACTTAACGGCCCCCTATTGGGTGTGGGGAGTTTATTGAACTGTCAGAGGGGAAACTGAGGCAGGGTGACAGCATTGCCATGCCATGGGAGCCTGTGCCGGAATGCACCTTAGGACATTGGTGATCTGGGGTCAGAAGTGTGGGAGAAGTCCTGAAACCTTCTAAATCCCACTCCCAGAAAACACAAAATATGCATAGGGTCCTGCTACTGGGCTCTCATAACTATCATGAGTCTAGGGTATGCGTTAATCCAGAAAGTGTATTGGCCTTTGTTCCATATTGACAGAGAGAGAGAGAGAGAGAGAGAGAGAGAGAGAGAGAGAGAGAGAGTGTGTGTGTGTGTGTGTGTGTGTGTGTGCTTATGTTGGGGGAGGGGAAGGAGGAGGGTTGATAATATTTTTGCCTCTGTCTCTATGTGGCTAGTTACCTTAACCATTTCCTGCTGTTTGAATTTCCCATTTACTCCTGTACAATCATGTATTTTAGTATTTGCCTTGGTTTGCTCCCCCAGTTAGAGAAGAACCTTTTCCAAAGGCCCTGTCAGTCTTGATTTATTTCACAGTCAGAAAAACACCTAAGAAGAGATCAGTATAACGTCCCCATGAAAAGAGAGCACAGTGTGGGGTCCGCGCTGTGTTCCAAGCCTGGCCCATCCAGGAGGAAGGCAGGAAGACTCCTCATATTTAAAGGTGCAGACCCCAGGAAATATAATTGTAACATTTCATCAACATTCACTGCAGAGGAGGGTAGGGGAGGCTCAGGCAATGCAGCATCGTCCACCACATTGACACCTCAGACGTTCCTATGCTTGAGCACCTTGTGTTTGGATCTCTGGTTCTCTGGCGGCTGTAGCTGAGGCTGCAGGGAGGCAGATCCTCTCCCTGTGTCACCATTGCCCCATAATACTTTGTGGGTTTCACTGCATAAGAAATTCCCACCAGGCAAAAAGCTCAGTACAAGACCGGAGCTGGATTTTCTGGGTCCATCTCTTCTTTGGTGGTTCCAAACTCCTGGTAGGAATCTGCGGGGTGGAGGAATCTGGAAGGGGATGTCCCAAGGACATTGCAGCAGTCAGCATGGAGTCAATCCCAGTTCTCTCTCAGCCAGATCTTGCTGTCCAAACTCTCCCAGGCTCTGTTGAGGCAGGTAAGCTCTTCTTTGGACCAGCTGATGGTTCCGGGGGTGCGGAAGGGTCCCCATCCTTCCCTTCTTCCTTCAAGCTGGGGGAAGTGGTAATATGCCCAGATGGGAGCTTCTTGCCCCTCCAGACCTGCAATGATTATAACAAGACATCTCTCCTACCCCACATCAGACCTCACCAGCCCAAAACCTTTAATGCTCTTTTCTGATCTCCCTTAATATTCATGTTGTCCCCCAGCCGCTATTGCTGCTCTCTATCTGTTAATGAATCAAGGTATGGTGGCGGAGAGGGGGCACATACTGACAGTAGCTGTCAATTTGCTATTGACTGAGGCCTGACTGACGTGTTTCTAAACCCAGCTGGGAGTCTGAACCAACAGGGCCTTTCCTGAAGGAATGGGACCATCAGTCTCAATAAAGTACAACTGAGAAGTTGAATGTGGTTAAGGAACCAGCCTCCCCCTCTCCACAAGAACAGGGGGCCACCACTAGAGGGTGATGTGAGAGAAGTGCCCTCAGTGCCTTCCCAGAGCATGTACTCTCATTGATGCACTCCCTCTGCTCCTCCCTAGACGCCCTCCCAGCCTGACCTGTCTCTCAGCATCAAGTGTTCTCACGAGAGCCTTGGGGGCCCATTGCTGGCTGTCTAATACCTGATGCAGCTACAATCTCACTGGCCTGGAATGGTCCTAACAAGGGGACTGCAGACACTTCATAAATATCACTTGCCTGTGAGCTCCTGGAGCATAAACTTGGGGTTCCTACAACAGGCCTGGATGATAACTAGGTGTCATAGTTCAGGGGCACCTGTATTCTCCCTCTGTGTCCACCAGTCTCAGATATCTAGCTCCCCAGCTGTCACCTGGGTGGAAACCCATATCTCTCTCCCTTCTGACCAGGGCATTTATAGGTTGCACAGTTTCCTGACTACACTGTGAATTCCTCAGCAAAACAGACTGTCTAAGCCAGCCTGTTTTGCCGTCTCTTCACAGACTGTAAACATCATAATTGCCTATAGTTAAGCTATCATACAGCCCTTTCTAAGCAAGCACATTTATTCTTAAAGTAAAAGCATTACAGAGAAAACATATTAAAACAATAACAAATTAACATGAAGGTTAATAAGCTTACCAGGGATCCCCAACTCTAACGTGAGCTCTCGCATGTGAGCAGGCCCTCAAACACCACCAAGGTGTTTTCTGTGGTTACTAGTTCATAACCACTTTGGCTCAGAAGAGGCACCCCCATGAATCTGTGAGTATCTCCTTTATCCAGTTTGGGTCTTTGAAGAGACCGTGAATAGTAATCAGCCATTTGTTGTGTTTGGGGTTGGTTTTTTTTGCAACAACATAACGTTGCTGACTCATGTTGAGGTTCTGATACCCCACAACTTCCAGATCCTTCTCAGCAGTGCTGCTGCCAAGCCAGTTTTCCCCCATTCTGTTTGGTTTTTCTTCACAAAGTGTAGCACCTTACACTTGTCTTTGTTTGATTTCATTGTGTTGACTATAGCCCAGGGCTCCAATTTATCACGGGTATGGAACAGCTAAGGTACTATGGATGCTAGCTGGGCTTCTGGGCAGTGTCCAGGCACCAAAGCACAGAATATGGAAGGGGGAGAGGGAAGGCTTCCCATGATGGAGGAACATAATTTCCCCTGAAGAGAAGGGTTACTCTCTGCCCTTCAGCCAAGCTCCTCGCCTGTTCCCATCTCTGCCCACCCCACTCCTAACCTCAGCTGCTCCAGCAAAATAAGGCAGCAGAGACCAGAGGCCACTCTTGCTCCTAGGACTGAGGAGTAGGCTGATGATCTATCTGGATGTGGGTGGTGTCCGTCCCCATGCCCATGGTCAACACACTATGCATGGCAGCCCGCAGGAGGCAAGTTTCCAGCTCCTGATCTAGGGTCACCACAGTTTGTTGGTAGGAGAGAGGTGTCTGCTTTAGATTTCTGAGACGGGGGGTGGGGCAGGCACTAACAGGAGGATGAAACTGTGAACTTGTTGAATGCAGTGGATGAAACTTATGTACATATGACACAAACACATATGTAGAGTCATGGATGTGCTTTATTTGTATACCAAAGAGACATCTATGTAGAGCAGTCAATTAGATTAATGTGCATAACACAGGGATGAACATGACCTATTATTTTGGAAGTGATGAACACTATTTTTTATGCATTTGGAAATCAGACACAATAGATCACTTGACACTTTCAAAGATACTTTTTGTTTTCACAACAGACAAGCATTGGCAATGAACAAAATGAACCACTGCCCACATCCCAAGCTGGACCCATAGAGCTGCATGTCTTAGGTACCCACGTGCCATGATCCTTGTAAAGAAACATTTTCCCTTTGCCTTGAGGTTTTTCTTGACAAAATTAAGTTGCCATAATTTTCACTCCCCAAAGCACGGTTCCTCTAGGATTTGAGCCCAGGACCTGTGCCTGTGTAATGAAGCCACACTTCTAGGTCATCTGACCACTTTGTGCTTTGGTTTTCTCACTCATGAGTAGGTCTTTGCCAATTAGGTGTGAACTATTATTTCAAAACTGAGCAGCACCCGAAGTTTTGCAAGAATAAAGACCACAGCTCCCAACCTGGGAACTCACCTAGAACACATCCAGTTTATGAAGAGCTGGACCAGGTGCTCAGCCCTGCCTTGAGCATGGAGTCTACTTTCATGCTGGACCTGCTTCTGCATAGAGATGGTGTTAATACTGGACTGGGACAGAGGGGCTGGAGAAGACACCAGAAGCCATCCCACCCCGATGCTGTAGCACTGCACTCTGGATGCTATACTTCCAAGGTGGTATTAAATAGAGCTACCTTCTTCTTGGCTGGGCCGACCAGTGGGAAATTAACCCCTTTGCCAGGCTGCTGCAGAGGACACCTGAGGTCTGGCTCCATCCCCAAGAATGACATTTTAGCCAGGCTGCTCTATAGCCCTGCAGGGAGGGGCAATCTGCTGCTGCTGGGGAGACCTGAGGCCTGGCTCTATCCCCCAGATTAATACCATTGCCCAGCTGCAGTACACACTGCTAGGAGGGATGCTCTGCAACACCTGTTACTTGGGACCTGCTCTATCCCAGAATTAGTACCTAGCTGGGCTGTTCTATCGCCTGCAGGCAGGGACAATCAGCTGCTGCTGGGGACACATGAGTCCTGGCTGCATCCCCCAACTGATGCTCTTTCTGGGTTGCTCTATAGTCCTGCAGGGAGAGGAGTCCTGCTAGAAACACCAAGACCTGGTTCCACCCACTACTGACATCACTGCTGGCCCAAAACACAGCTCTGGGTTCCTCCTGCTGCTGCAGAGTGACCATGAGGCCTAACTCCAAACTCAGCATTAATATCATTGCTGTGCTTCTAGATAGCACAACTGAGACCAGGCTCCAACCCCCAAATTAATGTAATTGCTGGGTAGTTCCATAGTTCTGCACTGTATTACTACTGCTTCTAGGGAGAACCTAAGGTCAGGATCCAACCCTAAAATTATGCATGTACCATGACTGTCAGTTGTCTGTGAGTTGTAACATTTGTTCTCAGTATGTCCAACTTAGGTTGTGATCATCACTGGTAGGGATACTGGTACATCACAGAGCATCCTTCTAAAGCACTGAGGCTCAGTGGTAGCAGAGTTTCTTAGGGCTTCCTGCTAAAAACTAGATGATTAGTGTTACAGGAGATTCTAAAGGGCCATGGTCATCATGATTATCAGATGTCCTTAAGACTTACTGCTTTGTCTCCTTCTCCCTTTCAGCTTTGTGCCTTGTGTCATGCTGCCCCGATGCCTTGAACCTTCTCCCTGTTCTCATATGCTAATAGCCCTCCAGCTTCTGCTTCAAATCCCTGCTGAAAACCCACTGCACCTCATCAATAACCCCCAACCTCTCTTATCTTGTTACCCAATATCATCTTTTTGTTTCACTTGTCCTGCTTAGATCGTCAACTCTTGAGGGCAGGGAACTCACTTTATCTGTGTTTGTAAAAACAGTATACATTTAGGGCACTGTAGAAAGATGTTTAATAATAATTCATTCTACACAGCACAACATTTATTCATGTTCCTACAAGTCCCAAATATATACATATTCTGTATGATCCTAACTCAAAATGACTCAAGCACAGGTTCTTAGGAGTTAAACCCATGTCTATGAAAGTTGAGATTCTCCTGCAACCACATGGATCCAGGAAACACCAAATATGGCAAGACTTGCAATAAAGTACTGCAAACTGGCACTGCTAACTCCCTCGAGCCTTTTTGGAAATTTCAGCTGAAGAGTAAAATTTTCATTCTAGGTTGAAAAAGAGACAGAGTAGAGTGCAGTAATTTGCTAGGTAACATTCTGCATCTGAACTGAAACACAAAATATCTGCTACCTCACAACTGCCTCTACATCAGAGAGAGGGGTTGACTACAGTGCAGTCTTAGGTGTGATTGCAGCTCTGGTAAGCAGGCCCACACTAGCTTTAATCAGGAGTGAAAGTAACTTACAGGACTTACCGGTACTGCCGGAGGCAACTGGAAGAGGGGGGGCTTCTCAAGATTTAAAGGCCCTGGGGCACCGGCTGTGGCTGGGAGCCCCAGGGCCTTTAAATCAACCCATGGCTCCCAGCTGCAGAGGTGGCTGGGAGCCCCAGGGCTCCAGCCACCACGGAGCCCCAAGCCCTTTAAATCCTGGCCCCAGCCCAGCCGCCAGAGCTGTGGGGGGGGGGGATTTAAAGGGCTCGGGGCTCCCTGCAGCAGCAGGAAGTTCTGAGCCCTTTAAATCCCGGCCCCAGCCTGCCTCCTGTAGCTGCGGGGGGGCAGGGGGGAGGAAATGGAAAGGGCTCTGGGCTCCCTGCAGCCGCTTACCATACCGGCTTACTTTCACCTCTGGCTTTAATCTAGCTAGCACAGGTGAAAAGAGCATGAAGACGTGGAGGCACAGACCCCAGAACAAGCTAGTGATGTGAGTACATACCCAGGATCCCGGGCAGGTTAGTACAGCCCATGCTGATGCCTGTGTTGCCAGCCCTTTAATAGATCCCTCCTAACACCAGACTCTCTTCCTCCAGTTCCACTCATCACAGTGCACCTCCCCACTCATCTCTGTCTGGTAACTCACCCAATCAGATTCCTTCAAGTGAGGGATTATGTTCATCTCCTGGATGGTCCTGGGTACATGCACTGGGCTGAGGCTCAGTAGAAATGGATTCAGTTGCTTGCTCTGCCACAGGTTCCTGTGTGACCACCTTAAGCAGGTTAGTTTATTTCTCTCTCTCTCTGTGTAAAATTGAGATAATACTTTCCCCCTCTTTTCCTATGAGCAGAATGGGTTTCTACTCCTTGATTGTGGCTCCCAGGCACTCCTGTTAAATAAATAATAAGGAACTCTGGATTTTGGAGCTGCAAGGGGGTACTGACAGGAACTGGTTCCCTAAAAGAAGACTATATTTCCCCTCTTATCAGAACACACATACCCTTTAGCCCACTGTCACCACAACACTGTTCTCCAATAAAAAATGGAGTTCTATTAGCTGTGTTATTGCTCTTGTCTCACCACCAGGTGGCACTGTGAAATATTAAAGAGTCCAGTTTGGCAGCGGTAGTGTCATTGAGTGCTTGGATTTTAGACAGCCACTTGCGGTGTTGGACACACCAGGGTAATTAAAGGGGTGTAAGTGGGAGGCTTGTATGGAAGGGGAGAAATAGGCAGACATACCTGGACATGTTGCTTTTGTTGACTAGAATGAGAGGAGGTGACATATCTGATTTTTCTTTTGCAAGGACGTGGGGCTAAAGATTTTTATCAACACTCAACTACAGAAACCAGTCATGTACCAGAGTCGTAATGTCCAAACAACCCTCTCTCTTTCTGTGATGATGATGCCTGTAAAGGAGCAGAGCCCCACGGTAATGCAGGTAGGATGGATGGGTGGGAGGACATATAATTGATTGATTACTAATAAATCTGTCTCTATTATTGTATGGGATGTGGATTTGACTTGGGCTATCAACTAGTGAGGAGGTAGGGGAGGGTTTATGCAGATGTCGTGACTTAGTTTAAGTCACAACACAGGAAATGTTATAGGGCAGGTAACACTGAATGCCGAACAGAATCCCCAGTGTTAACCTGATGGCTGGGCCCTTGTTTCTTCTTGACATTGAACCCTGACATCGCTATCCAGCAGAACTTGTCCCTGGAGATAATCCCCAGCCACTCTGGGTGACTTTTATCTATAGCTATTTAAGCTATAAATAGTTCACAAAATTTCCCTGTATAATATCTAGAGCTATCATCTATCTATCTATCTTATTCTGCAATCATAGAATCATAGATTATCAGGGTCATCTAGTCTAGTGGTCCCCAACCTTTTTGTCTGGCGGGCGCCTGATGAAGGACCACGGCGGCGGCGAAGCACCCACCGAAATGCTGCCGAATTTCGGTGGTGATGCCTCTCGATGATGCCGCTTGTCAGCGGCAAGCGGTGTCATCGAGAGGCGTCGCTACCAAATGCCGCAGAAATTCGGAGGCGATGCCTCTTGATGATGTCACTTGTCAGCGACAAGCAGCGTCGTCAAGAGGCGTCCCCGCTGAAATGCTGCTGAAATTCAGTGGCATTTTGGCGGGTGCTCCACTGGGGGCCAGGACGTGGGCGCATTTAGATGCCCCTACAGGTGCCATGGCGCTCGTGGGCACTGCGTTGGGGACCAACCCCCTGCTTAAAGCGGGACCAATCCTCAGACAGGTTTTTTTTACCCCAGTTCCCTAAATGGCCCCCTCAAGGACTGAGCTCACAACCCTGGGTTTAGCAGGCCAATGCTCAAACCACTGAGCTATCCACCCCCCTTTGTCTTAGCTTGTCCACATACTTAGTTGAGGCAGAAGTAATGATCATGTATTCCTCATGGATATAAATATTTAGTAGTCCCATTCCTGTTAAATATCTAGTCACTACCTAGCACTTGCTCCTATAAATACCTTACCCTGACTCTTAAAGGTGCCTATATACCTTTGAGAATTTAGGCTCTTGTTATTTCATAACATTTACTGCTAACATCGCTACTGTGTAATTGTTATCCTGTAAATAGCCAGCTAGTGCATCCCTGTGAGCGGTACCGCCTTGCCATGGCAGTGCTGGGAATCTGCTGGACATGGGTGAGAGAGAGATCCGTTTGCCTTCTCTGAAGAGCTTTACCTCTAACCCTCCATTTCTCCTCCTCCCCTCCCTGCCCTGACATTACTGTCCTGTAGGGTGAGTACTGAGTTCCATCAGAAATGGGGGTGATGGGAGCTCCTCCAGTGCTCACCCCTTGAGCAGAGCAGCAGCACCTGTGTCACATGCAGCCTGCATGTCAGTATGCCTCTCCTGCTCTCAGGTCAGATCTGTTCTTTTGAATAGTGAGTTGTGGAATATAAACACTGGGATTTGTTTGTGGTCTGTTCCCCCCAAAAACATGTCTAATAAGTTCTTGCAATCTCTTGGGGATAACTTCTTGTTTTGGAATGTGGAGAAATTAACTTGGAAGGTGGGCGGCCATTATGGGTGAAGGTGATTATTAAATGATAACTTTCACGGTTCTAAGGGCTAGTCTACACTTACCAGCCGGGTCGACGCGGTGAGTTCGACTTCTCGGAGTTCGAACTATCGCGTCTAATCTGGACGCGATAGTTCGAACTCCGGAAGCGCCGCGGTCGACTCCGGTACTCCACCACTGCAAACGGCGGTGGCGGAGTCGACCTTGGAGCCGCGGACTTTGATTCCACGGCGTCTGGACGGGTGAGTAGTTTGAACTAGGGTACTTCAAATTCAGCTACGCTATTCACGTAGCTGAATTTGCGTACCCTAGTTCGACCCCGCTTCTTAGTGTGGACCAGCCCTAAGGAACAGGAGGAGTGAGAGCAGCACTGAATGGACAATGGACTTTTAAAAAAACAGATTCAGTAAAGTGGTACGTATGGGCCCCAGAGAAGAAAATGTAAGGAAAAAAGGAGTTGAGGAAATCTGAAAGTTTTTTAAACAGACAATACTAAAGGCAAAACTGCAAACTATCCCAATGTAAAAGAAAGGTAGAAAGAGGCCAATATGGCTGCATCAAAAGCTCTTTAATGACCTGAAAATCAAAAGGGAATCCTACAAAAAGTGGAAACATGAACACATTACCAAAGGTGAATACAAAAACAAAAAACCGCATGCATGTAGGGACAAAATCATAAAAGCTAAGGTAAAAATGAGTTACACCTAGTAAGGAACAAAAAGGCAGTAAAAAGAGGTTTAATTAATACATTAGGAGCAAAAGAAAGACTAAGGGAAGTATAGCTCCATTATTTAGCATGGAAGGAGAGCTATTAATGGATGACACCAAGAAGGCTGAGGTATTTAATGTCCATTTTTGCTTCAGTCTTCACTGAAGAAGTTAATTGTGTCCTGGTGCATAGCACAATTAATATTAACAAAAAGAGGAAAGGAACATATACCAGAAGAAGGAAAACAGAATATATAGATAAGTTAGATGTGTTCAGGTAAGCAAAGGTTACTTAAGGAACTAGCTGAAGCAATCTTGGAACCATTAGCAATTATCTTCAAGAACTCATGGAGGATGGGTGGGGTCATAGAGAAGTGAAGAAGGGCAAACATAGTACCTAACTTTATAAAGGGGAACAAAGAGGATCCAGGGAATTATAGACCAGTCAGCCTAATTTCAATATCTGGAAAGATAGTGGAACAAATTATTAAACAACCAATTTGTAAGCACCTAGAGGACAATACGGTGATAAGTAATAGCCGACATGGATTTGTCAAGAACAAATGTGAAACCAACCACAGTGTTAATAGCTTAGTGGATGGGGGGAAGCAGTAGACATGAAATACCTCGATTTTAGTGAGGCTTTTGACACAGCCAGTGATGAGCTGCTAAAATCTTAACAACCGGTTCCCTATAAAAAGTTCTGATTTAAGGGATGTGCCACAGCATGTATTTTTTGTACCAATAGGGTTACCATACGTCCGTATTTTCCTGGGAGGAATTTTTAAGAACTGAAAAGCGATTTAAGAACTGAAAAGCCTGACATGTCCAGGAAAATACAGATGTGTGTTAACCCTACCTAAAGTTCTTTTTTAAAAAGATGGGGCTGAACTAGAAATGAGCTCCTTTTCACACGTGTGGGTCCCCGCCACTCCCTTGGGGTGTGCTAGGGTGACCAGATGTCCCAATTTTACAGGGACAGTCTCAATTTTTGGGTCTTTTTCTTATATAGGCTCCTATTACCCCTCACCCCGTCCCGATTTTTCACACTTGCTGTCTGGTCACCCTAGGGTGTGCACGTGTGGGTCCCAGCTGCTCCCTGCCCCCCCTCAGTGAAACAGGTGTGCAGGGTTACTGCCCTGAGAACTGCAGGGCACCAGTGGACACGGGGCTGGCTGCAGACAGGGGCGTGGGGCAGGGCTGGCTGGAGGCAGGGAGTGTGACACGGGCTGGCTGCAGACAGGGGCTGGCTGGGGGCGGCTGGGGGCAGGGGGTGGCTGCGGGCAGGGAAGGCGGGGGAGGGGCGCAGACACTCACACGGGGGGGGGGGCTGGGAGCAGCAGGACGCAGCCGGGGACCCACCAGGCAGCAGCAGGAGCCCCAGGGCCAGAGGTCCGAGGAGCAGCAGCAACAGAGCCAGGAGGCAGCCCACATGGCTCCCGCAGCAAAGCACAGCGCCCCCCGGCGGCCGGGAGGAGGAATTACAGGCTTCCCAGCCAGAGCCCATCAAAGCTTCCCTCGCAGGGAAGCCAGTTAACAAGCGGTTCTAAAACCGCTTCTAAATTTAACAACCGGTTCGTGCGAACCGGCTCCAGCTCACCCCTGGACACAGCCCACATAATATTCTCATTAGCAAACTAGGGAAATACGTTCAAAATGAAATTACAATGAAGACACTGTCACGGAGTTACAGGGGCTGGTCTATGCCCCTGCCTGTCACCAGGCTCCTGGGAGTGACCCTTTTAGTGTGTTGGGTCCCAAGGACTCACACAGTTCCACAGGGCAGGCCCCTGGCCTCCAAGACTGGGCCTTCAGCACCAGTGTTCCCTGCCTCTGTGGCTCCCTGCAGTGAATCCAGCCAAGCCAAACTTGTTCTGTGCCCCTTCAGAGTGTGCAGTGCTCTCAGCGAGTATTTACAGCAACACAGGCAGCCTTTTCAAAACAAGGTAATCGTTTATTAGTCACCTAGCACACAGAATTTTATAGACTTTAGATTAACACAGAGAAGCCGAAGTTAAGCCATAGTCCTGACACCTTCTCCAGCTCAGTTCCCAAATCCTAGCTGCTGGAGTTTTCTGCTGTTAGCTGTTGATTTTTCAGTTGTTGGAGCATCTCTTTGTCTTGCTGGACTCTCTGTTGATTTGTATCAGTTTGAGCCAGTTCTTTAGTGAATGTAGTCATCCCCCCCCCCAGACAGTGAGGTGACACACACAAACCTCCTGTCTATTGCACTGTTCCAGGAGCAGTGATAACTCTTTTTAACCTCTGGCTAGCAATGACATGTACAGAAGGAAACTGAGGCATCCCTAGGATTCATAAAAATAATACAAAAAATCTCCACTTTGTCACAAAGAGTATACAACAGATTGAAAGACTATACACAAAATGTAGTTATTGATGGTTTGCTGTTAAACTGGGAGGGCATATCTAGTGGGGTCAGTTAAGTGTTTCTTGACTGGGCACGTACTGAGAATAATCCCTTCTCAAGAAGCTGACCAAATGCTTCACTGAGGCTACTTAGAATAAAAACACCTAATTGGCCTCCAGGAGGTGTCCCACAATGCTCCACTGTGTCTTCTCTGGACATTGTTTTCAACTCCGCTGCACTGAAGCCAGGTACACAGGAAACAGCCCCTCCCCTGTTAAAGCCCCAAAAACTTTGAATTCCCATTTCCTATTTGATCAGCATGGAGAGCTCACCAGTGCAGGTGATCATGGTGACTCAACACCCCAAATGTGCTCCAGCCTGGAGTACACAGGAGATGGTGAGACTGATTGTTCTGTAGGGAGAAGAGTCTGTGCAGGCACAGCTCCAATGCAGCACAATAAACTAGAGATTTATGAAAAGATTGCATAGGAGAGAAGGGCTACAGCAGGGATACGCAGCAGTGCCACATGAAAATCAAAGAACTTCGGCAGGCGAACCAGAAGACAAGGAAGGCAAACAGTCATTCTGGTTCTGCACCACAAACATGCTGCTTTACAATGAGCTGCATGTGATTCTTGGCAGCGACCCCATCACTACCCCTAAATACAGCATGGACACATCCCAGGAGTCTGAGTCTCAATCTACCTCAGGAAACAATGAGGAGAACATTCTAGATGAGGAAGAGGAGGAGAATGGGAGACAAATGAGCTGGGGGTCTATTCACCCCAAGAGCCAGGAACTATTTTTAACCCTAAAGTCCAACTGTTTGCAGGACAGCATGGTGGCTGAGCATGATGCTGGGGAAGGCACCTCTGGTAGGTATGCAATTCCAGTCTAACTGTAGGGGTTACGTACTCTTATATTTTATGTTTAATGTAAAGAAAAAGTGAAGTGTAGTGAGTATCTGCTTCCCAATGGCTGCTCCGGCTACGCAGAGGGTGGCCCCCTTGAAAAGACTGTTTATGTGCATAGGGATGCCCAGGAATTCTCAGTGGAGATCTCTAGGAAACTTTCGTGGAGGTACTCTGCAATCCTTTGCAGAAGGTTTCTGAGGAAGGCTGCTTTATTTTTTCCACCATGACAGGACACTTTCCCATGCCGCTCCAGTATTAACTCTCCTGGCATCACCATGGTACACAGCAGAGCAACATAAGGACCATGTCAAGGTTCCTCCCCCACTGTGAACTTTAGGGTACAGATGTGGGGACCTGCATGGACACTTCTAAGCTTAATTACTAGCTTAGATCTGGTAACACTGCCACCATCCAGAAATTTCAGTGTCTGGATCACTTTCTGTCCCCCCAAAACCTTCCCATCCCTGGGCAACCTTGAGAGGCTTTTTCACCAAGTTCCTGGTAAACACCGATCCAACCCCTTGGATCTTAACACAAGGAGAATTTAACCATCCCCACTCCCTTCCCCCACCAATTCCTGGTGAGTCCAGATCCAATCCCCTTGGATCTTAACACAAGGAAAAAATCAATCAGGTTCTTTAAAAGAAAGCTTTTAATTAAAGAAAGAAAGGTAAAAATTATCTCTGTAAAATCAGGATGGAAAATACTTTACAGGGTAATCAGATTTTTATAGCCCAGAGGCACCCCCTCTAGCCTTAGGTTCAAAGTTACAGCAAACAGAGGTAAAATCCTCTCAGCAAAAAGGAACATTTACAAGTTGAGAAAACAAAAATAAGACTAACACGCCTTGCCTGGCTATTACTTGCAAGTTTGAAACATGAGAGACTGATTCAGAAAGATTTGGAGAGCCTGGATTGCTGTCTGGTCCCTCTTAGTCCCAAGAGCGAACAACCCCCAAACAAAGAGCACAAACAAAAGACTTCCCTCCACCAAGCTTTGAAAGTATCTTGTCCCCTTATTGGTCCTCTGGTCAGGTGTCAGCCAGGTTTACTGAGCTTCTTAACCCTTTACAGGTAAAAGAGACATTAACCCGTAACCATCTGTTTATAACAGGGTTTAATAAGAGAAAGCAAAAATTCACAATGAAGAAATGTTAGGAACAAAAAAGCAGGGAAGTTCCAGACTGTCTGATCAATGGGAAATTAGAGGGGAAATCACAGCCCCTATCTCAGTCACACTTATTTCTTGCATTTAAACAAAATTGAAATAAAAAAGCTAATTGAAGTAGTTCCCAGGCAGGACTTGTCTCCAGTACCGCCATGGCCCAATGAGCATTTGGGAAAGGAAGAGTCTAACCATACAGCATTTACATCCTCACAGGATATTTGATCTGAACCCAGGCATTCTTATATTGATGTCCCAGAGACGCCATCATCAACATCATCATAACCCGGGTCATGAGGAGATGGGGACAGGACGTCACTCTCAGCCCTAGAGGCCCCTTCACTTCTTAGCAAGTGCAGGTTCCAGCCTGAAAATAGCAAGGAGGTCACATTACAGTCAATGTATCCATTCTCTACCCATGTGAACTCACATAATGGATGGGCAACATACAGTATGGACTGTGAATCAGCCCCTGCCCACAGTTTCCCTGAGTGGGCCTCTGACAAGTTTAGTCCATTATCTCTCTCTGTTCTTCAAAGAAAACATGTGGGAGGAGATTCTGTCCGTGCTGAGACCTCCCTGGTGCAGGAGAAGTGTGGGGGTGGCAGTGAGCTGGTGATGACTCCCTGATAGACCACTGGGAGCTGCTGTAACTCCTGACAGCTGATATAGTCCCTAAGGGACCACATGCCAGCAGAGACCTGGTGGCTGGAGCAGGCTGGGGACCCTCGCCCATGTGCCTTGCCTGGACATCACAGATCTCACCTGCCCACACAATGCTCGTTCGCACATTATTCCCATCAAGACCGAAGAAATGCAGATTTCATCCCAACCCAGTTTCCCCTGAGGTGCAAAATGGCAGCTCAGCTCTGATCCTATGCTAACGGGGACATTTACATATTGAAGAGAGTGATTTCAAACCTGATGCCAGGCCACTAACTAACCGCACTCCAGGGACCTGCTCTTCCCATTACCACCCAGGGCACTTGTTTGGGGAAAGGCACTTTGGCCCTGATCCTGCCAATGGATGATTTGGACAATTCCACTGAAGTCAGCAAGACTATTCATGTGAGTAAAGTGACAGATGGGATCTAGAATTTATAGGATCACAGACCTTAATAGGAAATCTTCTTTATTTCTTGATTTAAGTCCATTTAACTCAGGGCTGCCCAGAGAATTCAGGGGGCTCATGGCAAAGCAAATTCGGGGGCCCCTTCCATAAAAAAAACGTTGGAATACTATGTTCTTGGGGGGGACCCTGCGGGGCTTGGGGCCTGGAGCAAAGTGCCCCACTTGCACCCCCCTTCCCGGACAGCCCTGATTTAACTCTGTTTAGTAGAGGTCAGGGTGGGGATACAGCTGGGAGTTTACCAATAACTGTATTTCAGCGCAGTGATAGTGACCTCTAGTGGCCAGTAAAGGCTCTTCCAGGTGAGCTGTCCACACACCACTCACCTGTCTGTGAATCCCAGTTCCTGACACTTCCCCCATGGGCCACAGTGACTTCCTGGGTACTTGGTCCAGAACCAGGATCATCTTCAGGGTCAGAAATTTCTCTGGCATCATCATAACCATCCCCTGGGTCATCTCCAGGCAGGGCAGGGACCTCTGAAATAAAGATGTGAATTAATGGAAATGAGAAGAGGCTTTTCACTGAATAGAGAAATAAACTACATGCCAGGTGTGGCAAATGAGGGAGTTATGTGTATTATTTCTTATGAATGCCACATACACCAAAGTTTATCTGTTTGATATTATCCTGCCAGACTGCAGAGAGAAAATCAAAGGAGGCTATTTGAGGTGGGGAAGCAAACAGGAAACATAAAACTGAAAAAGACATGGCTCCTTAAGGGCATGATGGGAGCTGTTAATTGTGGAATGCATCTCCCTGGATCCAGCCAGGCTAGTCTGGGTTAATTCTTCCCAGCCCTGAGCTCAGGATCAAAGGGCAGACTAGGGAATGAAGGGGTGGAACAGCAGTAGCCAAGGGGTAATGTGGTTTCTGGAGGGGGATTCACTGTTCACCTCGACTGTCTGGAGTCTGGGGGACATCGTTCAAGGCAGGCTCCTCCATGTTGTCGTAATCCAAATGAGAGCCCCCCGGATAATCTCCCTCTGGAACAGCAAACACCACACTCAGCTTCCCCTGAACACACCCATTTCCCCAGCAGGTTTTAGTTCCCCATTAAAAGCCTGTTGTCTTGGAGTTTGGGCTGTTCATCACAGAGTCTGTAGGGGAAGTCACAGGGTGACCCAGAGGAAAAGGGAGAGTCATGGACATTCTGTGAAACAATAATTGTGCCACCTTCATTTCCTCAAAAATAACTACAGCCCAGCCCTGCCCCACAGCATCCAATAGCAACTTTGTTATGCCCTTCAATGAGATCAGGATCTATGCTGGTATTGAGCTAACCCTGGACCCGTTGGGAGACCGTAGCTGCCACACCAGAGCTGACCATTGTGAATTCAACTGAACTCTCTAAAGACACAGAGTCCTGACTTTATATGGGCTGGATCATGAATTGGGCTATATGCCGAGGAGGCAGGGGGCTAAGATCATGGGGCACAGATCAGGGGTTGTATAGTGACATGTATCAACTGTGGAAGTCAGATTCTTTCATACCGTGTGAATATTTCTCTGCCCGGTTCCCTGCAGCTCCTCTCCCAGGGGAGAGCACCGTCAACCACACGCAGAAAGGGTCACGATTTGTTCACATTTCCATCAAGAGTTGGACAGAAATCATTTATGTGTCTCTATACCCACCCCCACCCCCATTACCTTGTTCTGACCCACGATCGTTTTCCCCCTCGCTGTCCCCCGTGTAATACTGCAGCTTCGTCACTGAGTCATCTGAATAGGAAACTGGAGAAAGAGTAAATGGGATGTTATCACAGTGAGAGCAGGGAAACTGGCTGATGGGCAATGCATCCAGGTCTTGGAGCAAGATTTATGGTCTCAGTATATTGCTCCTTCAAGAGAAGATGCTGAATTCACAGCGACTGAGTGGTGAGAGGCTGACACAGATTTTCCAAGATAAATATCCATTTTTTGTGGTAAATCTGGCTTTGGGGTAGATAAAATCAGACTGGGAAGATGCTGGGAACAGCCATATTGACCTCATGAGGTGACGCAGGGACTGAGTGAGCCTTTTACCATGGGACCCACTCCTGTGGGTTTCATTTGAATCCTTCTCATTAACTGCGGAGCCTATTTTGAATCACATTCAGGGTGTAAGAATCTGTTTAGAGAGGAATGTTTATCTTCTCCTCCTGAATGTTGCTACTTCATGGCCTGATCCAGCAGAAAATTATGGCTGAGGCTGCTGGTCCAGACCTCCTCAGCCAGGGACATGACTCCCATTTTCTTATGCAAGACACTCCCCATCCCCTGCCTTGTTGCCAGATTAGGCCACGCCCCTCCCAGGATCAGAGTCTGTGACCAACCCCCATCATTAGTAGAGAGGACAATGTGCATCTCAGCCTCAGAGAGACGCACTGACCATGCTCAGAGTGCCCCACAATGTGCTAAACTGAGAGCAGCATCTTCCCAGCTGGTTGACATTCAGTCAAAAGGACGTGAACAGTCATTTTCCTGACCCATAACTAATTGCCTCCTAAGGCTGCAGGATGTACAGATCGCACCAACTCAGAATGCAGAGTCTTCTAGGGAGGAAACTCATTCATCTCAGCCCAGTAACTGGCTAATCTCTTCACAGACCCAGCATCTGCAGCCATCCAGGACTCACAGGTTTGAAGGTTGCAGATATTTAGCTCTAGGTCAGAGCTTTAGAATGCAGAGTGCATTAGAGATTTTCTCCCTGTTAGGAATGACACACACAGACCTGAGCCATCAAACATCTCCTGCTTCTTTCTCATCAGGTTATAATCAATCTCCTCGTACACGGCCTCAGATAAAGGGTCCAAGGATCTTCTGGAGCCTAAAAACAAAGAGCAGGGTTTGCACAGGATCAGAGAAGCTATGGATGGGAAACCCTATGAGATCATCCAGCCCCTCCCCCTGGGCCCAGTGCAGGACTGATCTCTACAACACATTCCCACTGCTCTGTCCAGTTAAGATTTCAGCATCCCAGGTGACAGGGATCACGTCCATGTCATGTTTGTTCTATTGGCTATTTCACTGTCATTAAGTTTATCTTAATATTCAGCCTTAATGGTCCCTACATATATTTATCCTATTACTCCTAGTACCATGCAAAATCATTCCTGTCCTATCCTGGTGCTCACACCTATGGGCAAAATAGTACTTGTATATGTACTGCCTAGAAACTGTGTGGGGAATAATTAGCTAATATTTGTGCAGTGCTTTAAAAATGGAAAGTACTATCTATATATCTTTTTAGGTGACAAATCTGAGGCATTGTCCTAGACTGAGGTGTCATTAGAGAAAATTTTGGAACAAATTGATGAAGTAAATAGTAATAAGTCACCAGAACCAGATAATATTCACCCAAGAGTCTGAAGGAACTCAAATATGAAATTGCAGAACTACTAACTGTGAAATGTAACCTATCATTTAAATCAGTTTCTGTACCACATGGCTGAAGGATAGCTAAAGTGATGCCAATTTTTTAAAAAGGGTCAAGAAGCGATCCCAGCAATTACAGGCCAGAATCCGAATTTACAGAACCAGGCAAATTAGTTTAAACTACAGTAAAAACAGAATTATCAGATATATAGATGAACACAATTTGTAGGGGAAGAGTAAACATTGTTTTGTAAAGAAAAATCATACCTTAACAATCTACTAGTATTCTCTGAGGGGGTCAACAAGCATGTGGACAAGGGGGATCCAGTGGATATAGTGTACTTAGATTTTCCGAAAGCCTTTGACAAGGTCCCTCACCAAAGGCTGTCATGGAATAAGGGGGAAGATCCACTCATGGATCAGTAACTGGTTAGGAAGAATTAAATTGTTAGTTTTCAGAATGCAGAGAGGCAAATAGTGGTGACTCCCAGGGATCTGTACTGGGATCAACATATTAATAAATGCTCTGGAACAAAGGATAAACAGTGAGGTGGCAAAATTTGCAAATGATACAAAACTACTCGAGATAGTTAAGTCCAAAGCAGACTGCAAAAAATACAATGGGGTCTCACAAAACTGAGTGAGTGGGCAATACAATGGCAGATGAAATTCAGTGTTGATAAACGCAAAGTAATGCACATTGGAAAGCATAATCCCAACTATACATATAAAATGATGGGGTCTAAGTTAGCTGTTACCACTCAGGAAAGAGATATTGGAGTCATTGTGGAAAGTTCTCTGAAACCATCAACTCAGTGTGCAGTGGCAGTCAAAAAAGCTAACAGAATACTGATAATCATTAAGAAAGGAATAGATAATAAGACAGAAAATATCATATTGTCTCTATATAAATCCATGGTACACCTACATCTTGAATACTGCTTGCGGATGTGGTTACACCATCTCAAAAAAAGATATATTGGAACTGGAAAAAGTTCAGAAAAGGGCAACAAAAATGATTAGGAGTATGGAAAAGCTGCCATATGAGTATAAAATCATGACTGGTGAGGAGAAAGTAAATAAGGAAGTGTTATTTACTCCTTCTCATAACACAAGAACTAGAGGTCACCAAATAAAATTAATAGGCAGAAGGTTTGAAACAAACAAAAGGAAGTATTTCTTCTTACAACACATAGTCAACGCTTGTGGAACTCTTTGCCAGAGGATGTTGTGAAGGCCAAGAGTATAACAGGGCTCAAAAAAAGAACTAGATAAATTCATGGAGGATAGGTCCATCACTGGCTATTAGCCAGGATGGGCAGGAATGGTGTCCTTAGCCTGGAAATGAGCGACAGGGGATGGATCACTTGATAATTACCTATTCTGTTAATTCCCTCTGGGGCACCTGACATTGGCCACTGTTTGAAGATAGGATACTGGGCTAGATGAACGTTTCTTCTGACTCAGTATGGCCATTCTTATGTTCTTGTATAAGGGTACATCTACACTGCAATCTGGAGGTGTGATTGCAGGATGCATAAACACATCTGAGCTGGCTTAGATCTAGCTAGCTATATAGCTGTGTCAGCAAACACAGCAGCACGGGCTAACCTTCCATGTACACCTCACCTAGGAGCCTGGGTGCATACTCCAGGGGCTAGCCCACATCACAGCCATGTTGACACAACTACACTGTTGTTGTTATGCCAGCCTAGCTAGGTAAAATCTACCTCGGGTATGTCTACATGTGCTGCAATCACACCTCTCACTGCAGTGTAGATATTCCCTAAATGCCTAGTAGAACTGTCTGATCTCTTTCACCACTATCACCCAAGCTCTTTTGCAGCATTTCTCCTTCCTCATACCCTCCCTCCTGCTGTATCTCTCTATTTGGGATCTTTCCCTTACATGGATTTTCTTGCACTTTTCTAAATGGAATCTCAACATGTTCTTTTTCTAACAATACTTGCAGTCACTTTGTATTATTTC
The DNA here is from genome assembly GCF_016161935.1 of Mauremys reevesii. Classification (NCBI taxonomy): domain Eukaryota; kingdom Metazoa; phylum Chordata; order Testudines; family Geoemydidae; genus Mauremys; species Mauremys reevesii. The sequence continues at coordinate 222,016,781 of NC_052623.1, forward strand.
CTCTAGAGAGGCGGAATGGCCTCCCTCCCCACTTGAGCGTGAGAGACCACTACGCTCCCTCTGGTGGGTGGAGCCAACCCTGCCCTGCCCCCCCTTGCTGGAATTACCAGGGCAGGACAGGAAGCATAAGGCGAGGGCCTTGCATTTCATTTGAGTGGGAGCCAGGGAACATAAGAACTGCTGCCAGTTTCCTGTAAGGTGACCAGATTAGCAGCATCAGTTATACTGAGAAGCTCTGCACAGTGGAAATAGCTATAACTACTGTGTTCAAAGTCTTGGTTGGTTATTTTTTGTTGGTTTGTTTTTCTTGTATAAGAAAACTGAAAATCAGAGGAATGCAGAAAACACTGTAGAAGGGCCTTCCAAACTGATTTTTTATACCTGAGGCTTTTTAATGTTAGAACATAAGAATATAAGAACGACCTTACTGGGGCAGACCAAAGGTCCATCCAGCCCAGTATCCTGTCTGCTGGCTAATGCCAGGTGCCCCAGAGGGAATGAACCTAACAGGCAATGATCAAGTGATCTCTCTCCTGCCATCCATCTCCACCCTCTGACAGACAGAGGCTAGGGACACCATTCCTTTCCCCATCCTGGCTAATAGCCATTAATGGACTTAATCTCCATGAATTTATCTAGTTCTCTTTTAAACCCTGTTATAGTTCTAGCCTTCACAACCTCCTCAGGTAAGGAGTTATACAGGTTGACTGTGCGCTGTGTGAAGAAGAACTTCCTTGTATTTGTTTTAAACCTGCTGCCCATTAATTTCATTTGGTGGCCCCTAGTTCTTATATTATGGGAACAAGTAAATTTTCCATATTCACTTTCTCCACAACACTCATGATTTTATAGCCTTCTATCATATCCCACCTTAGTCTCCTCTTTTCCAAGCTGAAAAGTCCTAGCCTCTTTAATCTCTCCTCATATGGGACCAGTTCCAAACCCCTAATCATTTTATTTACCCTTCTCTGAACCTTTTCTAATGCCAGCATTTTTTTTTGAGATGAGGAGACCACATCTGTACGCAGTATTCAAGAGGTGGGCGTACCATAGGTTTATATAAAGGCAATAAGATATTCTCTGTCTTATTCTCTATCCCTTTTTAATGATTCCTAACATCCTGTTTGCTTTTTTGACTGCTGCTACACACTGTGTGGACGTCTTCAGAGAACTATCCATGATGACACCAAGATCTCTTTCCTGATTAGCTGTAACTAAATTAGCTTCCATCATATTGTATGTATAGTTGGGATTATTTTTTCCAATGTGCAGTACTTTACATTTATCCACATTAAATTTCATTTGCCATTTTGTTGCCCAATCACTTAGTTTTGTGAGATCTTTTTGAAGTTCTTCACAGTCTACTTTGGTCTTAACTATCTTAAGCAGTTTAGTATCATCTGCAAACTTTGCCATCTCACTGTTTAACCCTTTCTTCAGATCATTTATGAATAAACTGAATAGGATTGGTCCTAGGACTGACCCTTGTTGAACACCCTAGTTACCCCTCTCCATTCTGAAAATTTACCATTTATTCCTACCCTCTGTTCCCTGTCTCCAGCCTGCTGCAGAACTCTGGAGCTGGACCTGCACTGAGCAGGATCCTGTCCCCAAAGGAGACCAACCCTGGAGAGAAATAGCTGGGAATGCCATTGGCCAAGTACCCCAACGAGACAAAGAACCCGGGCACTATGGAACCCCTCGCTCAGATGCTGGTAGGAAGTAGCCCAAGGAAACTGGACTTTGGTCCCGTTTCACTGTCAAAACCTGAGTCCACATATTTTAGCTGCATCCCTGCTGACCCAATGGAACAGTCTGCCACTGTTAGGGCCCTGGACTAGGACGCAATGAAGCAGGGTGCGCCAAGGTCCCCCCATCTTCTGCTGCCAACCTCATTCCTGGGGTGGCAGCTCCCCATCTTAGGCCAAGAGGTCTGCTGTCTACCAGAGCCAGGACATCAAACCTGCCTGTTTGGTGCTCTGCCCTGCCTGAGGGCCTGAATCCCTAGACTGTTTGGTGCTCCCTGCTCTGCCCCACCCAAGCAGCCAGAGCCCCAGACTGTGTGTTTGCTGGCTGCCTTAGCCAAGAGGCTTAGGCAACACCTGCTCCCCACTCTGCCCTGCCCAGGAGGCCAGAGGTTCCCTGATAGACCGTTAACTGCCAGCTGCCCCAGCCAGGATGCTGTGGACTACAGACTGCTTATACTCCACCCCGCCTGGACGGCCAGAGCCCTAGACTCCTGACTGACGGCAGCCCTGACAGGATGCTGCGAGCTCTAGACTGCTTACAGATCGGCCCAGCCAGTGGGACCCGAGCCTGAGTGCTGCTGCCTGACACAGTGAGGAGTGGTTTCAGTGTAGCAGCCGTGTTAGTCTGTATCCGCAATAAGAACGAGGAGTACTTGTGGCACCTTAGAGACTAACAAATTTACTGACTTAAGAAAGCTTATGCTCAAATAAATTTGTTAGTCTCTAAGGCCTGGTCTACACTAGGACTTTAATTCGAATTTAGCAGCGTTAATTCGAACTAACCGCTCAACCGTCCACACCAGGAAGCCATTTAATTCGAACTAGAGGGCTCTTTAGTTCGAATTTGGTACTCCACCCCGACAGGTGGAGTAATGCTAAATTCGACATGGCTAGCTTGAATTAGGCTAGGTGTGGATGCTAATCGAACTTAGTAGCTCCGGGAGCTATCCCACACTGCACCAGTCTGTTGACGCTCTGGACAGCAGTCCGAGCTTCGATGCTCTGACCAGCCACACAGGAAACGACCTGGGAAAATTTGAATTCCTTTTCCTGTCTGGGCACTTTGAATCTGACGTCCTGGTTGGACATCGGGGCGAACTCCGCAGCACCTGCAACGATGCAGAGCTCTCCAGCAGAGGAGTCCGGGCAATCCAAGAATAGAAAGAGGTCCCCAGCATGGACTGACCGGGAAGTCCTGGATCTGATCGCTGTGTGGGGTGAGGAGTCTGTGCTCTCGGAGCTGCGCTCCAACAAGCGGAATGCAAAGACCTTCGAGAAGGTCTCCAAAGCCATGATAGACAAAGGATACAGCCGGGATGCAATGCAGTGCCGCGTGAAAGTCAAGGACCTGAGACAAGGTTACCAAAAAGTCAGAGCGGCAAACGGACGCTCCGGAGCACAGGCCCAGACATGCCACTTCTACGAGGCACTGCATGCGATTCTCGGTGGGTCTGCCACCACTGCCCCACCAGTGACCGTGGACTCTGACGATGGCATAGTGTACCTGGACAGTTCCTCGGCGATGTTCGCCGATGGGGAAGATGAGGAAGGGTTTGTGGAGGACGGCGCAGGCGACAGCGAACACAATACCGCTTGCCCTGACAGCCAGGATCTCTTCATCACCCTCACAGAGATCCCCTACCAACCCTCCCCGCCCGTTAACCCGGACTCAGAATCAGGGGAAGGATCAGGCGATAAGTGCTACAAACAGGGAAACATTTATTTTTTAAAAAACAGGTATATAAAAAATAGAAATACTGAATAAAAAATTTAAAATCTCAAACTATACAAAAAGTAGGTCCACGCATATAGGAATAGAGCAATAATCCTCTTGGGACAGTTCAAAAAAGGTCTCAGAGAGCAGCTCGAAAAGCCTCCGCAGGAGGTTCCTGGGGAGAGGTGCCTTGTTGGGTGCTCCGTGGAAGCACACTCTTCCGCGCCAGGACATCCTAATGTACATAGGAACCATCACCTCCACCAGCATTGCTGCATATGGTCCTGGTCTGTGCAGGGCTTCCCTTAGCATCCGCTCTCTCTGACTCCGAGTGACCCGCCTCAGGGTGACGTCGTTCTGTACAGGCTGCATCTAAGTAGGGCAATTAGTGTATTGTTACTACTGTTAATGGTTTTAAATTAGGTTGCATAACAACGACCCTCGCTTAACAGCCACGTGCTGGAGGCCACAGAGAACAAGCATACATTGATCTTTCCCGTGCACTGGCGGGAGGGGCTGGAAAAGGCTCAGCCTTTCTGCTTTACAGATTGCCTTTAGCAGGAGAGCACAGCTATCCACTAAATGATAAGCATTATCTACTTTAAGGCTTACCAGGACTGTCTGCAAGACGGATTCAGCTGTCTCTCCCCGCTTGTCCGCTCTCCTGTGCAATGGCGCCGCCAATGAGAGTGTATTCCGAAATCTCGAACTTGTCCTGAGATCTCGTGGAACTTGGTGCCCTGTATGGTCTTGTTCAGAGAAACTGACTACACTGTGTTCACTGTTCGCAAACATGTATCTGTTCAAGGAAATCACTTACTGTTTCCCATCACACAGCTTCTGCTCTTTCCCGGACTGCCCCGGCATCCACCTCGCAGAGGCTGGCTCAGATTAGGCGGCGAAAGAAAAAGACTCGGGACGAGATGTTCGCGGAACTGATGGCCTGCTCCAGAGCCGAGGCAGCCCAGCAGAGCCACTGGAGGGAGACCCTCTCTCAGCAGCAGCGCTCACACAACGAACGGGAGGACAGGTGGCAGCAGGAAGACCAGCAGGCGACTCAAACGCTGCTTGGGCTAATGAGGGAGCAAACGGACACGCTCCAGCGCCTTGTTGATGTTCTGCAGGACCGCAGGCAGGAGGAGAGAGCCCCCCTGCACTGTATCTGCAACCACCCTCCAACGCCAAGAAGTCCTGTCCCCCCCTCACCTAAAATTACAAGATGGAGGGGCGGTAGGGGCCGTGAGAACTGTCACTGCACCACAGCTGAGCGCTAATGTACCACACACCTCTGACGCTATAACTGTGTAGAAGCACTTCCCTTACAGGATCACCCAGTCCAAAATCCAAGTTTCATCACCCCACTATGTAGTAGATTAATAAAAGCTGTTTGCTGTTGTTCACTCTTTCCGTCACGTCTTTCGTGTCACAAGACTGTGTGTATGTAGGGGGCGGGTAGGGGATTTATAATTGCACGGGATAGCCTACATTAGCAGGGTACAGAGTATCAGGGGCAGGATCAACTGCAGGGCACACACAGACTGCAGTCAGTAGTCACCAGGGTCACTCTGTGTGGTGTATGCTGCCCCAGGTCATTCTGTGATGTGTACGCTTGTCCACGGTCCTAGCGCCTGCCACCCCCTAATGTTAAGGCATGCTGCCCTTACCATGCACTTCCACCGTAGGCGCGATCCTCTCCGCTGCCCTGAGCCCCAACAAGAGCCCTCATCCACGGACAGATACTCACCCTTCCCCCACACCCGTCACCCCTTCCTACGCCCAAACCCACAGCCCAGAGCCTGCATCCAAATCCCTATCCAAAGACGGCCCCACTCGCCCCTTCCAGCAAACCCACCCCTACATGCACAACCACTTGAAACCATCCCCCACCCCAGAGACCTATGTAGGAGCAGGAGGCTGTCCGTCCTGTGTTGTACAAGCGGTCTGTACATCAGTGCACACCGTACCCAGCACAGTATGCGTCCATGTTTCAAACCCAGAACAGAAATGCAAAGTAAAAGAAAGATTTATTAACAATAACTGTTCCGTTTAATTTGTTTTAAAACGTGTTTGGGAAGTGGGGGAAACTTGGAGAACGGGGTATGTAACTGCAGATCTCACTCAACACATAGAGACACAGGCCCAGGATCAGCGTCTCTTAAAATCAAGTGGAGAGTCATAGGTTAGCCTGCTCTCCGAGGAAACTTGCTTTCAAAGCCTCCCGGATACACAGCGCTTCCCGCTGGGATATTCTTTCGGCACGGGTGTCTGGCTGAGCGTAAACAGCAGCCAGGCGATTTGCCTCAACCTCCCATCCGGCCAAAAAGGTCTCGCCCTTGCTCTCACAGACATTGTGGAGCACACAGCAAGCAGCAATAACTACGGGGATATTCTTTTCGCTGATGTCCGAGCGAGTCAGTAAGCTCCGCCACCTCCCCTTGAGACGTCCGAAAGCACACTCCACCACCATTCTGCACTTGCTCAGCCGGTAGTTGAAGAGTTCCTTCTCACTGTCCAAGGCGCCTGTATAGGGCTTCATGAGCCAGGGCATTAGCGGGTAGGCTGGGTCCCCGAGGATCACTGTAGGCATCTGCACATCCCCAACCGTTATTTTGTGGTCCGGGAAGAAAGTTCCTGCCTGGAGGCGTCTAAACAGACCAGAGTTCCTGAACACACGCGCGTCATGAACCTTGCCCGCCCACCCGACGAAGATGTTGGTAAAACGTCCCCTATGGTCCACCAGTGCTTGCAGCACCATTGAAAAGTAGCCCTTTCGGTTAATATACTGGCTGGCCTGGTGGGCTGGTGCCAGGATAGGGATGTGAGTCCCATCTATAGCCCCACCGCAGTTTGGGAATCCCATCGCGGCGAAGCCATCTATGACGACCTGGACATTTCCGAGAGTCACTACCTTTGAGAGCAGTTGCTCAACGATTGCGTGGGCTACTTGAATCACAGCAACCCCCACGGTAGATTTGCCCACGCCAAAGTGCTTCGCTACTGACCGGTAGCTGTCTGGCGTGGCAAGTTTCCAGAGGGCTATGGCCACTCGCTTCTGCACACTCAGGGCTGCTCGCATACGTGTGTCCTGCTGCTTCAGGGCAGGGGCCAGCAAGTCACAGAGTTCAAGGAAAGTGCCCTTACGCATCCTGAAGTTTCGCAGCCACTCTGTTTCATCCCAGACCTGCAGCACTATGCGGTCCCACCAGTCCGTGCTTGTTTCCCGGGCCCAGAATCGCCGTTCCACACCATGAACTTGACCCATTGCCACCATGATCTCCACTGCCCGGCGTACCCTGCTTTCTGAGAGGTCTGCGCCACTCTCCTCACCGCGCTGCCGGAGCCTCCTCGCCCGATTTCTCAGCAGCTGACCGTGGAAGAGGTGGACGATAAGGTGCGAGGAGTTGACAACGGCCATAAGTGCAGCGATGATCGCAGCGGGCTCCATGCTCGCAGTGCTGTGGCGTCCGCGCTGTAACCGACCAGAAAAGTGCGCAAACAGATTTCCCGCCGGCGCTTTCAGGGAGGGAGGGCGTGATTGACGGTTCGATGACGACAGTTACCCAAAACCACCCTCGACACATTTTTTCCCCCAGCAGGCATTGGGAGCTCTACCCAGCATTGCAATGGGCAGCGGGGACTGCGGGAACTGTGGGATAGCTTCCCACAGTGCACCACTTCCAAAGTCGATGCCGGCCCTGTTAATGTGGATTCAGAAATTCGAATTAGTGTCCTTAGTGTGGATACACAAATTCGACTTCATAAGGTCGAATCCACAAATTCGACTTAAGTAGATTCGAAATAGTCTTGTAGTGTAGACAAGGCCTAAGGTGCCACAAGTACTCCTCGTTCTTTTTGAGAAGGAGTGGGCTCCCTCCCCACTTGAGAGCAAGGGACCACAGCATTTCCCCTTTGCATTATTTCTCTGTTGCCCCCACTAGTCTCAACTCCTCCCAATTTACTGTCATCTGGACTGGCTACAGAGCTTCCCTGCAGGAGAGGTACACACCAGATGTGTTCACCATAAGATACCTTAATACTCTGCCAGGTGTGGCTGAAGTTAGCTTAACAAGGTGTGTTACACACAGTGCCACCTAGTGGGTGAACAGTATAATACAGTTTAGCCTTCCATTACATCTCCCCTTTTGAGTGCTACATTCCTACCATTTAGAAAATTTACGTTATCATGGTATATTTGTAGTTTAGCATAGATCAGTCTATTAAGTGTCTTGTTAGTTTATAGACCTGTCTCTTAGCCTTGGATAAAATTTTGCATTTGACTTTAGATACTTTCATATCCTCCTTACTAATGTGTGAACAAAGAATGAAAACACTGTGTGTTGCTTCCAGATGGGGTTTATAGAACAATGAAAAGAAATAAGGAAAAGAGTTAAAGTGTTGCCGGGTATTGTGGTAGTTTAATAATAGGTATATCTCCAATTATTATCTCCTAGAACTGAAAGAGACCTTGAAAGGTCATTGAGTCCTTCACTAGCAGGACCAATTTTTGCCCCAGATCCCTAAGTGGCTCCTCTCAAGGATTGAACTCACAACCCTGGATTTAGCAGGTCAATGCTTAAGCTGCTGAGCTATCACTATATGTACAAGTGTGCACCTGAAGACTGCCTCAACCCTTATCTCAAGGCACAGTCAAGCAACCAAATGGGAGGGGCAAAGGGTGGTGGTAGGGAAGCATAAGAAATACTAAAAAGACAGAGAAAAGGTGACCTTGGCCGAAACCTAACCTTACTCCTTACCCTCCCATAGGGTACAAAAGAGGTGGTACCAAAGTCCCCATACTCACGATCCTCCAAAATGTAACATGACCATAAACTCTAAGGGGTGGGACCAAGGCCGTGCACTATAGGTATAATTAAGCCTGCTAAGAAAAAGAAGGTGGGAAAAAGGACAGGGAAATCTCTGTGGTGTACATAGCTATGGATATGCTTGCTTGATTAACCCCAATAAACATTGAATTCCCTGCATTTGGACTATGGGCTTCTGCTTTCTGTTTGCATGATGTGAATCAAGAGAGGGGCAAGGGAAAAAGCTCTAACATCTCTCAGTCGTACTAGTTTTCTAATTACCCAACCCAAACGAGTAACAACTTGGTCATCTGGATTTCCATCAGTTGCAATGACTGCCTGAGGCCTGTTTGGAATCTCTGAGTTTTCTTCCTCTTCTTCTGCATCTGCCATCTGTAGAGTTTGCTCTGTTGATTGTTCTTTCTGAGGTACACTGTATGCGCCAGCATTTTATCTTGAGTTTATTTGTACTGGGTCTCCTTTCAAATATCCCTCTGCAAAGTTCTTCCACTTTTCTCATTAGGCCCATCATGGCTGCCACACTGAGGTGGAGAACGCTGTTGGTCTTTGATCCGTTGATCACATGCACTGTGAATGAGAAGTTTTTGTCTTTGAAAGATATTTCTGTGGTGAACTGTTCCATGCAATTCAGAATGCCTCCAGGGCTAGTCAGAGCTGCATCAGGTGACTTCAGCTCTGGGAGGGATTGATGGTAATTGTAAGGCCCTTCTGAGATGACTGTTACATCTGCTCCTAAGTGAATTTTAAAGTCAATAGTGTTTCTCTGAATTATCAGTTTCAGGCTCTGTATCATCACACATGATGGATCCCAGAAACAATGGCTCTTGATTGTCTGTAATAGAAATCAGTGCATTTACTGCGTATCACTGTGTTTATGTGGCAAACAACTGGAAAATGCCCATGTTTTGTGCATTTAATATATCCTGAGTGTTTGAGTAGAATTTGTTCCTCATAGCCAGGGGGTTCTCCCTCTTTACCTCACCAGTTTTATAGTATTAACTTGTTGCACTTATGCTGAGTTTTTTAACAGCTTCTAAGCTAGATTCTTGTTTGGCAACTTGCTCTGGGTTTTGCTGTCTCATCAGCTAGATTGCTTTGCCATTTGAATAGCAGTGTGTAGGGTGAAGTCTGTTTTTAATTGTAGTTGCTGTGAAGGACTTTTATCGTTTAACCCAATAACCAGTCTCTCTCTGATATTTTCATGTTTCCCATTCCAGAATCACAGTTTTCAGCCAAGGCACACAGAGCTATAATAAATTATTCAACATTTTCCCCTAGTCCTTGAACTCTCTGGTGAAAACATGCCCTTTCATAAACCACATTTCTCGGAGGGCACAGTAGAACCTCAGAATTACAAACACCTTGGAATGGAGGTTGTTCATAACTGAAACATTCGTAACTCGGAAGAAAATGTTACAGTTGTTCTTTCAAAAGTTTACAACTGAACATTGACTTAATACAGCTTTGAAACTTTACTATTCAGAAGAAAAATGCTGCTTTTAACCATCTTAATATAAATGAAACAAACACAGAAACAGTTTCCTTACCTTGTCAAATCTTTTTTTTTTAATCTTTCCCTGTAATTTTTTTAGTTTTTTACATTTAAGGCAGTATTGTACTGTATTTGCTTTTGGGTTTTTTTGGTCTCTGGTGCTGTCTGGTTGCGTACTTCCAGTTCCAAATGAGGTGTGTGGTTCACTGGTCAGTTCTGTAACTTTGAGCTTCGAGTGTATAAAGTATGCATCAAACATAGCCAGAACCCTTCCATAGTCATCTTTGTGACTGTCCTCAGGAAAATCAAAGGATTTAAAGAAATGCTCTGCTTGCTTCCAAAGAGCACAAAGTAAGCACCATACCTGTATATCTTCAGTTTCCTTATGGAGTTTTGTAGCAATTTGAAATCTTGCAAAATGCTGCTTCTAGTCTCTCAGTTGTGAAGGTCTGTCAAAGCTGAAGTTCTCTGGGGCAACGAAGAGGGAGATGTTGATGAAATCCTGCAACCTGTGTTGCTTTTTTCTCCTCTCTGCAACCTTCATTGCTCCTTCTTCTGTCTGCAACTTCTGTTGCTCTCTTCCTTCTGTTTTTTTCTTCTCTTCTGGGGCTGCTTAACTTTGGGCACCATGTCAGATACACCTTGTACATGGTAGGTGGCAGGGCTGCTATTAGCATGTCAGGTTTCTGTACCAGATATGGAATGGCTACAGAGCTTTCTTCCCAGAGAAATACTCACCAGATATGTTCACAATAAGATCCCTTAATGCTCTGCCAGGCATGGCTGAGGATAACTAAAATAAGTTGTTACATGCAACGCCACTTTGTGGACGAACAGTATAATATAACGTAACCTTCCATTACACTGCCAATGCCCCACCCCTCTTTAGGCACAGCTCCTCTTGCTATTTCAGAGGCATTTCACACAGTGACAACAATCAACACCCACCTCTATGCTGTGCCCTAGCACTTTGCACCTGAGCACCCAGGATGATTAAGACCAGGCAGAGCAGGGCCCCCAGGATAATGCAGATGACCACGGGCATCGTGACTCTCCCACTGTCAGTCAGAGGACGGCGCGGGGGAGCTGGATGGAAATGAACATGTGACAAGGAGAGATTATCCTGTGAGAGTCAGGGTGGGGCCTGTGGAGCTCCCAAGTCACTCATTGCACAGCCAAGAACAGCAGGGTAATGGGTTGGGACACAGTCTATGTGCCATGGGGGCAGCACACAGGCTGTTATTTAAATCATGGGCCCTGCTCTATCAGCTGGAGCCAGCAGACAGGAATCATCAGGGTTAGCATGGCCTGCAGCTCCCACCCGGGTGTCATTCAGCCCTAGATTTCACAGGCCATGTGTAAGGGGACTGTAACCCTGACAGGGCAGGAGCCATGCTGGGAAGAAGAGTCCTGCCACTTAAACCCTGAGGGCGTGTGGCCACTGCCAGAGCAAGTGTCCAACCCGTAGCATCCCTGCAGCACACCCAGGGCCTGAGAAAGAGGCCTGGGACTTGTGAGGAACAGATTGTGAACTGCCCTGACATTCCAGAGACACTGTTTGTGATGTCCCTGTGCCATAGAGTGGGGTGATGTGTTTTCCTTTAACCTTTCCAATTTTTCCCTTATTTTTTTAATTGATTGCTGTTTAATAAATTGAATTTGCTTTGAACTGTACATAATGATCAGTGGGTCAGGGAAGCATCCAGTGCAGAGAGAGCACCCCAGAGTGGGGACACCCTAGCCCCTGCCCTAAGTGACCACGGCAAGGTTGGGGATTGAGCCCCCAGGAATCCTGGGCCCAGCCTTGTCAGGGTTACAAGGACTCTGCCACGAAGGGGAGGACTTGACGTCAGGCAGGCCTCTGGGTAAAGGAAGTGGGAGGACTCAGATTCCTTCATTAGCCCACTTCACTGGGGTACTGTATAAGCCAGGAAAGTTCCCCACAATAATGGGACCATTCCCCTGCTTACACGTGGAAAGGAGCTCCTCCCTTAGGCTGCAGCTTGCAGCTCATCCTCTGTGACCCAGCACCAGGGAAATTTGATGGGAGCGGGGGATGTTTTACCTGTTCTACTCAGTGATGCTGTCGTCTCTGTCACACCTGCAAAGGGAAAGGGATGAGAGTTGAAGTCTGGGGGAAGTGATGTGTTTGTCACTGGGTAGCACCCCTCACAGTCCCTGAGGATCTCCAGACATCATTTATACAAACTCCCTCAGAGCAGCACAGGGTCTGTATGTTAGTGATTTAGGGCCCATGTCCTCCTATACTGACTAGTAACAAACCAGCACACTGGGGCCTGTGATGGATGATGGGGCTATGTCGGCTGATGTCTGCGCCAAATCTGACCCCACAAACGTTCTACCCTATAGCATCATTGATGCTCCCGCACATGGGAGATGGGAGGGCCTGGTCTGTGACCAAGGGGGAGCGGGCAATTGGACCCATCCTTCTTCCAGAAAATTACAGCATGTAGCAGAAACATCTCCTGTCACTCACCTGAGCAATTCACTCCAACATCTTCCTTATGGTCACAGTTGCTCTCACCCCAGGGTTTGGCAGGACAGTCCCAGAGAGATGACTCTGTCCCTCTGCAATTCAACAATTCTACCCAGATGGGACCAGTCCCCTCACCGAATGCAGCCTCGCCTAGGACTGGTACAGCAGATCCACAGCCCAGTTGTTTACACACAACTTTGGCATCTGCCATGTCCCAGGAGTCATCACAAACTGTTCCCCAGGAGCCACGGTACCAAACCTCCACTCTCCCCGAGCATCTGTCCTCTCCTCCCACGACACGTAACTTCTCCTGGTCTGGAAATGCAGAAACCTCACATGTTACTGGGACAGCTGGGAAAGTCCTTAGGGACCAAGAATGAGACACAGAGAAGCAGAAATACCTGTGCAGCTTGTAGAGTTCGGGCATTCGGCAAACAGGGTCTGAGGTGGTTTCTCTTTTTTTCCTATGCAGAGAAAATGATGAACTGAATGGACCAAGAACAGTGTGTGATGTAGGAGAGAGTAGGGTTTATCTGTATATTAAACCCCTAAATTACAGCAATTTTATAAACTTAAATCTAAAATCTAGTTTGTTTCAGAGCTAACGAATGTATTACTCAGTGAATTCGCTGGCAGTTGAAATCTTTATGCAGCTCCCTGCTGGTGTGTGCATTTGGGGTTATCTGAGTCTGTTCCATCCACCCTGTGTACAGCTGCTTCTGGCCCTGTTTGAAGGTAAACAGATTTGTCAGCTGATACTCACCCACATTATTGTGGGGATCCAGAGACAAGAAATGGTGGTATTAGAATTGAGACCAAAATGGGACTTTAGATCTGAAACAAACTCTCACCTACACGCACAGACACAGACACACTTTTCGGGAATTCTGATCCTGACCCAGATTTCACAGCCTGGGGGTCAGGAAGCAGGGGCTGCAGCAGAGCTAGTCTCCAGGCAGTTAACAGGCACAGTGGCCTGTATTCCGCTGCCTGACAGGATCAGGTGAGCTGCAAACCGCCTGATTGGTGGCAGTCCAGCTCCTGAATCAAGCATCATTCAGCAACTGCTCAATGCATTTCCCACAGCTAGGATACCTCATTTTCCTGTCTTGTTCCCAGCCTTGCTCTTGCCTTGACTCCAGACTTACCCCTTGCCTTGCTCCAGGTAACCTGGTCCTGACACTGAGGTCTGATTTCTGACTTCGGCTCTGACATCTGGCTCTGACCCTGACCCTTGGCTCCAATTTCTGGCTACCAGCTCCTGCTCTAACCACTGGACATGACTCCTGCTTCAACCACTCAGCATGACTACCCATGTCCTGGTCACTGACCTTGGGCTCATCTCTGACTGTTCATCCCAAAAGTACAGCCACAGAGATTCCCAAAAGACACTCACTAATGGGAGGCATTTGTGGTGGCGCTGGAACAATTTTTACAGTTGGGGGCTGAGTGCCAGTGGTGCCCAAACTTTTTAACTTGCTCCCCTTACCCATGCCCACACCCCCTCTCCTCCGAGTTGGGACCAGGACTGGGCTGAGGCTCTTGGGGGGGACATGGATGGGGTAAGGGGACTGACACTGGGGTCATAGCTGGGAGTGGGAGCAGAGCCCTGCTTGTGGGGCCAGCAGCAGGACCCCATGTGTGGGACCAGTAACGGAGAGCGGGGCCAGCAGCTGGGACCCTGCACAAAAACTGGGGGTGCTGAAGCACCCCTCACACCCCCCGCTCCCCTGCCTATGGGCATTTGTGGGGTCTCACTGATTGCACTGTGTAACATACAGCTTGTATAAATAACTCCATGTTTGTTTTCCAGAGGCTATATTCTCATTCCTAGAATGGATTATGAAACTTTTATTTCACTAGGAGGGTGGTGAAGCACTGGAATGGGTTATCTAGGGAGGTGATGGAATCTCCACCCTTAGAGGGTTTTAAGGTCAGGCTTGACAAAGCCCTGGATGGGATGATTTAGATGGGGATTGGTCCTGCTTTGAGCACGGGGTTAGACTAGATGACCTCCTGAGGTCCCTTCCAACCCTAATCTTCTATGATTATATAATGTCTGTCACTGCTGCGAATGTAAGACTGTCTATACTGAAAAGTAAATACATTCACAATTTCTATCACACCCTTTCAATGAGTTAAACATGTAGCGGATGTGAGCATGCGTGTGCACAGAGAGTTTCAGAATTACCACTGCAAGAAATATGGGTCTCTTCTGCGCGGTTATTACAAGACTGCTGTTTCCACATGTCTGATGGGCACTGCCAGATGGAGCTGTGCTGCTCACTGCATGCAACAAGGTCCAGCCACGTGGGACCAGAACCTTCTCCATATGCAAAGTCTCCTGCAAGCTGCCCTCTGTCCCCACAATTCAACTGCTTGCAGACAATTGTTGCGGTGACTGCAGGCATCCCATTGTAGCAAACACTGCCCCACGTCCCATTGTAGAAAACCTCCAGCCGCCCAGCACAGTCACTGTCGCTCACCAGCCTCAGATCTGTGAATTCTAGAAGGAAATGCACAAAAAGGGAATTTAAATCTTCGATTCTGAAATGACCTAGTGTGAAGAGTAAAATCCCAGCGATTGCTAACGATCCTGTGCATCATTCTGCAGGAGCAAATGTCAGAGAGAGTCACATAAAGTGGTCACCTCTGAAAAGTCACCAGTTCCCAGCAGTTACACACACCGATACCTGCAATACAGCAGTGACGGCCCTCCCAACACAAGAAAAATGCTGCGATATCTCCAATACTCCTGGGTGGGAACATATGGGAAATGGTGACTGTCTAATCACGACCCCAGTAGGTAGGTAGAAGAGTAGAGTGACCATATTTTCTTTAAAAGGGAAAACCAAACACCCCACGGGGGGCCCAAGCCCAAGGCCTCCCTTCCTCTCGCCCCCCTCCCCCACACCAGGCCAGCCGAAGCCCACCCTGCCTGCCTGCCCCCACAGGGACAGCCTGAGGTTCCCCTAACCTCTCGGCACGTGGGCCGGCCTGAGCCCCCTTGCCACCCATTAGTGTCAGGCCAGCCCCAGACCCCCTTCTTCCCTCCCGTGCACAGGCTGGCCCAAGACCCCTGCTGTCCTCTCGCGTGGGGCTGGCCCAGCCAAAGCTGCTGTCCTGAGTCCTCCCTCCAGCATGGGACTGGTGTTGCCAGTCGCCCCACCCCCGCATGTTCCTCCACATCCCGCTAGGGGTCGTATCCCACTTCTTTCACAAAACTGGGCATTTGTCCAATTTGCTCTTGCCGACTCATGATCACTTGGCAAGAGCAAACGGGACAAATGCCCTGTTTTGCCAAAACAGTCGGGATGGCCATGGCAGGCTTAAAAAAGGGACTGTCCCAGCCAAAACTGGATGTATGGGCACCCTATAGAAAAGAGACAGTGAGGTAAAGGCTCTATCATTCTAAGTTCTCTCCTCAATTGTCTGCCCCCCCCCATTAATTCCCCTGGTAACCAGCATTCCTGGACCAGACCTGAGCAGAGAACTCCCGCATCCTCTTTGTGTCTGCAGTTGTGCTGGCCCCAGCCCCTGGAAGGACACGCCCAGAGATCGGATTCATTCCCAGAGCAGTTCACATCATCCAGCCAGATCTGCCCAGATCCTTCCCCATAATGAGCAGAGACAGTTGCATTGATGGCGTGTCCACATCCCAGTTGTTTGCAGACGACATTGGAGTCTGACAGATCCCAGAAATCATCACAGACTGTCCCCCAGCTGCCATGGTAATAAATCTCCACTCTCCCGGCACAGCGACCTGCCCCATTCACCAGTCTGATCCGCCTGCTCCCTGCAGGGATAGATCCCAGCTTTTAATATGCAATATGATGATAATTAAACAGCTTCCATGCAAATCAATGATGATGCTACAATGGCTGAGATATTGAAATGCTTTTAAAAATCTGTCTTTAACAAGAAACACAGAAAAGAAGAGAAGCTGAGTAAGGAAATGAGGAATACTTTTTACAGGGCATTATTGGTAAACAGCATGTGAGTGTAAGGGCCTAATTCTGAATTCTTTACTCATCAGAGTAATCCTTAAGGGGCTTGTCACATGGGTCAAAGCTGTTTGTGAGGTGAAGAGTTAGGGAAATCAGCCCTTATTCGAAATCTTGAATATTTTCAAACAACTCTTAAATGATAAGTAGCAAGGTGTTCAAGGAATGATTAGGCAATTAATTTACCCCAAACCAAATGTTCTTTTCAATTGTTACAGAATGGGGAGGGTGTGACACTGGCTGACCAGGTCATGCTAGAGTGTACTGAGATCAGTTCACTCGTGTAGATCAAAGTAGTGGTTAGATGTATAAGGATATATTCAGATGTTTAAACTTTATGAAAACTAGTGGAACGTTACTGGTATTGTTTTCTCTCATTTATTCCTGTCATAATGTAATGCCAAACATGCACATGGTAAATACACTTGTAGCTAAATAACACATCAGATAAAGGATTTAAGGACTGTAGCAGAAAATGCTAATTTCAAAGCAAATAGCCATTATGCATAAGGTCAGAGATCAAAAATGAAGTGCATTCCTCACTGTCTGTCATCAAAGGAAAAACCCACATGGGTAGACCGTCAGCTTGTTTTCTATGAGAAGATATAAATATGGATTCAAAGAAAGATCCTGTATCTCTGGACTGTTTGGATTCTAACAGAGAAGAATAACTGAATGAGAAGACAGAGATCCCCAGAGTTATTCTGGGTAGCCCTGTGTGATGGGGTGAGCTCCCCACACTAGCTCTGTAAAAGCTGGGTTGCCCCAGGTGGGCCTAATCAGCTAATTAGGCTGCAAACAGTGGAGCCTTAGGCCGGAATCAGCTGGTTAGAGAGAGTCTCACCTGTGCAGGAACAGATTGGGACTATAAAGCCAGGAAGCTGGCTACAGGCTGGGGCTGTTGGCAAAGGCTGCAGTAAGGCAGGCAACAGTTATGTCCTGGGAAGAGGGAGGAATGTTTGGGGGATGCAGTTCAACCCCCTGCTCAAAGCAGGAACAACCCCAACTAAATCAGCCCAGATAAGGAGCAATGTGAGCACAGGGAGGAACCCCAGAACTGCTGAGCTGTCCCTGGACTGGAATCCAGAAAACAGGGCAGGCCTGGGATCCCTTTCCAGCCACTGAGGAAGTGGCACCGGGGCAGTGAATGGGAAGATGGCCTAGGCTGTTGATGGCCTGAATCCCATAAGGGGGAACACTGAGTGACCCAGCTGGAGGGTTAAGTCACGAAGAGGATGCTGCAGGTCCCAGAGCAAGAGGAGCTGCAGACCCGAGTCAGAGTGATGGTGTGCAAACTGTGGATCGAGTGTTGGCCTTGAAAGCTAATCCTCAGAGTGACGAGCAGGAGATGCCGGATCGGCAGTGAGTGGAGAACCTCATGACACCCTGTAAAAGACTTTTGAGAAACTGACAGTTTATTACATCACTGCCACCATTTGGAATTACAGACTGATTTACCTGTTATATTTTACCTGCTATAGCATCTCAATAATCCTCATTCTTTCTTCTTTGCTAATAAACCTTTAGTAGTTTACTATAGAACTGTCTACCAGCATTATCTTTGGAGTAAGTTCTGGGGTGACTGACTGATCCCTTAGGAGTCGGAGAAAGTTGATGTGGTGTGATATTAGGATTAAATGACATTTTATCACAATTTTCAGTTTGTCTGGGTGGCAAGTTAGGCTGTAAAGCCTAAGGGGACTGTCTGACTCCATGGTGAGACTTGCATAGTGATCTAGGAGTTCACTGGCTTGGTGAAATCTAATAGAACACACCACCAGTTTGGGGTGTCTGCCCTTGTTTTTTGAGTCTTCCCTGAGATTGTCACTTACAGTGGTGAGCCACTCCAGACAGCATGACAGGAGGTACTAGAACTTTAGAGAAAAGTAGACTTGGTACCTGTCATAAACAGATAGTTAAGGGTTAATGTCTCTTTTACCTGTAAAGGGTTAACAAGCTCAGTGAACCTGGCTGACACCTGACCAGAGGACCAATGAAGGGACAAGATACTTTCAAATCTCGGTGGAGGGAAGTCTTTGTTTGGGTTCTTTGTTTTGGGGGTTGTTCTCTCTTGGATCTAAGAGGGGCCAGACGTACATCCAGGCTCTCCAAGCTTCCTAAAATAGTCTCTTCTATTCAATATAGTGAGCATTAATTAAAAAGGCGGATTAGTCTTCTGTTGTTTTCTGTATTTGCAAATGGGTATTTTGCTGGGAGGATATTTTACTTGTACTTGTACTTATGCTAGGGGGGAGGGAGTCCCTCTAGTTTTATAAGCTGTATACCCTGTAAGCATTTCCATCCTGGTTTTACAGTGATAGTTTTTACTTTTTCTTTCTTTAATTAAAAGCTTTTCTTTTTAAGAACCTGATTGATTTTTTCCCCCTTGTTTGAGATCCCAGGGGATTAGTCTGACTCACCAGGGATAGGTGGGCGGGGGGGGGGGGAAGAGGAGGGGGAAAGGTGGGGGGAATGGGCTTATTTCCCTTTGTGTTAAGACCCAAGGAGTTTGAGTCTTGGATTCCCCAAGGAAGGTTTGGGGGGAATGGAAAGTGTACCACAACACTATATTTTTGGTTGGTGGCAGCGCTATCAGATCTAAGCTAGGATTTAAGCTTAGAAGGGTACATGCAGGTCCCCACCGTTTGGATGCTAAAGTTCAAAGTAGGGAACAAACCTATGACAGTACCAATTTATTTTACAAATAAAGGGAAAGAAAGGCAAATTGGATCCATGTGTCTACAATAAAGTCCCAGACCCTTAGGGCCTAATTCTACCCTGCTGAAATCAACTGTGAGGCTTCCACTGACACAATGGGAACATAAATGGGGCGTTAATGTGCTGTAGTTACCCTGCAGTTGGAATGGGCATGAAAAATGCTATCAGTGCAGTAACGTATAGTGCATGATATAGGGACTTAGTTAAAATATCTACTTGTTTACTTTTCTGGTGGAACCTTAATTTAAATAATATACCAGCAAAAAGAACAACAGAATTATCTTGTACAATAGTCATACTACCACCAAGAACAATGAAAAAAATCCCATCACAGATTCCTTTTCCTTCTTTTCCTTTAAATAAAGGAAAATTGCACAGGACTTAACAAGGTAACATTAGAACAGCAACTTTGATGTATTTCCTAAGTGACAGAGGACTAGAGCCACAAAGGTACATAGCTACCTAATTGCCTCTTTATAAATACATAATTTATAAATTGTTACATATTTATTGAAGCAGGGACTTAACTCTCCGACATCCCAGGTGAATGCCCTGGCCACCAGCTAGAATCAATCTCTAGCTTTTTTTTAATGATTCGGTGACTGTTTATTTGTACAAAGTGGAACATTTCCAACGGGAGAGACCCACCCCATCATATCCTATAGTCTATAGTGACTAGGGCACTCTCCTGTGTTCACATCCCAAATCAGGCAGAACAGGGATTGAACATGGATTTCCCACCTCCCAGCTGAGTGCTTTAACCACTGAGTTATGAGTAAAATGGGGAGATGAGAGAGCTGACCTGGCTTACATGCCTAGCTCCAGGTGTGGTTTCATGACACAGATCCCTGAGCAGAGATAGGGGCCTGAGGCTTAGGTCAATGGCAGTTTGGCATCTAAATAACTTCTGTATCTAGGCCCTACTCCCTTCCTTGGCATTTCACTGCTGGCAAAGTTTAGGTGGGTCCCTCTTCAGCCTTCAGGTTTCTGGTGCCTAACTCTCCCCATGCATTGTACGGGGAGTTGAGCACGTGACTCAGGGCTGAGGATTCCACTGGATGGCAAGGCACCTAGGAGTCAAGACTTGCAATGCCCAAGTCTCTTCGGGGATCTAGCCCAGAGTCACAATCCATGGCAGTCTTGATCAAAACAGGTTGAAGTGTTCCTGGCCACACAATAGCAGATTTTAAGGTAGCCATCTTACAACAAAAAAACTTCAGGACCAGACTTCAAAGAGAAACTGCTGAGCTTCAGTTCATTTGCAAATTTGACACCATCAGCTCAGGATTAAACAAAGACTGTGAATGGCTAGCCAAGTACAAAAGCAGTTTCTCCTCCCTAGGTTTCACACCTCAACTGCTAGAAGAGGGCCTCATCCTCCCTGATTGAACTAACCTCATTATCTTCAGCCTGATTCTTGCATGCATATATATATATATATATATATATATATATATATATATATATATATACACACCTTCCTCTGGAAATTTCCACTACATGCATCTGACGAAGTCAGTATTCACCCACGAAAGCTTATGCTCCAATACATCTGTTAGTCTACAAGGTGTCACAGGACTCTTTGTTGCTTTAAATAAATTTGGGATTTTCATAGGGCTGTCAAGCAATTCATAAAATTAATAGTGATTATTTGCACGATTAAAACAATGAATCACGATTAATTGTGCTGTTAAACAATAATAAAATACCATTTATTTAAATATTTTGGATGTTTTCTACATTTTCAAATGTATTGATTTCAATTACAACAGAGATTAGAAAATATACAGTGCTCACTGTACATTTATTTTTTATCCCAAATATTTGAACTGTAAAAAACAAAAGAAACAGTATTAATACAAATACAGTAGTGCAATCTCTTTATCATGGAAGTTGAACTTACAAATGTAGATTTAAGTAAAAAAAAACGCACTCAAAAATAGAATAACGTAAAACTTTACAGTCTACAAGTCCACCCAGTCCTACTTCTTGTTCAGCCAATTGCTCAGATAAACAAGTTTGTTTACATTTGCAGGATAATGCTGCCCGTTTCTTATTCACAATGTCACATGAAAGTGAGAACAGGTGTTCGCATAGCACTGTTGTAGCCGGTGTTGCAAGATATTTACATTCCAGAGGCGCTGAAGATTCATATGCCTCTTCATGCTTCAACCACTATTCCAGAGGACATGCATCCAAGCTGATGACAGGTTCTGCTCAATAATGATCCAACTCAGTGCAGACCAACGTGTGTTCATTTTCATCATCTGAGTCAGATGCCACCAGCAGAAAGTTTATTTTCTTTTTTGGTTGTTCGGGTTCTGCAGTTTCCACATCAGAGTGCTTCTATTTTAAGACTTCTGAAAGCATGCTCCATACCTTGTCCCTCTCAGATTTTGGAAGGCACTTCAGATTCTTAAACCTTGGGTTGAGTGCTGTAGCTTTCTTTAGAAATGTCACATGGGTACTGTGATGGAGTAGGAAGCAGAGACTGTCTGTGTGGGGGAGGGGAGAGCCAGAGGTTTAGGTGAGATGCAGGAATTCAACTGTGAGCTGAGCTTGGCCTGGGGGAGGGGAGGTGACACCTCTGGCCAGGGGAGACAAAGGAAGGAGGCGGAGGAGAGAGGAGGGGCCGGAGAGGACTGGGAGACGAAAGTGGGCTGGAGAAGAGAGGGGAGCAGGTAGACCGAGCTCTGATCCCCGGGGGGGGGCTGTGAGGCCCCCCAAGATGGACCTAACCGGGGGGATCTGGTTATCTGTGCCTGCAAGACCTGTGTTGGACTGTGTTCCTGTCGTCTAAATAAACCTTCTGCTTTACTGGATGGCTGAGAGTCCTGGTGAATCGAGGGAGCACGGGGGTGAAGGCCCTGGGTCCCCCACACTCCGTGACAACTGGTGGCAGCGGTGGGATCGGCGGCACCCCGTGGACGGCGCTTCCTGCAGTAAGTGACTGGGGAGCAGGAAAACGAAGGGGCGATTAACCCCTGGGAGAGTGTGGCCAGAGAGAAGGACTTTGCAGTAACAGGGTCCCCCGGGGGATCACAGCGAGCGATCCCAGGGGCGGAGGAGTCTGCAGCTCGACCCTGGCAGAGAGGGGGTGACCTCAAGGACTGGCACACTAGGGGTCCCCCTGGAACCCGTGGGGAGTGGCGAACACCCCAGCCTGCGAGCAGCCAGCAGGAAGATGTATTCCCAGAAGCGCAAGTGGGAGCTGGTGGAGCTGTGCAAGCAGGGGGGGCTGCGCCATGGGAAGCTCACCAAGGCCCAGCTGATTGCCCGGCTGGAGGAGCGAGATCGCAGGAATGAACCGGTCCCTGTCTCTGAGGGAAGCAGCCGGGCAGATGCAGCGCAGGCACCAGTGTCTGTACCCGCTGGGAGTGGCCAGTCGGCGGATGAGGGCTCCTCGAGACCCCCCACCCCTAGGCCTAGGGGGAGGGGGAGGAGGAGCCCAGCTACGGAGGGCACCGTGACCCCCCCGGCCAGCAGGGGATCGTCCCGGCGACGCTCGGCCTCCGTGGAGCACAGGCGGCTGGACTTGGAGAGGGAGGTCAAACTGAGGGAGATGGAGATGGAGGACCGGCAGAAGCAGCGTGAATTTGAGGACAGGGAGAAGCAGCGTGCACATGAGCTGGCCATGGCCCAGCTGAAAAGCAGGGAGGCCCCGGCTGCGGTGAGTGAGGGGGGGCCCAAGCCTACAAAGAGCTTTGATAAGAACTTCCTGGCCCCGCGTAAGGAGGGGGAGGACATAGACACCTTCCTGACGGCCTTTGAGAACGCCTGCGAGCTGCACCAGGTGGACCCCGCAGACAGGATCCGGTGCCTCACCCCCTTACTGGACTCCACCGCCGTGGAGGTGTACAGCCGAATGAGAGGGGAGGAGGCGCGGGACTACAACCTGTTCAAAGAGGCCCTGCTCCGTGAGTTTGGGCTGACCCCGGAGATGTACCGGAAGAGGTTCCGGGGTCAACGTAAGACCCGGGAGGGCACATACCTGCAACTGGTCAACCGGGCGCAGGGGTACGCCCGCAAGTGGACGGCTGGGGCCCAAACTAGAGAGGACCTGCTTGACCTAGTTGTACTGGAACACCTGTATGAGCAGTGCCCATCTGACCTGAAGCAGTGGCTGATGGACCGGAAGCCGGAGAACCCGCAGCATGCAGGCCGGCTGGCCGACCAATACATGGACAGTCGGGCGGGGGATGGCAGGGAGGCGTCTCGAAGGAGCAGGTCTGCCTCAACGCAGAGAGAGAGTCACCATGGGACCTCCCAGAAGGAGCCGAGGGAGGGCCCCCACCAAAGGGAAGCAGCTGGCGTCAGGTCCAGCCGTCCCACTCGAGGGGACCCACGAGACATGGGCTGCTATCAATGTGGCCAACCGGGCCACGTACAGGGCCAGTGCCCCAAGCTCCGGGACAAACTGAGCAGACCAACCCCACACCGGGTCAACTTGGTAGAGACCCAGCCGGATGAGGGGCAGCGGTCGCACGAAAGGGGGGTGGGCCGCGTACCCCCTGAAAAGGAGGGAGGGGGGCCCCGGGTTGACCCCTCCGAGGGGCTGGATGCTCCCAGCCCTGAGTTTGGGGTTTACAGGGTGGGCACGGGACTACCCCTCCGGAGCGAGTGCCTTGTTCCCCTGGAGGTAGACGGGAAGGAGGTCACGGGGTACTGGGATACGGGCGCAGAGGTGACGCTGGCCCGGCCGCAGGTGGTGGGCTCAGATCGGATGGTGCCCAACACCTACCTGAACCTGAGGGGTGTGATCGGGACCCCATTCAAGGTGCCTGTCGCGAGGGTACACCTAAAGTGGGGGGACAAGGAGGGCCTCAAGGACGTGGGAGTGCACCCACATTTGCCCACGGAGGTGTTAATGGGGGGGGACCTCGAGGACTGGCCAAGTAACACCCAGGGTACCCTGTCCGTGAACCGTAGTCAGGGTCGACGCAGGGCTCTGCACCCTGACCCCGGGGAAAGTACTTTGGCCGAGACACCGGACCCTGACCCGGTGGGGAGGGAACGCCCAGGGACAGGGCTCAGAGAGGCTGTGGCCCCAGACCCAGCCGGTGAGAGAGGACAGATCCCCGCCCCTGCCCCAGCGGCTGAGTACCAGGCCGCGGTGCGGGAAGACCCCTCCTTGCGGAGGATAAGGGACCTGGCCAACCTCGGGGGGGGACAGACCATGGGACGAGGTGGCCGGAAAAGGTTCCTGTGGGAGAAGGGGCTCCTGTACCGAGAATGGGCTCCCCCAGGGAAGATGGAGTCAGGGGGGATCAGGAGGCAGCTGGTGGTACCCCAGGAGTATCGCCGCCAGCTGCTGGGCCAGGCCCATGACATTCTCCCCTCAGGGCACCAGGGAGCCTGGCGTACCCAGCAGCGGCTGCTGCAGAACTATTACTGGCCTGGGGTCTTTGCCCATGTCCGGCAGCACTGCCGCTCCTGTGACGTCTGCCAGAGGGGGAGGAAGGCCCGGGACAGGGGGGAGATGGCTGTAAGGCCCTCGCCCCGCCCCGAGGAGCCTGTCCAGAGGGGGGCCAGGGTCAGAAGGGGGGCTCTGAACCGAGAGAACCCGAATCACAGCCCCCCAGCCTGGAACGTGGGGAGAAGGCCCCAGCCCAGGGTGCACCCCAGGGGTATTGGGGTGGGGAAAGGGCGCGGGCGGCATAAGGTTGTAGGTGGGTCCGAACTTCCCCGGGTCACTGGCTGGAGTGACCCCGCTCAGTTCAGTCTCGGAGGGGGGAGAGGTGTGATGGAGTAGGAAGCAGAGACTGTCTGTGTGGGGGAGGGGAGAGCCAGAGGTTTAGGTGAGATGCAGGAATTCAACTGTGAGCTGAGCTTGGCCTGGGGGAGGGGAGGTGACACCTCTGGCCAGGGGAGACAAAGGAAGGAGGCGGAGGAGAGAGGAGGGGCCGGAGAGGACTGGGAGACGAAAGTGGGCTGGAGAAGAGAGGGGAGCAGGTAGACCGAGCTCTGATCCCCGGGGGGGGGCTGTGAGGCCCCCCAAGATGGACCTAACCGGGGGGATCTGGTTATCTGTGCCTGCAAGACCTGTGTTGGACTGTGTTCCTGTCGTCTAAATAAACCTTCTGCTTTACTGGATGGCTGAGAGTCCTGGTGAATCGTAGGGAGCACGGGGGTGAAGGCCCTGGGTCCCCCACACTCCGTGACAGGTACCTTCTTTGCATTTTGTCACTCTGCAGTGAAAATGTTCTTAAAACGAACATCATGTGTTGGGTCATCATCCGAGACTGCTATAACATGAAATATATGGCAACATGCGGGTCAAACAGAGCAGGAGACATACAATTCTCCCCCAAGGAATTCAGTCACAAATTTAATTAACACATTATTTTTTAATGAGCGTCATCAGCATGGAAGTATGTCCTCTGGAATGGAGACTTAAGCATGAAGGGGCATAAAAATATTTAGCGTATCTGGCATATAAATATCTTGCAATGCTGGATACAAAAGTCCCAAACGCCTGTTCTCACTTTCAGGTGACATTAGAAATAAGAAGCAGACAGCATTATCTCCTGTAAATGTAAACAAACTTGTTTGTCTGAGTGATTTGGCTGAACAAAAAGTAGGACTGAGTTGACTTGTAGACTCTAAAGTTTTACATTGTCTTGTGTTTGAGTGCAGTTATGTAAAAAAAAAATCTACAGTTGTAAGTTGCACTTTGACAATAAAGAGATTGCACTATAGTATTTGAATGAGGTGAACTGAAAAATACTATTTCTTTTATCATTTTTACAGAGCAAATATTTGTAATCAAAGCTAATATAAAGTGAGTAATGTATATTTTCTATTTTGTTGTAATTGAAATAAATATATATTAAAATGTAGAAAAACATCCAAAATATTTAATAAATTTTAATTGGTATTCTATTCTGTGATTAATCATGATTAATTTTTTGAGCTAAACACAAGAGTTACCTGTGGTTAATCGAGAGCCCAAGTTTTTCAACAAAAATCTTAACATTTTCAATGAAAACAGACTTTTTGTGAAAATTTGTATCATATTGTGAAGTTTCTTCACAGGAAAAAAGTTTTGATGAACTTTTTTGAACAGCTCTAATACATAAAAATATAAGAGAGAGAGAGAAGTTGCTATAGTGCATTAACCCTATAACATGGCTATGCTTTGTTCTCTATATATTTTTACTATAAATGGGTCAGTTTGAACCTCAAATCCACATCATTTCAAGGACTGCTGTGATCAAAGCACAAAGTGGGGTGAAGGCAGGCCGTGAGGTGGGTCATGTTCCCATTGAACAAGGACAGGATATTTATAAGATTTTCACACTAAGTCACCTGAACAAACGACACCGACGTCCTCAGCAATTCCTGCCTGGGCTGTCTCGGACATGGAGTTGTCACAGAGAGTCAGACGAGTCTCATTTCCTGCACACTGGACCCTTCTCAGCCCCACAGGGCCCGTTCCTCGCTCAGACTTAGGGGGGTTATAAGCTTTCTCAGCGACTCCGCACTGGAGCTCCCTGCACACCACGCTGGCATCATCCATGTCCCACTGGTCATCCAGGACTCTGCTCCACACACCACAGAGGGAAATCTCGACTCTCCCATTGCACCGGCTTTCTCCATTCAACAATCTGAGCGACTTAGAATGACCTGGGATCACAGAGACACAAAATATTTTGAATAATACTGTGACATTGCACCCATAATGCTTTATAGAAATATGCTTAATAATGTAAATATGACATAACTGGAATGTGTTTTATGCTAGATATGCCATGTAACATATCTCTGCAAAGATTATGATCTACTAGATATATTCATCCTATTTGTATCCATGTATCATTTTTGTATTCAAAGTTATGAATATTGGCTGTGTACTTGTTTGATTTTTAAGAAGCCTTTAAGAAAGGAATTTGTAAGTTAAGTGCCCAATCAAGAAACACTTAAGCTGACAATAGACTTTAATGGACTCCAATCCACATAAGAAGTCTACCCGGGGACGTTCAAGAAAGAAAGTATGCAATGCCACCTGTAAAGTCAAGGCTGCCCAGAGGATTCAGGGGGCCTGGGGCAAAGCAATTTCAGGGGCCCCTTCCATAAAAAAAAGTTGCAATACTGTAGAATACTATATTCTTGTGGGGGCCCCTGTGGGGCCCAAGGCAAATTGCCCCACTTTCCCCCTTCTCCCCCCTGCCCAGGCAGCCTTGGGAAAAATAAAAATTTAAAAAACTTCCGCCTCTCAGCACAAACCCAGTTTTGAGAAAACTTCTTTTCAAGTCACTTTTACAAGGTAACACTGGTTCTCAGCATCAGCTAGTGCTAAAAGGCACTAAAGCTCATCAAAAGGGTTGGACAAATATTTTCGGTCAAAACTTTTTTTGGATCCAAAACTAGGGGTTTTTAAAAAGCAGAAAAAAATCATGGACAATATCTGCTTTCCTTCAAAATTTGAAATTAGTCTCCCAAAACCTGAACATGGTTTGGGGTTTCAGAAGTGTGTGGCCAAATATTTGCTACTTGCTGTGTTTGTTTAAAGAAACAATAAAAAAATCTGCTTAAAAAAAATCCAAAACTTTTGAACCACCTCAGCTTGTGATCAAATGCCGGAGTCCATCCAGTCAGAGATTTTTCCAGGTTTCTGATACTCTGCTGGCTTCCTTGACTTATATCTGTCTCCATAATTTTGGGTTCATTTAGCTTAGAATATAAGAACATAAGAATATCCAAAGGTCCATCCAGCCCAGAATCCTGACTACCAACAGTGTCCAATGCCAAGTGCCCCAGAGGGAGTGAACAGGTAATGATCAAGTGATCTCTCTCCTGCCATCCATCTCCACTCTCTGAAAAACAGAGGCTAGGGACACCATTCCTTACCCATCCTGGCTAATAGCCATTAATGGACTTAACCTCCATGAATGTATCTGTTTCCTAGAGACTGACTCCACAGGGTCCCTCAGAAACTGGAAATGGTTACTGTGTGTTTGTCTTTAGTATAGCTTATGTACATACTCCACGAACTGAGCATTTGAGCTTGTTCCAGAATCTAGGATGAGCCTATGTTGTGAAAACTGAAATGTTCAAAATAGCACATGCATGGGAATGGACACAGGGTGCTAAAATTAAATTAACCCAGGGGTTCTCAAACTGGGGGTTGGGACCCCTCAAGGGGTCACAAGGTTATTACTGGAGGGTCACGAGCTGTCAGCCTCTACCTCAAACACCGATTTGCCTCTAGCATTTATAATGGTGTTAAATATATATTTTAAAAGTGTTTTTAATTTATGGGGGGGTCACACTCAGAGGTTTGCTATGTGAAAGGGGTCACCAGTACAAAAGTTTGAGAACCACTGAATTAACCCCTCTGAAGCCTCAGGGAATGTAGGGGGCGGGGTCTCCCTTGGTAGGGTTGGGAAGGAGGTAGGTGGTATAGGATATTGCTTTTCTCATGTGATCCCTCCCCCATGGAAAAGATAACAGCTTGGCTCTTTGTGTTAAATAGCTGTCTGCAAGCCTCAAACTGCTAAATGAGCTTTAAGGTAGGGAAGGCTGTGCCTCCCCAAACAGCCTGGCCCTGGCCCCTATCCAACCACCATCCACTTCCTGCCCCTGACTGCCCTCCTGCTCCTTGTCCCCTCACTGCCCCCCAAAACCCCTTCACAACCACCACCCCGGGACCCAACCCCCCACCAACCCGCCCTGTTCCCTGTCCCCTGACTATCCCAACCCCTATCCACCCCCACCATGCCAAGTCCTGACAGATCCCTGGAATACCCACAATCCAACCCCACCCTATTCCCCATCCCTTGACCACCCCCCCAGAACCTCTGCCCTCTCCCTGTCCCCTGATTGGCCCTGAGACTCCCTGCCATGCTCTGCATATCTCTGCAAATGCTCTGCATATCCCTGCCATGCTACTTACCCCTGTCTCTCCCCTCTCCCGAAGCCTCAGCACACCATGTCCAAGAGGCTTTGGACAGCACTGCAGTGGTATGGCAAAAGCGGGGCCTAAATTCCTGCTGGTTAACCCAGAGCCCCACCCCCTTACCATGCAGCTCTGAGCAGGGAGGAGATCAGACCCCGCCCCCTTACCATGCAGCTCTGAGCAGGGAGGAGATCAGACCCCACCCCCTTACCATGCGGCTCTGAGCAGGGAGGAGATCAGACCCCGCCCCCTTACCATGCGGCTCTGAGCAGGGAGGAGATCAGACCCCGCCCCCTTACCATGCAGCTCTGAGCAGGGAGGAGATCAGGCCCTGCCCTAGCCACACCGCTTTAGCTCTATCCAGGGCCGCTCCTGGACAGGACGCGCTGAGGCGCCAGGGGAAGGCGGAGGCGGGGCCAAAGAATTCTCGTGGGGGCCCCTGCCAGACCTGGGGCAAATTGCCCCACTTGCCTCCCCCGCCCCCATAGGCAGCCCTGTGTAAAGTTCTGAGTCATGCATGGACATGTGACTTGTCCATGTGACTCCAAAACTCCATCTTGTAGCTGGATTCTACACAGGGGGAGGGAGGGGTATTGATCCACAAGAGAAAGTTTATGTAAGCCTCTGAAAACTCCTCCATATTGCCTTCAGCTGGCTCAAGAGATAGCCTCTCCACCCCAAAGGACACCTGAAAGAAACTGGAACAAAGGACACTAGCCACAGGGGTGTGAGTTATTGCTGGACCCAGACTAGAAGGAGGCTAGTCTGTAAAAGAAACTTATGGGAACATGTGAGGGTGAGATTTCATCTGTAATCACTTTCTTACTGTATTAGGTTTAGACTTGTGTTTTATTTTATTTTGCATGGTAATTCATCGTGTTCCACCTGTTACTACTTGGAACCACTTAAATCCTACTTTTTGTATTTAATAAAATCATTTTTTACTTATTAATTAACCCAGAGTATGTATTAATACCTGGGGGTGAAGAGAGGTAAACGGCTGTGCATATCTCTCTATCAGTGTTATAGAGGGCAAACAATTTATTAGTTTATCTTATATAAGCTTTATACAGAGTAAAATGGATTTATTTGGGGTTTGGACCTCATTGGGAACTGGGCATCTGGGTGTTGGAGGCAGGAACACTTCTTAAGCTGTTTTCAGCTAAGCCTGCAGTTTTGGGAGGATGTAGTTCAGACCCGGGTCGGTGTTTGTAGCAGGCAAGTGTGTCTGGCACAACCAGGCAGGGTTCTGAAGTCCCAGGCTTCCAGGGAAAATGGGGTCAGGGATAGTCTCAGCACATCAGGTGGCAGTCCCAAAGTGGTTTCTGTGATCCAACCCATTACAAATACTCCCTGCTGGTATTGCATTAGAAATAATATACAGCTGTGATGTAAAACACAGGTTTCTGTGCCAAGTGGAAGGTAACCGTGGTATGATGTGGAGCACTCTCACTTCTCCAGGGAGTGCTCAGGAACACCTGGCAGATCAGGCCCCTGGTTACCAAAACACTCTGTGCAAAAGCACTCAGTGCTCACTCAACACACTGATAGAGGCAGTGCTATGAGATAGCTGTGATTTATAACAAGACACTAGGAGCCTGTAATGAGCACACCAAGCACCCCACTTCCCTGCTGCAATTCCCAGATCCAGACTGCCAGGATGCATGGCTCCTTTAAAGAAACCCTGCCCTGGTTGTCCCTGTTCAATGCACATTGATGACCTGCGATCACCACATCAGCTCCAAATTCATTAGGAGTATGGAAGTAGAGCAAGAACTGACAGGGATTCGAAGGGGGTTTCAATGCAAAAGTTCCCTCTGTGAGCAAGTCAGGCTAGCTGTAACCCTAACAATGCGAGACTTGTAGAAGGGAGGATTGTGTGAGGTGAGTGGGAAAGAACTGTGTGAGAAGTTGTTGTGACCTTGTGTTAGATAGGTATGAAAAGTAGACTATAGTCTAAATAGAGATGAGAAAAATAAGATATCAGGATGACCTATGCATAAACAAAATGCAGCTGTTGCCCATTATTTTATGTAACAAAAGGTATAAATGCTTGCTGTAATTGTTTCCGTGGAGAGAGACCTGTTTAGCTGTCTCCCTCCATGCAATTGCTAGCGATAATAAAGTATCTGACTTGCTGCACCCAATCAGAGAGTGAAAACTCTATTTTTCTCTGACAATTTGGGGGGTTGGCTGGGATGGCAATGCCTGCAGAGACAACGGCAGCTGCTGTGGAGCATTCCCCTTCAAACCCCATGGAGCCACAACAGAGGTAAGAGACCTTTTGAAATGTCTATTGGGGTGTCAGAGGAGGACTGTCTGTGGGGCCATCTATCCCTGTTGGGCTTACGCCATCTGAACTTATTGACTGTGCAGCAAGATCAGATGCAGAGCGGTACTGGGGAACTGTTTTGCCACCCCCAATAAGGTTAGTTAGATGTGGTGCTGGGGACTTAGAAGGTACCTTCAATCTAGATAACATCATACATCTCAGAGGAGTTTTTAATCACCAAAAAGCCTCTGACACACAGTGGGAGCAATTTGTCTATTGAGCAAAGGAACGGGTTAATTTGCAATTCAGCTTGGCCCAGAGATAAAGAGAGAGCTGCTCTGCGTTCAAGGTCAAGAATCAACACAGACCATGCCAAGTACAAAGAAAAAATTGCTTTCAGTCCCAGCTGGCTGTGAAAAATATAGATATGGCAAACCAAAGGCAATACAAGTTACAGGACTGAGATTACATTTGCAAAGCTTAGCTGTCCAGTGAAATCCAACAGCCTGCCTTTGCGATCCTGAAGCCAGCCAGTGGTTTGGGGATGCTGAAGAAACCACAGGCAGCCGGCCTGGACTGGAATCTCTAAAAGAGATGGCGCAGGAGACCCCAGGGTGTAGAAGAATGGCCCTCCCAAGAGCAGAAGCAAGTTGGAGATTCTGGACAAGCTGTATACAGGAAAATCTCCCATCCACCTCCTCCCTCTCACCTTCTCTGGACATTATATACAGACATGGCCAGTCTGGACGTATGTGTGTGAGTAAGAAAGTGACTTAGGGCTTGGGGCATTAATATTTTTCTTCCCCTGAGTGATGTGGGAGCATTTCCAACACTCTCTGTTGTTTTATTATTAATGTAGCTTTAAAATTCAGTCATATGGTGTGTTTTTTTTATGTTCCCCCAACAATCCTGCAGTGTCAGCCTGATCACCTGACATGAGGGATAGGTTGGTAACAGAAATCTGTCACAGTCTGGTGGAAAATTGAGAAAGTGTGCATTCTGCAGGGCTCCCCCTATCTATTTGTTTTGCCCTTGTTATTTTATGTTTGCTTTGCTTGGTATTGTTGGTGTTATATGTTGAGGATTGCATGATTAAAGGTGTGTCCACTCAGTCACAGTAAGTCTGAGAACTGGAGAGGGGTTTAGCATTCCTCTCTCCCCGCCGGTTGACCAGGAAGGGTGTCAGGTGGATCTACCCCCAGATGTAGTGGGACTGGGCAATAGAGAAGCTGGAGAATAGGGAAGAGATGTGTACTTGATAACTAGAATTCAGCAATTTATCATGAACCAGGCAGCAACAAAAACCTATGCCCAGGGCAAGTTCTTGGAATATCAGGGTTGAAAGGGACATCAGGAGGTCATCTAGCTCAACTCCCTGCTTAAAGCAGGGCCAATCCCCAGACAGGTTTTTTTACTCCAGTTCCCTAAATGGCCCCCTCAAGGATTAAACTCACAACTCTGGGTTCAGCAGGCCAATGCTCAAACCACTGAGCTATCCCTCTCCACTTAAAGTGCAGGCCTTGAGAACATAAGAACATAAGAAAGGCCGTACCGGGTCAGACCAAAGGTCCATCTAGCCCAGTATCTGTCTACCGACAGTGGCCAATGCCAGGTGCCCCAGAGGGAGTGAACCTAACAGGCAATGATCAAGTGATCTCTCTCCTGCCATCCATCTCCATCCTCTGACGAACAGAGGCTAGGGACACCATTCTTACCCACCCTGGCTAATAGCCATTTATGGACTTAGCCACCATGAATTTATCCAGTCCCCCTTTAAACATTGTTATAGTCCTAGCCTTCACAACCTCCTCAGGTAAGGAGTTCCACAAGTTGACTGTGCGCTGCGTGAAGAAGAACTTCCTTTTATTTGTTTTAAACCTGCTGCCTATTAATTTCATTTGGTGACCCCTAGTTCTTGTATTATGGGAATAAGTAAATAACTTTTCCTTATCCACTTTCTCAACATCACTCATGATTTTATATACCTCTATCATATCCCCCCTTAGTCTTCTCTTTTCCAAGCTGAAGAGTCCTAGCCTCTTTAATCTTTCCTCGTATGGGACCCTCTCTAAACCCCTAATCATTTTAGTTGCCCTTTTCTGAACCTTTTCTAGTGCTAGAATATCTTTTTTGAGGTGAGGAGACCACATCTGTACACAGTATTCGAGATGTGGGCGTACCATGGATTTATATAAGGGCAATAATATATTCTCAGTCTTATTCTCTATCCCCTTTTTAATGATTCCTAACATCCTGTTTGCTTTTTTGACCGCCTCTGCACACTGCGTGGACATCTTTAGAGAACTATCCACGATGACGCCAAGATCTTTTTCCTGACTCGTTGTAGCTAAATTAGCCCCCATCATGTTGTATGTATAGTTGGGGTTATTTTTTCCAATGTGCATTACTTTACATTTATCCACATTAAATTTCATTTGCCATTTTGTTACCCAATCACTTAGTTTTGTGAGATCTTTTTGAAGTTCTTCACAATCTGCTTTGGTCTTAACTATCTTGAGTAGTTTAGTATCATCTGCAAACTTTGCCACCTCACTGTTTACCCCTTTCTCCAGATCATTTATGAATAAATTGAATAGGATTGGTCCTAGGACTGACCCTTGGGGAACACCACTAGTTACCCCTCTCCATTCGGAGAATTTACCATTAATTCCTACCCTTTGTTCCCTGTCCTTTAACCAGTTCTCAATCCATGAAAGGACCTTCCCTTTTATCCCATGACAGCTTAATTTACGTAAGAGCTTTTGGTGAGGGACAGGACTTCCAGGCAGAAAAGGAAGCACTTGCTAAGCAAGTTCCGATCCTTCAGGGACTTGTCAAAATTTAACCATTTGTGCTCAGCATATGCTACTATAACTGCAGTGTGTTTGCCACAAAGAGAAAATTGAACAGTTACATGCCAATGGGTGATGTGTTTTTGCCCAGGTGGCAAGCCTCACAGGGGAGGACTCGGATAGCCTTGTGAGTAAGAATGTTTAAGGGAAGAGACCAGGAAGGGTGGGGACTAGTTGAGAAGCCCACCCTCCTAGCTAAATTGGTAGTGGAACAAAGCTGGTGCCCATGGAAGGGATGATTCAGTGAGAAAAGCAGGATCAGGTCAAGCAGACAGGCAACAGATAGAGAGGAAAACAGGTTGGAAACTTTGAAGGCATAGTGGAAGGAAAAGAGTAAGTAAGTATAAGCATGAGGATTTCAAAACCCCAGGACAATATATAATGATGATTTGAATTGCTAAAAAGTGTCCTTTGGGAGACAAGCAGGGGTTAAAAGTAAAAGGCAATCAAAATTCTGGTAAAAACAATTGTATCCCTTTTTAAGTAAGCCAGAAAGCATCTGTATTAAATGCAAATTATCTGACTGATAAGATAGAAGGCACTGAAACCTGGGCTGCCTATGAAACAAATACAAGAAAATACAGGGTGATTCCTCTGATTTGCCTGAAATCAACAAGGGTATTTTTATAAAAAGGAAATATTTCAAGCAGAAGGGGTAGACCTATGTTCTTTTTGTCTTTCAGATAATCAGAGAAAACTGATGCCAGCTAAACAGTATCCAACGTACCATGCATTTACTGGCACAATAGGAATTATGTTCTGTGTTCTATGTCCTGTTTTGTGGTGTTTGTCTTGTGGCCAGAATTGTTGTGTTTAATATTTTTCATAGGACAGTCTAGTTCAAAATCAAATAGAAGGGTTAAATCAAAATGCAGATACTTGTTTTATTCAATTTGAAATGCAAAGTGTTTGGATAAATCAGGAGAATGTGGTATACTAAAGTCTAATACATTTGCTTAAGTAAGAAAAAGAAGCTTCATTGGCCAGATCTTTTAATTGGAAAATTGTTGTTAAAGTTTGTATACCAACAGTCTTTGGAAGCAAGGACATGAAAAGTTAACCCACTCCCCATATTGCACATGGGATCCTTCTGGCTACCTCAGATTTCTAGCCAGAGGGCTGGGGAGGGTGGAAAGCTATTGGACACCAAAGGTTGTACTGAGTGGACTCCTCAAAGTGGGTGTGCTTGTCCTGGCTTGTTGCGCCAAAGCTCTGTAATAAAGTTATTTTAGTGGAAGGGTATATGTGGCATACATTGAATAATAAGACTAATGTACTGTATAAAGGCAATGTGTATGTGTTCATGACTGGGAAAAGGTGTATGAGTGAAGAGTGGAAGTTTCCTTTGTAGGTTAAAAGAAACCAAGAAGGGGAGAAGGAAAAAGAATAGAATGAATTAACTAGGAAAAAATAGCTAGCGTGCTCAGTCTACAAATAAGATGCTGGCCCCATTCAAGGACACTGCTCACAGCTAAGACTTGGCTGACAACTAAGAAAAAGTGGGGGGCCTGAATGTGCCTAAGCAGATGTAAAATCTGCAATACACTGCCAGGCATTAATGAAATGTGTTAAGTTTCTTTTCTCACAGGTAGAGAAGCGCTACCCAAAGACCCCAGAATCCCTGCCACTCCTTGGAACCAGGAGATTGGATCTATGTAAAGGTCCACCAATGAAAGACTGCTTTGGCTCCATGCTGGAAAGGCCCTTACCAAGTCCTGCTGACTACCAACACCGCTGTGAAGTGCCAAGGATTGACTGCCTGGACCCATGCTACTCACCACAAAAAAAGACCCCTCCACCTCGAGCTCCTTCTGGTATTTTTTTTCCTCCTTCTGAACAGCAGGAGAAAAGGACAAGGTGATGTGCTGGTAACCTCTCCCCTGTCCACTGACAGCTAACCTGCATTCAGTATTTGCTACAAAAAACAAAGCACTACAGGGTGATGTGCTGGTAACCCCTCCCCTGTATGATGATGAGCCACGATTGCTTCAGGAAAGAAGAAGGAACACTCACTCCACTGAAATTGCCAAAGTCCAGGAATTCCTGACTACAAAAGACATTAAGAACTGACCCTGGTGAAGAAACAAAAAATTATACACTGGTAGGAAGGAACTTGTGGGACCTATGCTTGGGAATGTGGTATTGATTGGATTTTGGGGTTTATTCTACAGGCTGCACCCTGTGTTTTTGGATAAGTACCTTCAGCATGTATTGCACTCTCTAATTGGATTTTAAATGACAAATACCAAAGGCACCTTGTTGCCACTGCCCCTGCCATCTTTTCCATTACACTATTACCCCTCTAATACATCCAAATACAGACAATGCTATAAATTTGATAAAACCCAATGGCCAAGGCCTTCACACTTTAGTGATTTATTTAAATATTGTTTGAAAAAATATTTTTAAGGTTCAGGATATCCCATATAAGTGAACAATTGAGTGGAAAAAGACTGGTCAGAGGAGATAAAAGTATATAATATCACTACAAATGAGCTTCAAGAATTTTAAATTAAGGTTTTATAATGGAGTTAATATAATGGCCATTCCAGGAGTCTGTAGTATATCGGGCGAAGGGGTCCTTATTGTTTTGGTTACCCAATTAGTAAATAATCAGACTTCTACTAAAAGTGTGTGTTGTGCCCCTGGAAAGTTTACTTGTACTGAAGTGATCCCAGTAACTAATAATTTAACCTGTACCATATTACAATATACCCCTTCCTATGCTATTAATGTTAATGCCTCTTGAAAGTACCAGAGAATATTTAAACAATAGATGTGGTATAATACTATCCCCGAGAGAGATGTACTAGGACAGGCCTGCACAACTCGTAAAGCTGCAAGGGCTACATTACTCCAAAGAAAACAGCTGAGGGCCGAAACCCCCCAGCCCTGCGGAACCCCCCTCCACCCCCCAGCACCGCCTGGCCCCATGGAAAAACCCCACCCGAGCACCGCCCAGCCCTGTGCAAACAAACCCTCCTTCCCCAGCGCCGCCCCACCAAAACAGCTGTGGGCCAAAAAGGAAGGTTGGGGGTGGGGGGGGTGATACTTTATTAGAATTTTTCAATTAAATCAAACAACTTTTTAAATTTTTAATTTTTTTTTATGAATCATGGAAAAATGAAAAACACCTGTTCCGTGGAAAGAAAACATTTGTACTTTTCATAATTACTTTGCAAATTGAATGAGAGATAGTACATCTCTTTTGGGCAACAAGCTTGTTGTATTCGGGTGTCATATTTGAAGTGGATATTTTCATGATGTCTTCCAAATGGTCATCAGCCAGAGAAGAACGTTGCTTGTTTTTATTCACGTTCGTGATGGAAAATGTTTGTTCACATATGTAAGTGCTTCCAAAAATGCTGAACATTTTCAGTGCAACTTTGATAAGATTTTTGTATTTTTCATTGTCCAGACTTCTGTAGAGGTCCCACAGGCTGCTTTCTCTGTGTTTTTTTCGGTAAACTGACAAACATTGAAGTTCAATAACCTCCAACTGCAAATCTAGTGGCACTTCCTCTGGATCCATAGAAAAGGGATCTTCAATCAGCTTCAACTGGATGTCTTCTTCTTTAGACAAAGTAAGTGTTCTGTCAAATTCTTCAATCAAAAGATTGATGTGCTTTGTGTATTTTTCTCCTAACTTGGTGTGTTTGTGCTGAGGGATATGCTGTGCACAAGTGGGAAAGTGACACATTTCACCTTTTGACAGCTGACTTCTGTAAAGTTTCAGTTTCATTTTGAAAGCTTTCACTGCTGCACACATTTGAAATATAAGCTGATTTTTTCTCTGAAGTTGAATGTTGAGATCATTCAGGTGTGCTGTAATATCACAAAAGAAAAAGAGATCTTGATTGCAGGACTCATTTTCAAGCTCTGGGAATTTTATTGGTTCTAGGAATTTTGCTACCTCCTCTTTCAAAGCAATGAAAAGTTGGAGCACTCTTCCTCAACTCAACCACCTCACTTCCGTATGGTAGATTAAGTCACTGCACTTGGTATCTACCCCTTCAAGAAAGGCTCAAAATGTCCTATGTTTTAGTCCTCTAGAATGGATGTAGTTTACAATGGAAACTACCACTGACATTACATGCTCAAATTTTAAGACTTTGCTACACAAAACCAGCTGATGTATAATGCAGTGATGTTTGGTTATTTGTCTCCCGATAAATTCTTCAAGAAGAGTAACTGCTCCAACATTCTTTTCCGCACATAGCTGGAGCACCATCAGTACAAATGGCTACCAAGTTTGTGAAATCTAATCCCAATTTATCGTTCATGCACTTTATCACTTCACTGGAGACTTCTTTTCCAGTTGTGCAACCCGTCATGGAGCACATGCCAACAAGTTCTTCAGTAATTTCAAAGATTTAATCTATACCTCTAATAAAAATAAGAAGTTGGGCGGTGTCTTTTAAATTGGTGCTTTCATCCATAGCGAGGGAGTAAAAACAGAATTCACTGACTCTCTGCTTTAACTGATCACTTAGATTGGTAGAAATGGCAGCTATTCTTCTCTGTACAGTCATGCGTGATAGACTGACATTCTCATATATTCCCCTCTTTTCTGGACATAACTCAGATACAGCAATCAACATACACTTTTTTAAAAACTCACCTTCTGTGAAGCATCAGCGATCTCCTTAGAAATTTGAAAGCTTACTTTAGTAACCGTATCGTTCTCAGTGCTCACTGTCTTGAAAATTTGCTGTTCTCCACTAAGGTTTTTCACTAAAACTGGCTGCTTTAATTATTTTTTCATTTGGGTTCAATTTGGTGAGATTGGGATGTTTAGTTTCAAAGTGCTGCCGAAGGTTGTATTCTTTCAGAATGGCTAACATTTCACGACACATGAGGCACAGTATTTTGTCTTTGGAAACAGTACATAAGTATTTATTCATCCATTCAGTGTTGAAAACTCTGTGCTCTGATTCTCTTTTTCTCTTTTTCTTTTCACTCATGGTATCCATTATGAAGCTCAAGATTTTATTGAATAAATTCACACACAAGGGACACACTCACAGTCACACACAAAGAGAAGAGATATCTCACGGTGTATGGCACACTAGCAAGGCACTGACGGTGTGTGGAAGCCTGTAGAGAGGGAAGGAAACGGTGCGCATAGGGTGACCAGATCACAGCAGTGAAATAGGACCCGCCCCATCCCTGCTCGGCCCCACCATCACACCCCTCTTCAACCCCCCAGAGGTTACAATATTACTGCACACAGCAGTCAATCAATGCAGTTGTAGATAAATCTCTGCATTATGCATTTTTGTATAACTTTTATATGACTTTGTATTGAACCTTGGTAATATGTTATAGCAGGCCCCTAAGCAGGGCTGGCTCCTGGCACCAGCTTATCAAGAAGGTGCTTGGGGCGGCAACTCTGGAGCAGGGCGGCACTGCCAGGTATTCGGCAGCAATTCGTGGAGGGTCCCTCACTCCTGCTCGGAGCGAAGGACCTCCCGCAGATCACGATCGCGATCGCAGCATTTTTTCTTTTGGATGCTTGGGGCAGCAAAACCCCTGGAGCCGGCCCTGCCCCTAAGATAGTATAATTAAGGTAAAAGAAAAATTTCTTCTGTGCACATTTTTGAAGCGGAGTTCAAATTTGTGTGCCATGAGACAAATGTGCCCAAGCGAGTAAAATGCTTATACATTTAAAAAGTTTTAATTTGCAATTTGTGTCAATTTATATGGGTTTTCAGATGGAGATATCATAAGAAAAAACAAAAGTTTGTGTTTTAAATTGAAAATTTTCCTAAAAAATATCAATAAATGATTATCAGCCAAGAATAAGATATGTAATTACAAATGCATTTTAATTTCCTTATTGGTCAAAATGTCAAAGACTGCTAAACTAACCTTACTCTTTTTCCCTGCGATCTTTTTCATTTGCCCATTCAATATAAACTCTGTCCAGATCGATCAGTCCTCAATCCAGCTGGTAACTCTTAATACATGTCAGCACCTCACACTGAACTCCCCACTCGCTAGTTTCCCAATACACACAGATTTCTCCTCCCTCCCTCCCTCCCAGTGCCCATCCCCACAGCCTTACCACCACAACTAAACAATACCCCACATGGACCACCACTGCCCAGTGCCCTGACACACACAAACTTCCCCCACTGCCCAGCGCCCTCCACACCCTCACAGCCCATCATCCCCCGCACACCTCCCAGACACTCACTCCACCACACCCTGCCCACTTCCCTGGCCGCACTCACCAGCCCAACTGCGAGGTCTCTGGCTCCTAAGGTGAGAGCGGCAAGGGGAGTCTCCAGACTCTCCACGTGCTGCGCCCACCAGAAGCGCGAGCTCCATGGCTCCCATTGGCCAGGAAAAGCACCAATGGGACCTGCTGGAGCTGCATAGCGGGGCTTGAAGCGCCGGCAGCATGCAGAGAGTCTAAGAGCCAGCAGGTCCCTCTGGCTCCAAGATTTGAGGGGGCCAAAAACGCTCAGGACAGGGCGGCATCTGAGCCCTGTGTCCCGCTGGGGGGGGTGGCGTGTGACGGCTCCGTGCCCGTGTCCCGCTGGGGGGGGCAGCAGCTCACGTGGGTGCTGTGCTCATGTCCCACGGGGGGGCGGCGACACGTGAGGGATACATGGCTGCATCCTGCTGGGTGGGGGGTGGTGGTGCACGAGGGCCCTGTGCCTGTGTCCTGCTGGGGATGGGGGGCAGTGGTGCACGAGGGCTCCGTGCCCGTGTTCCGCTGGGGAGGGCAGCGGCACATGAAGGCTCCATGCCCGTGTTCCGGTGAGAGGAGGCGGCGGCACGTGAGGGCTCCATGCCTATGTCCCACTGGGGGGGTGGGGTAGCGGCATGCGAGGGCTCTGTGCCCGTGTCCCACTTGGGGCGGGGGCATGGGTGAAAGTAATTTACAGGACTTACCGGTACTGCCAGAGTCCTGAGGGGGCTGTGGCCTCATCCAGAAGAGGCAGGGCTTCTCAAGATTTAAAGGCCCTGGGGCACCAGCTGTGGCTGGGAGACCCAGAGCCTTTAAATCACCCTGGGGCTCCCAGCTGAAGAGGTGGCTGGGAACCCTCAGGGGCAAATTAAAGGGCCAGGGACTCCGGCGGCCGGGGGGAACCCGGAGCTTTGCGGGGCTGGGGCAAGGATTTAAAGGGCCCAGAGCTCCTGCCGCTGAGGGGAGCTCTGAGCCCTTTAAATCCCAGCCCCAGCCCGGCCGCCGGAGCCGTGGCTGGGATTCAAAGGGCTCTGGGCTGCCCACAGCCGCCGGGAACCCTGAGCTCTTTAAATCACAGCCGTGGCCGGGATTCAAAGGGCTCTGGGCTGCCCTCAGAGCGCGGTGTTTCCCGTGTGCGTGGGATTTCAAATCCCCCCGCGGGCCACACAGTGAGCCTCCATGGGCCGCATGCAGCCCGAGGGCCGTGTGTTGTGCAGGCCTGTACTAGGATATCAAATAACAATAATTAATGCCACATTAGAGATTGTGAAATTCACCTGGCCCTATCCAGTTTTCAAATCACTTCCATGTATCCAAATTGCTTCAAGGGAGCTGCTATTTGGCTAGCAGAGCAAAGGGTACAAGTCTCCTTTAGGAAGAAAAGAGGCTTAGTTGGACACCTATGGGATGGTGCAAATAGTGCAACAGCAATTTGGAATATTTTTAAAAGTCAAGAACATGACGAGAAATTAGGACAATTAGAGAAAGCCACAGGCCTTATTTCAGGAGCCCAGCTAACCCAAGTACAGGCTGGAGTTGGTGTTATTTCCGCCCTTAGTTCTATGACCTAGAAGTTTTAATAGAGATGGTACTGAATATCACTGAGGCTGGGAAGGCATTGAAGTGGGATCTGGCATGC
Organism: Mauremys reevesii; assembly: GCF_016161935.1. Lineage (NCBI taxonomy): Eukaryota > Metazoa > Chordata > Testudines > Geoemydidae > Mauremys > Mauremys reevesii. The sequence continues at coordinate 222,058,637 of NC_052623.1, forward strand.
TCAGAAATTCAAGATTTCCTGAATGACCAGCTAATGGCCATTCGGAGTGATCTTGAGCACCAGGCATGGCCCACTGCCCTTACAGACACTTCAGGAGTACCATCTGATCTGTGGCCATGGAGACATACTTGGAGATTTTCTGGGTGGAAGTGCAGATGTTCACAGTGCTCCTTCCAAGCATATGGACTGATTAGGGGGGTGTGGGCTCCCACATACCAAATCCTGCTGGGGCCATGGGAAAGATGCATGTGGGACTGGGTAATTCACTGACACGTTTGGGAAATTAGACCATCTGGCATGCCTAATTGATTTTTAGTCAGTGATCCTGGGATAACACCCGACCTTTGGATGAGGTTAAGGAATCAATGGACTTTTTGGCCGTTAGAACCTCCACATCTTAGTGTATCCGTAAACTGAAGCCAGGGGAAGTTGTCACTGTTCATGACGTTTACTGGGAGGGCCTGGGACAAGGAACTACTCTGACAGGACACCTACATTTTCAAGCTAATGATAGCTGCGTGTATGTTGAAGCCACCATGTTGCAAGATATACATTTTAATCTCACTACTGTGGCAGCCAGTCATATTATTTACTGACCTGTGGATAGAATTTTACAAGTAGCCGTTAGATTTCAGATACCCTTGTGGAAGTAGAGCAAGAACTGACAGGGATTTCAATGCATGACAGTCTCTGTTAACAAGAGTCATCTAGCTGTGTCATAAACAGATAGTTAAGGGTTAATGCCTCTTTTACCTGTAAAGGGTTAAGAAGTTCACCTAGCCTAGCTGACACCTGACCAGAGGAACCAATGGAGGAACAAGATGTTTCAAAAGGAAGGAGGGAAGTTTTTTTTTTGTTTTTTTGTTTAGAGCCAGTTTTAGTTTCAGCTGGAGTGGAAAAGATCAAGGAACCAGCCTCTTATCAGAGTAGTAAGTTTTAGAAAAGAATAGATAGATTTATGTTCATTTTCTTTTTGTAGTAAGTTTTAGAAAAGAATAGATAGATTTATGTTCATTTTCTTTTTGTAACTTGTCTTGGCATTAGGGGAATAATCAAATTGGGTATTCTTATGTGTACTAAGGTTTTTGCCCAGGGGAACATCCTGTGTTTTAAATCTGGTGTCTGAGAGATCAGCTTGTATGCTATCTCCCAGAGGTTTTTTCTTTTCTTTTACATTTCTTTTCTTTAATTAAAAGCCATCTTTTTAATAACCTGATTGATTTTTCCCTGTTGTTAAGATCCAAGGGGATCTGGACTCACCAGGAATTGGTGGGGGAAAGGAGGGGATGGTTAAATTCTTCTTGTAATAAGATCCAAGGGGTTGGATCGGTGTTAACCAGAAAATTGGTGAAGGAGTCTCTCAAGACTACCCAGGGAAGGGAGTTAGTCCTTGGGAATGGTGGCAGCCTATTGATCTAAGATGGTAATTAAGCTTAGGAGGTTCACATGCAAGTCCCCACATCTTTACTCTAAGGTTCAGAGTGGGGGTTAAACCTATGACAAGCTGTAACCCTAATAATGCGAGATTTGTAGGAGTGAGAATTGTGTGAAATGAGTGGGAAAGAACTGTGGGAGAAATCATTGCGATCTTGTGTCGATAATGAGGAATGTAAATTGGCATCTAAATAGAAGTGAGAAAAATAAGATAACAAGATAGTCTATGGATAAATAAAATGCAGCTGTCGCTCATTATTGTAGGTAACAAAAATTATAAATGCTTGCTGTAATTGTTTACTTGGAGAGAGACCTGCCTAGGTGGGGGAAACCCTGTGACCTAGCGCACCCCCTCCCTCTTTGCAATTGGTTGAGAATAAATAAAGTATTTGATTTTGCTGCACCCAACCAAAGAGTGAGAACTAAGCTTTTCTCCGACACTTTTTAATTGGACTAGTTTAGTACCTGATGGGTTTCAAAATTTGCTTTCATTGTTACCAGAGGTTCAAAGAATCTCTGAATTACAAGGGCAAATCCGTATGCTTCAAAATATATATCAAGTTGAAAAGTACGCCTTTCATACATCTTATAGAGTGTCTACTTTATGTACTAAGCATGATGTATTGTGCTTTGTGACTAAAACTGTACAACAACCCCATCATATTATTACCGCAGGAATGTTACTGCTTGTATTGTTGTAATTTAGTTTAGGATTATGTTATTGTTGTTGTAAAGAATGTGATAATAGTAATACCTTTCATGTCCATGCTAATCGTGTATTGTCATTGCAACCAATCAAAACCCCTAAGGTTGAAGCATTTGATGTAGAATCTGAAATCCAAGACTTGATGCGAATGGAGGTATAAGGATGTCAGTTGTGCTAGAAGCACAAAAAGGGGGGGTATGGATGTAGAGCAAGAACTGACAGGGATTTGAAGGGGATTTCAATGCAAACAGTTCCCTCTGTGAGCAAGAGTCAGGCTTGCTGTAACCCTAATAACACAAGATTTGTAGAAGGGAGGATTGTGTGAGGCGAGTGGGAAAGAACTGTATGAGACGTTGTTGCAACCTTGTGTTAGATAAGTATGGAATGTAGACTAGAGTCTAAATAGAGGTGAGAAAAATAAGATATCAGGATGACCTATGTATAAACAAAATGCAGCTGTTGCTCATCATTGTATGTAACAAAAAGGTATAAATGCTTGCTGTAATTGTTTAAATGGAGAGAGACCTGTTTAGCTCTCTCCTTCCACGCAATTGCTAGAGATAATAAAGTATCTGATTTGCTGCACCCAACCAGAGAGTGAGAACTCTGTTTTTCTCGAACAGGAGCTAACATAATAAAGGTTCTTCTGCACTCAGCAGGGTTTTTCCAGGCCAGGTCTGCAACTGTGGACACTTAAGTTACCTTTCTCATGAACTCTAGCTATTGACTTGGCTGGCGACTTGCGCCACTTCCCACAGGTCCCATTGGCCGGGAACGGTGAACCGCGGCCACTGGGAGCTGTGAGCAGCAGTACCTGTGGATGCTCAGGTAAACAAAGCATCTTGTGGTCTGTCAGGGGCTTACTCTGAACAAGCCGTGAACCAAGTTTGAGAACCCAGTGGTGAGCTGGAGCCGGTTTGCACCGGTTCGCAGGAACCGGTTGTTAATTTAGAAGCCCTTTTAGAACCGGTTGTCCAACCGGTTCTAAAAGGGTTTTTTTAATTTATAGTGGCACCTTAGGCCCCAGCTCGCCTCCGCCTCCTCCTCCTCCCCTGAACGCTCTGCCCCGCTTCTCTTCCCCACCCCCACCCCAGGAAGCCTGGGAGGCTGAGAAGCAAGCGGTGGCTTCACGCTCAGGCCCAGGGAGATGGAGACGGAGCAGAGGTGAGCTGGGGTAGGGGGCGCGAGGAGGGCCGCCCACGCCGTGACAGGTAATGCTCCCTCTGCCCCTAGAAGCCAGAGGGACCTGCCGGATGCTTCCCAGGAGCTGCCCCAGCTAAGCACCTCTAGGACTTCAACTCCCCACCTCACCTCCCGGCAGGTCCCTGTGTCTTTTAGGAGCAGGGTGGGGTGGGCACACAATACGGTGGCCCACGAGACCCTCCTGCCTGGCCTCTGAGCTCCCGGCCGGGAGGCTAATCAACTGTTCCCCCTCCCACACAGCTTCAGCTCACCCCACCGCCAGTGCATGCTCTGGGCAGTGGGCTGGGAGCTCGGCCTGACCCAGTGTTCCAGGTGTTGCAAGGCAGCGGTGTGGCCCGGCTCCAGCTGAGCAGCACAGCTGTAGCACCGCCAGCCACCAGTGCTTCATGTGGTGCGCAGTGGCGGCGGCGGTATCTTGACCCAGCTCCAGCTGAGCAGCACGGCTGCAGTGCCATCAGCCACCTCCAGGCAGCACGGTAAGGCGGCAGGGAGCAGGGAGGGGGGTGCTGGATAGAGGGAAGGGGAGTTCGGGGTGGTGGAGGGGTGGATAGAGGTCGAGGCGGTCAGAGGGTGGGGAACAGGGGGTTTGAATGGGGGCAAGGGTCCTGGGGGCCATGAGGAAGGAAAAGGATTTGGATGGGGCAGTGGGAGGCAGTGAGGTGCAGGGGTTCCATGGGCAGTCAGGGAACAGGGAGAAGGGGTGGTTGGATGGGGCAGGGATCCTGTGGAGCAATCAGGAATGAGAGGAGGGGTTGGATGGGGTGGCGGGGGGCAGTCAGGGGACAGGGAAGGGGGTTGGATGGGGCAGGAGTCCTGGAGGGTGGGGGGTGAGGAGGGAACCAGTTGTTAAGATTTTGGCAGCTCATCACTGTGAGAACCACTGGTGTAGCTCTACCTATGCCAACTGGAGGGGTTCTCCCATTGCTGTAGCTAATCCTCCTCCCCGAGAGGTGGTAGCTAGCTTGACAGAAGAATTCTTCTGTTTACCTATTGCTGGCTACACTGGGGGGGAGGGGGAGGTTGTCTTAACTATGTCACTTAGGCATGTGGATTTTTCATACCCTTGAGTGATGCAGCTGGGTCAATCCAGCTTTTTAATGTATTCCATGTCGAAGACAGCCCTGTGGACTCAGTGGCTGATAGATGCAGCACTGAGAGATGTGTCTGCTGTGAGGGCTGGTCCCAACCCCTGTACATGCCAGTTTTATTTTCTAGGGCAGCCCTCCACTGGGATAATGTTTGGTGCACTATGGTGTGTTCTATGGACCTAGAGGGAGAGTTAGGGGCAGTATTTGTTACTGTGGAGACCATAGAAACTATGAAGTTTACATTTAGCTATCAGCTGACTGCTCTAAACTGTGACTCTGTCTCAGTTAAAGAGAGAGAACGGGGCAGCACTTAGTGAGGTGAGGATTTGTGAATTCTTGCCTGCCTTAGCTGGGTTTATGGGGAGAAGACAGTCCTCTGTGGAGTGAGAGCCTTACAGAGATCCAGGGAACAGACATTGTAGAGGCTGCTTCCAATCCTGGTACCACTTGAATACAGGCTACAGATTTCTGTTTCACCAGCAACTGAGAGACCAAGTCAATTCTTAACCCAAGCCTAGGGCTGGAACACTGCTAGCTGCCGAGATCCCCAGACTGTTTAGTTGCTCACCAAGTTCTGAAGTGTTTGAAACGACTGAGGTACTGCCATTTCTCAAGCTCTGAAGACACACTACATGTTACAGCTACACTGCAAAGCCTGAGAAATCATCTCTAAGAGAAGATCAGTGGCGAATGTGTTTTGATGTGTGTGCTAAAGTATAGAACATGTCAAATTGTAACAGAAACAAAAGGGGAAAGTCTTTATAAGGAGAATCTGTATATTTACTGTTTAATAGCTTTTGTTTAAAAGTTATTCACAGTATTCCAAATACTATTTACAATGTTTTCTGTGTGCATTAAATGTTTGTTTTATTAAGGTCAAATCTACACTGTGGGTGCTACCGTGACACAGAACAGCACTGCAGCTATGCCGCTGTAGTGTAGATGCTTTCTTCAGTGATAGAAGGGGTTTAATCCACCTTTCCATGTGGTGGTAGCCAGATCAACGGAATAATTCTTCTATTGTTGTCTACACTGGCGGTTAGGTTGGCATAATTATGTCACTCAGGGACTGCTAAATGCCTAAATCCTGACTGAAAATGAAACGTAGGCTCTTAAACTAGTTAGGCTTTTAAACCAGGTAAGCATTGCCATGCTGAATGGAGCAACAGCAAAATAGCTGTAAAAACCTGGGCCTAAGCCACTATGGATAGCCATCAGATAGCTTCCTATCTATCAGCTACTGCAGTTCTCTGGTGGGGCATGGGGAAGCCTTTGAAGATTTTTGGAGAAGCCTGGAGGAAAAAGGACCCCTGCAGTATTTGTGTTGCATTGTAGAGGAGGATCTTCACCAAAGCACCAAGTGCTCTCACTAAGAGCAGGATCTTTGTGAAATTTCCCAGCTGGTTCAGGAGCCAAGCTCTGGAGCCATCTGAACACTTTTCTGAATACTGGGATCTTTGGCAAGGAAGTGACTATTTCTATGAAGTGTTGTGGAGAATTAATGATCTATAAACATACACACAAAGAGCAAGCTCTGCAGGTGAGGGCTGCAGCCCACCAGCACAGAATCCAGGATAGACAGGGTGGGGGGCACTTTGACCAGGAACACCAGGGCAAACACCTACTTTTCCAGAGCGAAATGGGATTGTAATGGTCCCACAGCTTGGATGAGATAGCTGCATATAGGATGCTTCTGCTACACCAACCTCAACTTGATGAAGGGCTGAGTCAGCCCTGCTGGGACTGAGGGAATTTGTGAATCACAAACTCAGGCTTATAGCACAAAGTCGTTTTCTTTGGTTCACTCTAATGTAATGCTAGGATCCACCTCACCATCCCTCAGTGCACCCAGAGGTGTCTCTGATCTGTGGAACTTAAACATAGAGAGCAACATTCCAATACCCCTACTTACCTTGAGTACTGTAGTCAATGGGACTGCTTGTGATTATCCTAATCTGGGCAGTACACTGCTCTGTAACTAACATATACACATCTGTATTTAACTTACCTGAGCAAATAACCCCGGCCGTGTCTCGTGGGGAGCAGGCTGGGTTGCCCAGGGCCATGCGAGAACAATCCCACAAACAAGATTCAGTCCCTTCACAATGAAAAGTGTCGCGCCATACGGTTCCGTTCCCTTCCCCGAAATGGGCTCCTCCCCAGATCGACTCAGCGTAGCCACAGTTCAGCTGATGGCAGAGGACATTGGCATCTTGCAAATCCCAGTGGGAGGCACAGAGGCTTCCCCATGTGACTCCATGTCGGATCTCCACTCTCCCGGAGCACTCGGTGCCATTCACTAACCTGCCGCCAAGGCACCCTGAGCACAAGGGAAAGTGAGTGTCGAGGTGGCGCAGTGATCAGTGTTAATGGCAACGGCAGGGAGGGGAGTGGGAAACAGGAAGGGATTTGTTACTCATGTTCAATGCTAGCAGTTACTCTGTGGGGGCTGTGGGGCTATTCCACACCAGCACATTCACAAACTGATACTCGATCCATGTCAGTTAGCGCGAAGGGAGGACCAGGGACCAGAATTTGGTTTCCTTGGTACATTCCATACTCAAGTCACCAGAAGCATTTCACAGAGGGATCAGTTCCAGCAGACTTGGCTGGTGCAGGGACAGGGTGCCAATTTATGGGCCAGGTCCCCACCTGGTGTAAATCAGCATAGCCTCACTGAGGCCAATGGAGCTTGGCCGATTAACACACTGTGAAGATCTGGCTGAGGATGTTCCTCAATCCCCAATTCTTTCCTTTCCCACTGCAGCTGCTCACCTGAACACACCACGCTGGCTTCGCTCCCAGGGGGACACTCAGTTGTGCCCAGCGCAGTAACAGGACAGTCCCTCAGGCGGGATTCGTTCCTCTCACAGCCAAATGTGCCGTTCCAGACAGGCCCATCTCCTGTGCCAAAGAGCTGCCCTGCTGGCATCGATATGGCGAATCCACAGTCAAATTGCTGGCAGAGGGTGTGGGCAGCCTGTAAATCCCACTGGGAATCACAGAGGGTTCCCCAGGTGCCTCCGTGGCGAAGCTCCACTCTCCCCGAACACCCTGTGCTGCCATTTGCCAGCCTGTACCCGGCGTACCCTGAGAACAAGGAGAAGGAAGATCAGAGGGACATTTCTCTTACACAATTGTATCCAAAGATGTGAAAAAGGAGTCCCAGTGACTTGGGATAATTAATATTTATTTCCCAGTTTACTGGGCACTTTGTAAATCAGGATGTTCTGACATGATAATCAGGTTCTTACAGTGTAGGCATTATTCCCTATATCTGTCCTTTGTGAGGGGGTCACACAGCACCCACCAAACTCCGCCCAAGCATGTACCGCTCTGGAGTCAGGTTCACGTCTGGGACAGATTGTCTTGGACTGGGGCCAGTCTCTGCTTTTGTGGTTCCAAAGTGCTGGTTATGAGTCAGGAGCAGCTGTCCCCAGGATATCACATAAATGTCATGTGATGAAACCGGGGTTCTCATGTGTCATGCGTGTTGAGTCCTAGGTCACTGGAAATTTTCTGAATCAGAACAGTTGCACTCAGGGGTCTGACTGGTGACAAAATAAACACTGGTGGTATTATAGCTAAGTGATAGCTCTGCAACAGTTAAGGTTGAGACCAGCTTTCCTTCAAAGCTACATTTATCAAAGTGCTCTAATATCTGCCTGATTGATTGGATTGGATTGGAATACAGTATTTTACATAGGAGCACAGGATTGTGTTAGTAATCAAAATTTGGGGCCATTTCACCAAGGGGTTTCCAAGATACAGCTTCCAGAGAAAAATTAGCTTGTCTTAAAGTTGACAGATTCTGGCATTCTATTTTTGCACACAGATAGAGATCAAACCAAGGCTCAGATCATTGCACCAGGGTCTCAGACACTCATGGGTTACCCCCAACAGAGTATATGGCATCCACCAGACCTTGGGGAAAATCAAATTAAAATGTTATTTCAAAAAGTGCCTGCTTCTCCAGTTAGGTGCTTGTGAAGGCTTATGCGCCTGCACACATGCCTAATGGACTATACTGAGCATGTGCAGTGAGGGAGGATAGCTATCTGGAAACCTGCCAATCCACTATGAGATGTGGGTGGCTTTGAGGGTAAATTGTGGTCCTTACAGATAGGCACCTTCCCCCCACCCCAAGCACTGTGAGTGCAACTCCAGCCCAGAAAAGAAAAGTGATGTTTAAAAAACAGGATTTTTGCTCCAATTTGTCTCTCTCATGGGGGGATTTTGTTTGGTGCAAATATAATCTGAGTGCAGCAAAATATTCAGAATGTGCTGAAACTACTTTTGAAAAGAAAACAACTTCCAAATGTGAATGCTGACTGGGACTGGGAGGGTGATCTGGGGTGCAAGAGTAGGTGGTAACAGGGGAAAATGTTTGGGTTCATAGCCAGGAATGTGTTTATTATGGGGAGAGAGACAAAGGGGAATGGGTGGTAGGGGAGAGAAGAAGTTGTGGGAGGGCTCAGGCAAGGAGGAGAGAGTGAGGATTGGGGGGGAGGAGGAGGGGAGAAGATAGGAGGGGTTGCAAACTAGGAAGGGTAGCAGAAATAGTTGGGGGTTGAGGTAAGGCACATCAGCCACTGGCCTGTTAGCTGACCTTGGGCAAGTCTGAGATTCTGAGCCCCAGAAGGTGGTGAGAGGCAGATCAGCTGAAAGTCTCTAGGCAAAAATCAAAACTGGGATGTATGTAATGGTAGGGGTCTACAATAGATCACCCAGTCAGGAGAAGGAGTGGATGAAGCATTTCTACAACTGTAAGCAGAGTCAGGATGAGCTCTACACTGACATCTGGTGGTGAATTGTGGAGAGTTGTGGAAAAGAAATTCAGGGGCTGATCTTTTTTGCATAAGCACACCCACCCTGCCTAGCTTGAGCCCACAGCAGCCCAAATGGTCACTTGGGCTGCTGTGGGATCCCCACTTTCTCTGTTATTGGGCAGGAAGAATAAAGTGTTGTTACCCTGATTATGTGAATCAAGGACAGTGGAACTGTTATGACAGAGGGACTTGCCATCAATAAATTAGCACTCGCTAGACAAGGGACATGGGTCCCGAATCCCACTAAATTGAGAAGGGTTTGGGATAGGTATTTGTATTAGATGAAATGGGGTCTTTTTGAGGGCCTGAAACACCATCTGCACTTTTTTTCCCCTCTATTGTAGAATATCAGAGCTAATTTTGATTCCATTAGGAGTCTAGATATAGGCTCTTAATCTGAATTTGCTTTGGGCTAATGGTGCACCAGAACTGAAGCTCCTGTACTACAAACTAAAATTACTAAGAACTGAAATCACTGAGTGCTGTGGGCCTGAAGATATGTTGCTGAGCAGTTTGTGGGATGGCTGGAGTGGCTCACAGGAGTAGAATGGAGTGTCTGGAGATTAATGGTGAACAGAGGTTAATGGTGAGTAGATACTCAAAACAATTAATATTAACAATGAGGGGGAAAAATGCAAGCCTCACAGAAAATTATTAAGTTTACTGTCCCCAAAGATACAGTACACTCAATCTAGCCTGTAGCCCCTGTATTTGACATTCTTGTATTTACCCCAGAATAAGACAGCACTGGAGTCAGTCATTTTGTATGTTCAACCACTGCCAGCAGAGACCCAAACGTCACATAGCTAAAAATAGTTTTTGACCCTGAAAGGCATGGCCAAATAGCTGCGTGCTTGCAGTTTTTCTAATCAAAATGGAAGAATAAAATAAAAAAAAAAAATGTATTGTAAAAAGAGGAAAAAAATGTTTGGATAACCAATCTTGGTGTTAGGTACCTCTAACATGTACGTTTTATTGTTATAACTAGAAATATTTTGCTAATAAAAATTAATGAATTGTTATTGGCTGTTGCTGCAGAAATTATTAGCTTATTGGAGGCTATTATGGGCTGTATGCTTTACCCCCCCCCCCCCCCAATTTTTTTTTTTATTTAGAAAGTGTGCTTTGGAGCAGTCTGAGGAAGTTTTCCTTTTGGCAAGGATTTGACACCAGTAGTCAGATGGAAGGAGGGAGGGCTCGCTAGCCTCGCTGTTAATTTCTTGAGACCATTTCAGACTTTTTAGGTAACTATAAATATTTGGAATACTCTGAACCCTACTGCTACAGCATACGTTTGTGTGTGTGTGCACACTTGAAACCTAATTAAAAAAGTAGTTTTAGGTGAAGCACTCTGCTTTGTATCAGTCATTTGTCAGACAGAGGAGTTATGGCCACATTATTTTTTTCCTCTAAGAAAACCAGTTAAGTTACCACGTTTTGGGTTCTAAAACCCCAGCTGAGAACACACTCTTTACCTAACACACTGCTTTGAGCTGATTTATGGTAAAACCAAGAATAAGTTTGTTCATAAAGAACATAGATTTAAATTATTCTAAGCAAAGCACAAAATGCTTACAAACATAACAAAATGCAACAACTTTCCAGTATCTAAGACTTTACTTTAGCAAACTATGATCTTTGCCTCAACAGCTTTCTCACATCAAGCTACCAGCATCTCCAATCCTTCTGGCAGGAGGATCCAACATTCACGGAAGTAGAGGGTGCTGTCCCCTTTGCCCCCTAAATGATGGGTAACTAAGTTCTCTCCCCTTCTTTTTTATACCCTAGTAAACTTTTGAAATGTGTTAGTCTGAAGTGCATCCCCAGATAAATTTCTTCTCTTTGCTATTTGACTCTTCCTGGTGACTTCCCATCAACCTCTTGGCTCATATGTAAAGTAATTTCCACTGTTTCTGGCATCAACTTGCTCAGTTTACATTGGAAACATAGGCAAAACAACATCTTTTTGTCTAAGACAAACTTGTTTATCAGATCTGTCCCTAAAAGATATTTTGAGAACATATTTCCAACACACATACATAACTCTACTTGCCATCTGTATATACCTCACACAATGATATCCATAACCAGCATGTTTCCAGTTTTTATATATCTTACCCAATACACTGTTATAATACAGTAATACTGTATACAAACAGTTGTTTCAACTGCTTGTTCTTTGGGTTTCAGGCCCCATGTTCTCCCCTTAGGATGTCTGGACCCTGATTGTCACACAAAGATAATTAAGGATCCAGCTGAAGCACAGGTGGAACCGTTACCAATTATCTTTGAGAACTCATTGAGGACAGGTGAAGTCCCAGAGGACTGGAGAAGGGCAAGTATGTATCTATAAAGACTGGAATAAATTATTAAACAATCAGTTTATAAGCACCTACAGTATAATGGGGTTATAAGGAAGAGCCAGCATGGATTTGTCAAAAACAAGTCATGCCATAGCAACCTAATTTCCTTCTTTGACAGCGTTATTGGTCTTATGGGTAGGGCTGAAGTAATAGATGTGAGATAGTGTTTTTAGTTAGGCTTCTGATATAGTGGCACACAACATTCTCATAAAAAATTAGATGAAATTACTATAAGGTTGTAAAAGCCATACTCAAATAATAGTCATCAGTGGTTTTCTATCAAACTGGGAATGTATATCTAGTGGGGTGCCATTGGGTCAGTCCTGGGTCGGATATTATTCAATATTTTCATTAATGACTTGAATAATGGAATGGAGAGTATGCTTATTAAATTTGCAGGTGACCCAGGCTGGGAGGGATTGAAAACTCTTGGAGGACAGGATTAGAATTCAATATGACCTTGACAAGTTGCAGAGCAGATTTGAAAACAAGATGAAATTAAAGAAAGAAATCTGCAAAGTACTACACTTAGGAAGGGAAAATCAAATACACAACTTCAAAAGGGGGAATAACTGTACTAGGTGGTAGTACTGCTGTAAAAGTTCTGGGGTAACAATAGATCACAATTGGAATGTGATTCAACTGTCTGATGCAATTTTGAAAATGCTAGTATCACTCTGGTGTATATTAACAGGACTGAGGAGGGAGGAGAGTGCTCAGCAGTGGAGAACATGCATCCCTAGTGAAGGATAAGGGAAATCAGAGCTCTGCTGGAACCCTATCCTTATAGCAGGAGAAAAGTAAATAGAACTGTCCCCATTTATTGGAGACACTTGAAATAGAGTGAGGAATGTGTGAGAGAGAGAATGGGGTTTCCCGCCATCTCTTCTTGCTTTCCCCTGGGTGGTGGGAGAGTGGAGCCACCCTCTCTAGCAGACAGGAATCTTTTGATGCAACTTGGAAACACGCAAAGTTTTCTGGGATCTGGGTTCATGTAAGAGATACGTGGATCTGGGAGAAAAGAGACTGAGAGGCTCAGCTGTAGGGCCCATGTTAGTGGGTCATCAGTTTGAATTCTTACCTGAGCACAATACGCCAACATCATTAGCGTGGGAGCATGTGTCGTTAGGACGGGACATCCTGGGACATTTCTGAAGGAGAGACTCCTTCCCCACACACTGGAACTCTTCCTTCCAGATCAGATCATGTCCTTCTCCAAAGTGAGCTGCTCCCAAGGTGGCTACAGCCTGTCCACACCCTAATTCATTGCAGATAACAGAAGCGGCGTTGAAATCCAAGTGTGACTCACAGACTGTCTCCCACACTTTTCCATGTTTGACTTCAACACGTCCTGAGCAGGCAGTGTCCCCTCCAACCAGACGGACCTCAATGCGACCTAGAGAGTCAATACATTCATCAGTGAGTGTTGGTTATACTGATATCCCATAACTTTCCCCAGGCCTTCCTGGGGATGAAATGAGGGAACTTCTTCTCTCAACAGCAAAGATATTGTTAAATAAGCAGGAGTCCTTTATTCTATATGCCAGTTCCTGTTGTTAGCTGTCAGCTCTGTGTTCTTGGGGAACCAGGGTGCATTACCCAGCCTGTCTATATGATTCAACAGTATAATGCAATTTTGAAAATGCTAGTATCATTCTGGTGTGTATTAACAGGACTGTTATATGTAAGACACAGGAGATAACGGTCCCACTCTAGGGGGCATTGGTGAGGCCTCAATTGGAGTACTGTGTCCATTCTGAGTGCCACACTTTAGAAAATATGGAGACAAATGTGGAGATGGTCCAGAGGAGAGCAACAAAAATTATAAAAGGTTTAGAAAACCTGACCTATGAGCAGTTAAAAAAAAAACTTGGCATGTTTAGTCTTAAGAAAAGAAGACTTATGGGGGGACATATCAGCCTTCAAATATGTTAAGGGCTGTTATAAAGAGAACGGGGGTGAATTTTTCTTCCTGTCCACTGAAGGTAGGAGAAAAAGTAATGCTCATTTCTGCCGCAAGGGAGATTTATGTTAGAGATTAGGAGAAACACCCTAACTAGAAGAGTAGTTTAGGTTAATTCTAGAACAGGCTGCCAAGGGAAGCTGTAGAATCCACACCATTGGAGGTTCTTAAGAACAAGATGGATAAACATCTGTCTAGATTTAACTGATCTTGACGCAGTGCAGAGGGCTGGACTTGATAACTTCTCAGTCTCTTCCAGCCCCACATTTTTATGATTCTTTGAAGATACTTCACTGCTCTCTGCCTCAGTTTCCCATCTGTGAAATGTGGATAATGATGTAAGTACATTAAGAACTCATCATGAAAGCTCTATATAAAAACTAGGTCTTTTGATTATTAGTCACAGTAGCCTATCAGCTGCAAACCTAGGTGAGAACTACAACTGTTTATGTAACCATTGGCTCCTACCAACAAACATTTCTCTTTCAGTTTAAAAAACTAGTACATTAAATGGCAGAAATCTTTGTTAATGCAGAGTTAAGGTTGCCCGTTGATGGCACATGCGCTTCCAGAACTTTGGGTTCAGCAAAACTCAAACTTCTGAATACAGAGTTTAGAGTTCAGATAAATGCCCACGCAGTGTTAACTGCCCTTTTCAAGCAATGCCTCACAACACCGTAACACACACACACTACCACTCTGCCTGTTCACTGTAATAGACAGGCACTATCTGCACTTTCCCTGTGCTCAAATACTGAGCCTACCCCCTGAGAGCATACCACAGTTGCAAAATATAACAACCTCCCTTTTAGCGCCACTTTACACATCAACACAAGATATCACCTGAACATATACTTTCCCCTACCCATCATTAAATCCACACGCAGCTTTCATGTCTCAACTCACAACTGACAATACCCATAGCAAGTTGAACCCAGTGCCCTGCTCCTGACACAGCCTACACAAATGATGCTAACTACAACCTCAAGGTCCATATGCACATCTTTCCTTTGATAACACGTGGGGGCACTCAAGCCCAGATCTCCTCATATCACATTCACAGCTCTCTGATGCTCCTCAAACTAATCCCCAGATCTCCTCATATTACAACCACAGCTCTCCCAAGCTGCTCCAGCGTAATCCTCCACCATTCAGTACAGCCACAGCTAATGCAGTGACTGCAGCTGGAGAGCAGAGAAGCCCCACAGTTATTGCCAGCCCCAGGAGGATCCCTTGGTGAAGAGCTGCTTGGGGCTTCCATTGGTGGCACTGAAACAGAAAATCTAAGAGTTGTGAACTGCCTCAGTCAATTCAACAGTGCTCAGCCTGGGGCTGATGACAGTTAAAAAGCAAACACTGGTGTCTGTCTCCCTGCCCAAAGTTGTAGCTCTGTTCTGAGATTGTGGGAAAAATTGGGGATTCAGAGCAGATTTTGAGTAGAACTAAATGGAAAATAACATCATTAATCCAGAATTAAGGTTGCCCAATGATACCCTGGACACTTCCAGAATGTTGAGTTCGGCACGGGAGGGTCTCCCAAGCACAGGGCACAATCCCACAAGGTGCTGAGCAGATTCTGTGAGAGGCTGAGCACCCTGAGCTGCCACTCCTGGATCAGGCCCAAAGTGAGTCAAACACACTACTGAAGGGATATAGGAGGGAAGGGGCATGGGGAGGCGAATGCTTTGTGTGAGCTTCTAGTGATAAAAAATGTGTAGGAATGAGCACCATGAGGCTGAGGTCTCCCTCTCTCCCTGTCACCAGCCTTATACTACCTGGCTGGTTTTTGAGTCCCCTGGCTAGTTTTTCTATGGCCTTGCCAGTTGCTGGTCCAAAGGTGTTATTGGCTGGGGGCGGGGGAGGGATTGGTGTTGCCAGGATTTCTAAGCTGTGCACAAATGCACCTGGGCATGCAGTGATCTCGGAACTCCAGCTACGTGTGCCACAGCTGGAAACACACAATGGCCTCCTGGCTGACGTGTTCATCCTGATCTGCATGGGTGCAGTGTGCCAAGGAAGACACCAGTCAATGGGAGAGCAGTGCCGCACCTGCAACCCCAAATCCCACCAAACCTCCCATACCTTTCTGAGCACTGAGCTCCTCCTCCTCCTGTTTCCTCCAGCCCTAGGACTTGGCCCTACCCACAGATGGGCCTCACCTCTTCTGGAACCATGCCCTGTCAACAGACCAGCCACAGCTCCTCTGGTATCTGGGCCTGCCCACAGATGGGCCAGTTTTTCTGTGCCAGACTCTACAGAAAGGCAGCCCCCTCTCCAGTCCTGGCTTTCTCTCTCCAGGAGAGCTGTCAGGCACTAAAGTTGTCGAGCATTTGTCTTTCAATTAATGTCTGCCTCAGAATGAAAATGGCTACATGCTTTCAACATTAATGTGTGGTTCATAATATGTGGTTCAAAATTGTGTAAAAACATTAACTCTCCTAAGTAATTTAAAAAATAACTCGGAGGGAGGTGGGTATATCTGAGTTAGATGATATGAGCATACATTTCAGCTTGACAATGGACATGTTTTGCATTCATATTCTTTCTATGTTTTGGGGGATTTTTTGCTTAATATTTGCTTCCAGCAGTCACTGTTGCTTCACAGGATTTTACGAATTACACCCATGCAGTAGCATAGGCTTCCACCTAGTCTCTAAGAATCAGATCTGTATGAATGGGTGGCACAAAGCCAACCCCCATTGCAGGGCAATAACATGAGACTGACCACAACTGCTCCAATTCCATCACGCAAGTTTTAAAACAACAACAACAACTGGTCCCTACATAGCATTATCTATTCAAGTGCCTGAAAGCACTTTACAAACACAAATGAAGTTAAGCCTCACTGCCACTCTCTGAGGTAGGAAATTAACTGTTGTTTTACAGATGGGGAAACTGAGGCATACGGCATTATTGAGTACAGAACCAGAACTGGAAATAAAACCCATGTCTCCTAGGTTCTTGTTCTGTACTCTGACCACTAGACCATGCCCCTTCCTCTTACAGATGTATCTATAGGGAGGAGAGCGCTCAGCAGTGGAGAACATGCATCCCTAGTGAAGGATAAGGGAAATCAGAGCTCTGCTGGGACCCTATCCTTATAGCAGGAGAAAGATAAATAGAACTGTCCCATTTATTGGAGACACTTGAAATAGGGTGTGGAATGTGTGAGCAAGAATGGGGTTTCCCGCCATCTCTTCTTGCTTTCCCCTGGGTGGTGGGAGAGTGGAGCCACCTTCTCTACCAGTCAGGAATCTTTTGACGCAACTTGGAAACACGCAAAGTTTTCTGGGATCTGGGTTCACGTGAGAGATACGTGGATTAGGGAGAAAAGAGACTGAGGGGCTCAGCTGTAGGGCCCATGTTAGTGGGTCATCAGTTTGAATTCTTACCTGAGCACAATACGCCAACATCATTAGCGTGGGAGCATGTGTCGTTAGGACGGGACATCCTGGGACATTTCTGAAGGAGAGACTCATTCCCCACACACTGGAACTCTTCCTTCCAGATCAGATCATGTCCTTCTCCAAAGTGAGCTGCTCCCAAGGTGGCTACAGCCTGTTCACACCCTAATTCATTGCAGATAACAGAAGCAGTGTTGAAATCCAAGTGTGACTCACAGACTGTCTCCCACGCTTTTCCATGTTTAACTTCAACACGTCCTGAGCAGGCAGTGTCCCCTTCAACCAGCCGGACCTCAATGCGACCTAGAGAGTTAATACATTCATCAGTGAGTGCTGGTTATGCTGACATCCCATAACCTTCCCCAGGCCTTCCTGGGGATGAAATGAGGTAACCTTCTTCTCTCAACAGCAAAGACATTGTTAAATAAGCAGAGAGCCCTTTACTCTATATGCCAGTATCTGTTGTTAGCTGTCAGCTCTGTGTTTTTGGGTAACCAGGGCGCAGTACCCAGCCTGTCTGACTCATGAAAGACCTTCCTCTCCCCAACCTCTGCTTGAACCAAAACCAATCAAAAGAAAGACTTATAGAAAGCAATGAAAAGGCAGAGGGAGGCACACCTAAACCCTGGGACAAGGGTGACAGGATTACGGAAACTCCTCTAGCCTCATTTGCATCAGAGGCCTGGTCTACACTACGAGTTTATTTTGAATTTAGCAGCGTTAAACCGAATTAACATTGCACCCATCCACACAACAAAGCCATTTATTTCAATATAAAGG
Source organism: Mauremys reevesii (assembly GCF_016161935.1). Lineage (NCBI taxonomy): Eukaryota > Metazoa > Chordata > Testudines > Geoemydidae > Mauremys > Mauremys reevesii. Next base: position 222,076,407 of record NC_052623.1, read on the forward strand.
GCTCTTAATATTGATATCTGCACTTCCCTCCAATGAGGGCAATACCGATTTCAGCGCTACTGCCATTTCGGATTAGGGTTAGTGTGGCCGCAATTCGACTGCATCGGCCTCCAGGAGCTATCCCACAGTGCACCATAGCATACAGAATGGGGAACAGAGATTCCAAGGCAAGCAGAGAACAGACACCAAGCGGGATTTTACAGCTAACTCACTGGCTGGGTGTCCATAAGGAAGCTTCCCCCCCGGCCCACCTTCAGTTATCACACATGCATGCAACATTAACCGTGCCCTCTTTGCACTGTGATCCAATACAGTCACAGCACAAAAATGCACATTTTGCCTTTGAAGATATCACTGAGGGAATAAGGCACATGAAAAGAGTATCACTAAGTCAAATGCTTTTTCTCTATTAAGACAGAGCTAGTTTATAGGCGAGATGTACCAAACAGCCTATACTCACAACCCTACATCTGTCCTACACTCAAATACTCAGTGTATTCCCCAGAAAGAACCAAAAACCTGTTAAATTTGACATCACCTTTACACCCTTTTCACCCAGTCATGCGTCTCCCCCAGCTCCAAGGAATGCACTGCCATACCCAGTCTTTTGAAAAAAGGTTTATTTTCTTAACAGAGGTTAGCAAACCAACAGAAAAAAAACAAACTTTTTTCTCATTCCTTGGTCTCAGTGTCACTCCATCCAAGGGTCTCTGGCAGTGCTGCTCATGGCAGCTTCCCAGTTTCAGTCAACTCTACTCCCTTCTTAGCCCCTACCTGCTTCCCTAATTCCCTGGCCCCTTGTTGCAGGGATACACCACAGGAGCTAACTCCACTCTGGTGTGTCTTCCCCTCCCCAGGATGCAGCCTGTCTCAGTCCATCTTCCCAAACTGCCCACAAGTAGCCCTTTACAGACCCAGGTGTAACCCAGACGTCTTTAATTGGCTGGATTGGACTCACCTACTCTGGTCCAGGGTAGCTGGATTAGCTTATCAGCAGGGACCAGCTACCCTATGAAAATCCTCTTACAAACTATTCACCCTTATGTAGCACCTCCTATCCATCCAATTACCTCCTTTAGCACCAATCTCCTTAAAGGTTTTGATGGACAGGCCTGGGTTCTTTTGAATCCTTCCTCCAGCTCACTGAGCTCAGGCATCCTCTTCATGTAGAAGTCAGGCTGCTTCTGGGATTTCCCCTCATCACAAAGGGGTGCAGGGCTCAATGTGCACATTGCAATAACACTACTAAAAATCCTAACTTTAGTCTCCTGCCCTAGTGCTCAGACACACTCACAGCAGGCAGGCAGCTTGGACTCACAGTCAGAGCAAAGCTTGACATGTGGTGGTGGATTTTCCCTAGGTAGCTGAAGCACAAATTCAGCCTAGCTGGCTGGGGAATATTCCCAACAAAACTCTTTAACTGGGGAGTCACCTTGAAGAGGGAAAGGCCCAAGCTGGGAGTTGTTGCTGCCCAGGGGCCAGTTCTCAGGGGGACCCTGCATGCAGTCCTGGGACTCACCACACAGCCATTCCTGACCTTTCCATACCTGGCTCCAGACTGCTCCAAATTGGCTTCTCCTCTCTCCAGTGCTGGGCATCTCACTTCCTGTTGGTTGGACTAGCTCCTGTTTCCAGGCTTTCTCTTGTCAGTCACTTTACTCTGACCCCCTCCTTTCTCTCAGAAATTGACCCTCCTCTGAGCAGGGAGCCGGTGGCCACCCAGACACAACTGCTATCCTCCCTGACCTGACATGGCCTCTATCACTCTAAACAGTGTCTCTCCTCTCTTCCTTTTAGTTCCCTCACACACTCTAAGTCTGTCCCGATTCCTAGGTATAGTGCCTCTCCCTGAGGTACTAGGATACAGAGCCCACCAAAACCTAGGAAAACCCATTATTAAACACACAGACTGCCTTCATCTCCCACCAGATGCATTAATGAGGATTTTTGTTAGTGAATTTTAATGTAATTCCATAGTCACTGTTAGGATATAGATATGTAGGCCTGTCTGCAAAGGCCTATACTTTAAGATTTTAGGTGTATTCTTATCATTTAGCTAGTTATAGAGGTATAAAAGAAAGAATCAAAATCACTGTCTGCCGACGTACGGGCCTTTCTCTTACTGTGACAGTCTGAGGCCCTGTTCTTAGGCTAAGTAAGGCCTTTGGCTAAGCAGCAGAAGCAGCCATAAGCTGGGAAGTGTATGGTCACATCCTTACATTCCAAACTAGTCACATTGAAACAAGGTGCTATTGGGCTGTTAGGAATACAATCCTGTCCTGATAATGCTTATCACCTCCAGAGAAAGGGAAGAGCCTAGAAAATGTAAAAGGAAACTTAGTTTGATATCATCCTGTCTGGCAAAAACTCACTTATCAATAGTTGGGATGTGAAATCCTCATTTCTTTGCTGTTCTATCACTGTAGTCCCCATTTCCCTATTGTTAGTCTGTATAATCTCTGTCCGGCTCTGTGATTGTTTCTGTCTGCTGTATAAACCAATTAAGGTGGTGGGATACAATTGGTTAAATAATCATGTTATAATATGTTAGCATTGGTTAGTTAAGTTTCAGTAAAATGATTGGTTAAGGTATTGCTAAGCAGAACTCAAGTTTTACTATATAGTCTGCAATCAATAAGGAAGTAAGGGGGGGGAATGGGAACAGGGACTGGGGTGGGGGAATTCGAATCAGGTTTTGCTGAGGGTTGGGAATGGGAAGAGGGACACAGGCAGAGTAGCAGCCGTGTTAGTCTGTATCCGCAAAAAAACCAGGAGTACTTGTGGCACCTTAAAGACTAACAAATTTATTTAAGCATGAGCTTTCGTGAGCTACAGCTCACTTCTTCGGATGCATAGAATGGAACACACAGACAGGGGATATTTATACATACAGAGAACATGAAAAGGTGGAAATCTAGCAGATTCTTTCCTGCTCCCGTTAGGATCCTTTTCAGCCTCAGGTCCACATCTCGTATCTTAGCACCCGGCAGACAGCACACCCTTCTGTTCTCCGGATCAGCTCTAGTTACAGGGCTGTCTATTCTTCTCAGTAAGGAATCCCCAATCATGTAGACCTGCCTTTTCCTGGTGATGGTGCGATTCTCCGGTCTCTCCCCTGCTCCCTCTGGCTGCAAGTCTTCTCAATTTCTATTGTCCCTTGCAATCCTCCGCAACCCATCCCGTACCCTCCTGGGGCTCATATTTGGTGTTGTCTCCATTGACTCTCCCCTCTTCCTATAGGACTAGCTGCTCTTCTCTTCTTCCTTGCCCTCTCACCTTCAGCGACCACCTGCTGTGCTCCTTCTTCACTTTCCAACTCTGCAAACCTGTTCCTGAGCTCTATTTCTCCTTCACTGGCCTGTCTTTTCCTCTGCCTGGTTCTCTTAGTCATATGCTCCCACCATCCACTTTCCTCACCCAGCAGTCTCCCCTCAGAATTCTTTGGTCCTGCTTCCATCTGCAAGTCTGAGCTTATCCCTTCAGCCTCCTCATATCTTTGCTCCATCATCCGCTCAAACCCCCTTCTAAACTCGACCAGAGTTTCCACCTGCATCTCCAGTCCTCGGATCTTTTCTTCCATCAGCTCTATCAGTCGGCACTTCATGCAGATGAAACTCTTTTCAGGTACCCCCTCCAGGATCATGTACATGCTGCAGCTTCCACATCCAGTCATCCTCATTGTGTCTTTCACTGCTGCCTCTGTATCGGTCATAGCCTTCCCACCTAAAACCTGTTAGTCCAGGAAACATAAACCAAAACAAACTCCCAACAGGCACCAGAACACCAGCAGAACACCACCCACTCCCTTCACTAGCCTGTCAGTTCCTCTGCCTAGGTCTCTAAGTCTCCCCCGCAAACTCCCCCTGTAAATTCCCACTGAAACTCCCATTTACAGCTCTGTTTGCTGGGTTCTGTGCGGCTGCAGCTGTCTATGCCACTGCCTGACTAGCTGGCTACCTTTATAGGACCCCTAAGCAGAGAAGCCCCACCCCCTAATCAGGGCTCAGCTTCTCTCCCAGCACACTGCCCCTACCAGCCTCCACACATATAACTACAAAGTACAATAAACAAAATACAAAAACCTTCTCCTCCAACAGAACTCCCATTGAAACTCCCCTGTTTACAGCTGTGTTTGCTGGCTCCTGTGCTGCTGCAGCTGTCTATGTCTATGTCTGGCTCCCTGCCTCAGGAAAGCTGGGGCAGGAGCCAAAGGCAGGACTGGTGGGTGAGCCAGTGGCTGGGAGATGAGAAGATGGGATCTGAAAGCTGGACATGCGGGGTAGCTGTGGAACCCTGGGAAAGGGGCCACATGGGCTAGTGAAGTCCTGCCCCAAGTATAGCAGGGCTGGGCTAGGAGAGTGGGTGGGGAAGCCCTGCTGTGAGGGTGAAGAAGAGAATATATTTCTGTGCTGTAACTGCTCCAAGGCAAGGGAACTTAACGGCCACCTAATGAGTGTGGGAACTTTATAGAACTGTGAGAGGGGAAACTGAGGCAGGGTGACAGCATTGCCATGCCATGGGGCCCTGTGCCGGGATGCACCTTAGGACATTCTGCTCTGGAGTCAGAAATGTGGGAGAAGTCCTGAAACCTTCTAAATCCCACTCCCAGAAAACACAAAATATGCATAGGGTCCTGCTACTGGGCGTTCATAACTATCATGAATCTTGGGTATGCCTTAAGACAGAAAATGTATTGGGCTTTGTTCCATATTGACAATGTGTGTGTGCTTACGTTGCGGGAGGGGAAGGGGAAGGGTTGATAATATTTTTGCCTCTGTCTCTATGTGGCTAGTTACCTTAACCATTTTCTGCTGTTTGAATTTCCCATTTACTCCTGTACAATGATGTATTTTAGTATTTGCCTTGGTTTACTTCCACCAAATAGAGAAGAACCTTTTCCAAAGGCCCTGTCAGTCTTGATTTATTTCATAGTCAGAAAAACACCAAAGAAGAGATCAATATAATGTCCCCATGAAAAGAGAGCACAGTGTGGGGTCCGCGCTGTGTTCCAAGCCTGGCCCATCCAGGAGGAAGGCAGGAAGACTCCTCATATTTAAAGATGCAGACCCCAGGAAATATAATTGTAACATTTCCTCAACATTCGCTGCAGAGGAGGGTAGGGGAGGCTCAGGCAATGCAGCATCATCCACCACACTGACACCTCAGAAGTTCCTATGCTTGAGCGCCTCATGTTTGGATCTCTGGTGCTCTGGGGGCTGTAGCTGAGGCTGCAGGGGGCAGATCCTCTCCATGTCACCATTGCCCCATAATACTTTGGGGATTTCACTGCATAAGAAATTCCCACCAGGCAAAAAGCTCAGTACAAGACCAGAGCTGGATTTTCTGGGTCCATCTCTTCTTTGGTGGTTCCAAATTCCTGGCAGGAATCTGGGGGTGGAGGAATCTGGAAGGGGATGTCCCAAGGTCATTGCAGCAGTCGGCATGGAGTCAATCCCAGTTCTCTATCAGCCAGATTTTGCTGCCCAAACTCTCCCAGGCACTATTGAGGCAGGTAAGCTCTTCTTTGGACCAGCTGATGGTTCTGGGGATGTGGGAGGGTCCGCATCCTTTCCTTCTTTCTTCAAGCTGGGGTGGTAATATGCCCAGATGGGAGCTTCTTGCCCCTCCAGACATGCAATGATAATAACAAGACATCTCTCCTACCCCACATCAGACCTCACCAGCCCAAAACCTTTAATGCTCTTTTCTGATCCCCCTTAATATTCATGTTGTCCCCCAGCCGCTATTGCTGCTCTCTATCTGTTAATGAATCAAGGTATGGTGGTGGAGAGGGGGCACATATTGACAGTAGCTGTCAATTTGCTATTGACTGAGGCCTGACTGACGTGTTTCTAAACCCAGCTGGGAGTCTGAACCAACAGGGCCTTTCCTGAAGGAATGGGACCATCAGTCTCAATAAAGTACAACTGAGAAGTTGAATGTGGTTAAGGAACAGCCTCCCCCTCTCCACAAGAACAGGGGGCCACCACTAGAGAGTGATGTGGGAGAAGTGCCCTCAGTGCCTTCCCAGAGCATGTACTCTCATTGATGCACTCCCTCTGCTCCTCCCTAGACGCCCTCCCAGCCTGACCTGTCTCTCAGCATCAAGTGTTCTCACGAGAGCCTTGGGGGCCCATTGCTGGCTGTCTAATACCTGATGCAGCAACAATCTCACTGGCCTGGAATGGTCCTAACAAGGGGACTGCAGACACTTCACAAATATCACTTGCCTGTGAGCTCCTGGAGCATAAACTTGGGGTTCCTACAACAGGCCTGGATGATAACTAGGTGTCATAGTTCAGGGGCACCTGTATTCTCCCTCTGTGTCCACCAGTCTCAGATATCTAGCTCCCCAGCTGTCACCTGGGTGGAAACCCATATCTCTCTCCCTTCTGACCAGGGCATTTATAGGTTGCACAGTTTCCTGACTACACTGTGAATTCCTCAGCAAAACAGACTGTCTAAGCCAGCCTGTTTTGCCATCTCTTCACAGACTGTAAACAGCATAATTGCCTATAGTTAAGCTATCATACAGCCCTTTCTAGGCAAGCACATTTATTCTTAAAGTAAAAGCATTACAGAGAAAACATATTAAAACAATAACAAATTAACATGAAGGTTAATAAGCTTACCAGGGATCCCCAACTCTAACGTGAGCTCTCGCATGTGAGCAGGCCCTCAAACACCACCAAGGTGTTTTCTGTGGTTACTAGTTCATAACCACTTTGGCTCAGAAGAGGCACCCCCATGAATCTGTGAGTAGATCCTTTATCCAGTTTGGGTCTTTGAAGAGACCGTGAATAGTAATCAGCCATTTGTTGTGTTTGGGGTTGGTTTTTTTTGCAACAACATAACGTTGCTGACTCATGTTGAGGTTCTGATACCCCACAACTTCCAGATCCTTCTCAGCAGTGCTGCTGCCAAGCCAGTTTTCCCCCATTCTGTTTGGTTTTTCTTCACAAAGTGTAGCACCTTACACTTGTCTTTGTTTGATTTCATTGTGTTGACTATAGCCCAGGTCTCCAATTTATCACAGGTATGGAACAGCTAAGGTACTATGGATGCTAGCTGGGCTTCTGGGCAGTGTCCAGGCACCAAAGCACAGAATATGGAAGGGGGAGAGGGAAGGCTTCCCATGATGGAGGAACATAATTTCCCCTGAAGAGAAGGGTTACTCTCTGCCCTTCAGCCAAGCTCCTCGCCTGTTCCCATCTCTGCCCACCCCACTCCTAACCTCAGCTGCTCCAGCAAAATAAGGCAGCAGAGACCAGAGGCCACTCTTGCTCCTAGGACTGAGGAGTAGGCTGATGATCTATCTGGATGTGGGTGGTGTCCGTCCCCATGCCCATGGTCAACACACTATGCATGGCAACCCGCAGGAGGCACGTTTCCAGCTCCTGATCTAGGGTCAGCCACAGTTTGTTGGTAGGAGAGAAGTGTCTGCTTTAGATTTCTGAGTCGGGGGGTGGGGCAGGCACTAACAGGAGCATGAAACTGTGCACTTGTTGAATGCAGTGGATGAAACTTATGTACATATGACACAAACACATATGTAGAGTCATGGATGTGCTTTATTTGTATACCAAAGAGACATCTATGTAGAGCAGTCAATTAGATTAATGTGCATAACACAGGGATGAACATGACCTATTATTTTGGAAGTGATGAACACTATTTTTTATGCATTTGGAAATCAGACACAATAGATCAGTTATCAGAGGGGTAGCCGTGTTAGTCTGGTTCTGTAGAAGCAGCAAAGAATCCTGTGGCACCTTATAGACTAACAGACGTTTTGCAGCATGAGCTTTCGTGGGTGAATACCCACTTCTTCGGATGCAATAGATCAGTTGACACTTTCAAAGATACTTTTTGTTTTCACAACAGACAAGCATTGGCAAGGAACAAAATGAACCACTGCCCACATCCCAAGCTGGACCCATAGAGCTTCATGTCTTAGGTACCCACGTGCCAAGATCCTTGTAAAGAAACATTTTCCCTTTGCCTTGAGGTTTTTCTTGACAAAATTAAGTTGCCATAATTTTCACTCCCCAAAGCAGGGTTCCTCTGGGATTTGAGCCCAGGACCTGTGCCTGTGTAATGAAGCCACACTTCTAGATCATCTGACCACTTTGTGCTTTGGTTTTCTCACTCATGAGTAGGTCTTTGCCAATTAGGTGTGAACTATTATTTCAAAACTGAGCAGCACCCGAAGTTTTGCAAGACTAAAGACCACAGCTCCCAACCTGGGAACTCACCTAGAACACATCCAGTTTATGAAGAGCTGGACCAGGTGCTCAGCCCTGCCTTGAGCATGGAGTCTGCTTTCATGCTGGACCTGCTTCTGCATAGAGATGGTGTTACTGGACTGGGACAGAGGGGCTGGAGGAGACACCAGAAGCCATCCCACCCCGATGCTGTAGCACTGCACTCTGGATGCTATACTTCCAAGGTGGTATTAAATTGAGCTACCTTCTTCTTGGCTGGGCCGACCAGTGGGAAATTAACCCCTTTGCCCAGGCTGCTGCAGAGGACACCTGAGGTCTGGCTCCATCCCCAAGAATGACATTTTGGCCAGGCTGCTCTATAGCCCTGCAGGGAGGGGCAATCTGCTGCTGCTGGGGAGACCTGAGGCCTGGCTCTATCCCCCAGATTAATACCATTGCCCAGCTGCAGTACACACTGCTAGGAGGGATGATCTGCAACACCTGTTACTTGGGACCTGCTCTATCCCAGAATTAGTACCTAGCTGGGCTGTTCTATCGCCTGCAGGCAGGGACAATCAGCTGCTGCTGGGGACACATGAGTCCTGGCTGCATCCCCCAACTGATGCTCTTTCTGGGTTGCTCTATAGTCCTGCAGGGAGAGGAGTCCTGCTAGTTCTGCCAGAGAAACACCAAGCCCTGGTTCCACCCACTACTGACATCACTGCTGGCCCAAAACACAGCTCTGGGTGCCTCCTGCTGCTGCAGAGTGACCATGAGGCCTAACTCCAAACTCAGCATTAATATCATTGCTGTGCTTCTAGATAGCACAACTGAGACCAGGCTCCAACCCCCAAATTAATGTAATTGCTGGGTAGTTCCATAGTTCTGCACTGTATTACTACTGCTTCCAGGGAGACCCTAAGGTCAGGATCCAACCCTAAAATTATGCATGTACCATGACTGTCAGTTGTCTGTGAGTTGTAACATTTGTTCGCAGTATGTCCAACTTACATTATGATCATCACTGGTAGGGGTACTGCTACATCATAGAGCATCCTTCTAAAGCACTGAGGCTCAGTGGTAGCAGAGTTTCTTAGGGCTTCCTGCTAAAAATTAGATGATTAGTGTTACAGGAGATTCTAAAGGGCCATGGTCATCATGATTATCAGATGTCCTTAAGACTTACTGCTTTGTCTCCTTCTCCCTTTCAGCTTTGTGTCATGCTGCCCCGATGCCTTGAACGTTCTCCCTGTTCTCATATGCTAATAGCCCTCCAGCTTCTGCTTCAAATCCCTGCTGAAAACCCACTGCACCTCACCAATAACCCCCAACCTCTCTTATCTTGTTACCCAATATCATCTTTTTGTTTCACTTGTTCTGCTTAGATCGTCAGCTCTTTAGGGCAGGGAACTCACTTTATCTGTGTTTGTACATTTAGGGAACTGTAGAAAAGATGTTTAATAATAACTCATTCTACGCAGCACAACATTTATTCAGGACCCTACAAGTCCCAAATATATGCATATTCTGTATGATCCTAACTCAAAATGACTCCAGCACAGGTTCTTAGGAGTTAAACCCATGTCTATGAAAGTTGAGATTCTCCTGCAACCACATGGATCCAGGAAACACCAAATATGGCAAGACTTGCAATAAAGTACTGCAAGCTGGCACTGCTAACTCCCTCGAGCCCTTTTGGAAATTCCAGCTGAAGAGTAAAATTTTCATTCTAGGTTGAAAGAGAGACAGAGTACAGTGCAGTAATTTGCTAGGTAACATTCTGCATCTGAACTGAAACACAAAATATCTGCTACCTCACAACTGCCTCTACATCAGAGAGAGGGGTTGACTACAGTGCAGTCTTAGGTGTGATTGCAGCTCTGGTAGGCAGGCCCACACTAGCTTTAATCAGGGGTGAAAGTAACTTACAGGACTTACCGGTACTGCCGGAGGCAACCGGAAGAGGGGGGACCTCTCAAGATTTAAAGGCCCTGGGGCAACGGCTGTGGCTGGGAGCCCCAGGGCCTTTAAATCAACCCAGGGCTCCCAGCTGCAGAGGTGGCTGGGAGCCCCAGGGCTCCAGCCACCACGGAGCCCCGAGCCCTTTAAATCCTGGCCCCAGCCCAGCTGCCAGAGCTGTGGGGGGGATTTAAAGGGCTCAGGGCTCCCCGCAGCAGCAGGGAGTTCTGAGCCGGTTAAATCCCGGCCCCAGCCCGGCTCCTGGAGCTGCAGGGGGGGCAGGGGGGAAGAAATGGAAAGGGCTCTGGGCTCCCTGCAGCCGCTTACCATACCGGCTTACTTTCACCTCTGGCTTTAATCTAGCTAGCACAGGTGAAAAGAGCATGAAGACGTGGAGGCACAGACCCCAGAACAGGCTAGTGATGTGAGTACATACCCAGGATCCTGGGCAGGTTAGTACAGCCCATGCTGATGCCTGTGTTGCCAGCCCTTTAATAGATCCCTCCTAACACCAGACTCTCTTCCTCCAGTTCCACTCATCACAGTGCACCTCCCCACACAGCTCTGTCTGGTAACTCACCCAATCAGATTCCTTCAAGTAGGGGATTGTGTTCATCTCCTGGATGGTCTTGGGTACATGCACTGGGCTCAGGCTCAGTAGAAATGGATTCAGTTGCTTGCTCTGCCACAGGTTCCTGTGTGACCACCTTAAGCAGGTTAGTTTATATCTCTCTGTCTCTGTAAAATTGAGATAATACTTTTTCCCTCTTTTCCTATGAGCACAATGGGTTTCTACTCCTTGATTGTGGCTCCCAGGCACTCCTGTTAAATAAATAATAAGAAACTCTGGATTTTGGAGCTGCAAGGGGGTACTGACAGGAACTAGTTCCCTAAAAGAAGACTATATTTCCCCCCTTATCAGAACACACATACCCTTTAGCCCAGTGTCACCACAACACTGTTCTCCAATAAAAAATGGAGTTCTATTAGCTGTGTTATTGCTCTTGTCTCACCACCAGGTGGCACTGTGAAATATTAAAGAGTCCAGTTCGGCAGCGATAGTGTCATTGAGTGCTTGGATTTTAGACAGCCACTTGCGGTGTTGGACACATCAGGGTAATTAAAGGGGTGTAAGTGGGGGGCTTGTATGGAAGGGGAGAAATAGGCAGACATAACCTGGACATGTTGTCAAGTATCAGAGGGGTAGCCGTGTTAGTCTGGTTCTGTAGAAGCAGCAAAGAGTCCTGTGGCACCTTATAGACTAACAGACGTTTTGCAGCATGCTGCAAAACGTCTGTTAGTCTATAAGGTGCCACAGGACTCTTTGCTGGACATGTTGCTTTTGTTGACTAGAATAAGAGGAGGTGACATACCTGATTTTTCTTTTGCAAGGACGTGGGGCTAAAGATTTTTATCAACTCTCAACTACAGAAACCAGTCATGTACCAGAGTCGTAATGTCCAAACAACCCTCTCTCTTTCTGTGACGATGATGCCTGTAAAGGAGCAGAGCCCCACGGTAATGCAAGTAGGATGGATGGGTGGGAGGACATATAATTGATTGATTACTAATAAATCTGTCTCTATTATTGTATGGGATGTGGATTTGACTTGGGCTATCAACTAGTGAGGAGGTAGGGGAGGGTTTATGCAGCTGTCGTGACTTAGTTTAAGTCACAACACAGGAAATGTTATAGGGCAGGTAACACTGAATGCCAAACAGAGTCCCCAGTGTTAACCTGATGGCTGGGCCCTTGTTTCTTCTTGACATTGAACCCTGACATCGCTATCCAGCAGAACTTGTCCCTGGAGATAATTCCCAGCCACTCTGGGTGACTTTTATCTATAGCTATTTAAGCTATAAATAGTTCACAAAATTTCCCTGTATAATATCCAGAGCCATCATCTATCTATCTATCTTATTCTGCAATCATAGAATCATAGATTATCAGGGTCATCTAGTCTAGTGGTCCCCAACCTTTTTGTCTGGCGGGCGCCTGATGAAGGACCACGGCGGCGGCGAAGCACCAACCGAATTTCGGCGGTGACGCCTCTCGATGATGCCAGCGGCAAGCGGCGTCATCGAGAGGCATCGCTGCCAAATGACGCAGAAATTCGGAGGCGATGCCTCTTGATGATGTCACTTGTCAGCGACAAGCAGCGTCGTCAAGAGGCGTCCCTGCCGAAATGCTGCTGAAATTCGGTGGCATTTTGGCGGGTGCTCCACCGGGGGCCAGGGCGTGGGCGCATTTAGATGCCCCTACGGGTGCCATGGCGCCCGTGGGCACTGCGTTGGGGACCCTTGATCTAGTCCAACCCCCTGCTTAAAGCGGGACCAATCCTCAGACAGGTTTTTTTTACCCCAGTTCCCTAAATGGCCCCCTCAAGGATTGAACTCACAACCCTGGGTTTAGCAGGCCAATGCTCAAACCACTGAGCTATCCCTCCCCCTTTGTCTTGGCTTGGCCACATACTTAGTTGAGGCAGAAGTAATGATCATGTATTCCTCATGGATATAAATATTTAGCAGTCCCATTCCTGTTAAATATCTAGTCATTACCTAGCACTTGCTCCTATAAATACCTTACCCTGACCCTTAAAGGTGCCTATATACCTTTGAGAATTTAGGCTCTTGTTATTTCATAACATTTACTGCTAACATCGCTACTGTGTAATTGTTATCTTGTAAATAGCCAGCTAGTGCATCCCTGTGAGCGGTACCGCCTTGCCATGGCAGTGCTGGGAATCTGCTGGACATGGGTGAGAGAGAGCTCCGTTTGCCTTCTCTGAAGAGCTTTACCTCTAACCCTCCATTTCTCCTCCTCCCCTCCCTGCCCTGACATTACTGTCCTGTAGGGTGAGTACTGAGTTCCATCAGAAATGGGGGTGATGGGAGCTCCTCCAGTGCTCACCCCTTGAGCAGAGCAGCAGCACCTGTGTCACATGCAGCCTGCATGTCAGTATGCCTCTCCTGCTCTCAGGTCAGATCTGTTCTTTTGAATAGTGAGTTGTGGAATATAAACACTGGGATTTGTTTGTGGTCTGTTCCCCCCAAAAACAGCTTTAAAAATGTTTTTGAATTTTCAGATTGTATATATTTTATTGGATTTTGATTTCACTGGAATGCAAATACTAGCTTGATCAGCTAGGGAATAAAAGGGATACTTAGATTTGGTGAGTTGTTTATTTTGCTTTAAATAGTGTGTGTGTGTTTCATTTCTTTTGTGTGTGCAAATGGCTAATTATAAAATATAATACAGTACACTCTCTGATTTAAAGTAATTAGCAATTAGTATTATTTAACCAGTATTTTTCCCGTTTGCATTTGTTTGTTGTTCTTGTTAATATTATTAGTTTATTTATATATTTATTTACTTAGATTTTTTTCTATTGATTTTCTGTGCATAAATGTTGTACCAGTGAGCTGCCCTATATGAAGTTTAAAACTGATTGGTCTGTATATATTTTTATTCTTCTTTTCAGGATAACAGATAAAACACGTTTAAGTGCATATTGTTAAAACAAATAAGTATGTATGCCCACAAGATGTATTGCACAGCACCCCCAATTTTCTGTCTAGCCCACCTCAGTGCCCCAACTAGGAAGAGGCTGGTGCCACCCCTGGCTCTGAGTGTCTGGTGCTCATGCTCTCTCTCTCTCTTCACTTTACACTGTCACCTGCTCTGTCCCTCTCTTTGCTGTGGGTGGCCCCAGTCCCCTGTTAGTGCCTTTTGTTTACCTGTGGCTGATAGTTATGTTGTTGGCTTCCAGAAGAGCTCCCTGCCCACCATGTCAGTCTGGGCTGGGCTCAGAGCTCCATTGCAGGTAGGACTTGACGTTCCATCACCTGCTTGGCTGCAAAGCTCAGAGCTCCAAGCCTGGTGGCTAAATGTCTCAAACACTGAGCACTCGTCACAGGGAGGCAGTTAGCTCAATGCAGCTTCTTTAAACATTACATAATTCCAAGCCTCCTCATCCCCCATTTCATTAAATACCTCTCTAGCTTTCCCAGACAATTTGGTCAACAGGACAGGCATTCACGGGTCATCTGGAGCCCTGTGAATCTACCTTGAAGGTAGATAAAAATTCCTCTATATTTTCAGAGTCTTTGTAAACTGGCCATATTCTCTCCCAATCTTTACTGTTGTGGAGAGGAGATGGGGTTCCAGGCTGTAGCAGGTTCTTTTGCTCTCCCAGGACTTGCAGTTGGATGCTTCAGTTTACTTTTACAGGTGGCAGTATAATATAGTTAGTCATGTTTCATTCCAGGCGAGGTGTCTGTCTTCCCTTAGAAAACAGTTTCCCCTGTGCTGAGTCCAAAACTTTTTTTAATTAAAGCATATTGGTATAGAGACATATAGCTCGTTCAAAAAGGACTAGCAGGGAAAAAAGGAAGGAGGTGTTGCATTGTACATCAAGAATATACACAGTTGTTTTGAGATCCAGAAGGAGGAGAGAGGCAGACCAGTTGCAATTCTCTAGGTGAAGATAAAAGGGGCAAAACCAGGGCAGATGTCATGGTAGTGGTCTACTATAGACCACCAAATCAGGAGGAGGAGGTGCATGAGGCATTTCTAGAGAAAATAGCAAAAACTATCCAAAACACAAGACTTGGTAGTAATGGGAGGCTTTAGCTACGCAGACATCTGTTGGAAAAGTAATACAGAAAAAAACACAAAATGTCTAATAAGTTATTGCAATCTCTTGGGGATAACTTCTTGTTTTGGAATGTGGAGAAATTAACTTGGAAGGTGGGCGGCCATTATGGGTGAAGGTGATTATTAAATGATAACTTTCATGGTTCTAAGGAACAGGAGGAGTGAGAGCAGCACTGAATGGACAATGCACTTTTAAAAAAACAGATTCAGTAAAGTGGTACGTATGGGCCCCAGAGAAGAAAATGTAAGGAAAAAAGGAGTTGAGGAAATCTGAAAGTTTTTTAAACAGACAATACTAAAGGCAAAACTGCAAACTATCCCAATGTAAAAGAAAGGTAGAAAGAGGCCAATATGGCTGCATCAAAAGCTCTTTAATGACCTGAAAATCAAAAGGGAATCCTACAAAAAGTGGAAACATGAACACATTACCAAAGGTGAATACAAAAACAAAAAACCGCATGCATGTAGGGACAAAATCATAAAAGCTAAGGTAAAAATGAGTTACACCTAGTAAGGAACAAAAAGGCAATAAAAAAAGGTTTGATTAATACATTAGGAGCAAAAGAAAGACTAAGGGAAGTATAGCTCCATTATTTAGCATGGGAGGAGAGCTATTAATGGATGACACCAAGAAGGCTGAGGTATTTAATGTCCATTTTTGCTTCAGTCTTCACTGAAGAAGTTAATTGTGTCCTGGTGCATAGCACAATTAATATTAACAAAAAGAGGAAAGGAACATATACCAGAAGAAGGAAAACAGAATATATAGATAAGTTAGATGTGTTCAGGTAAGCAAAGGTTACTTAAGGAACTAGCTGAAGCAATCTTGGAACCATTAGCAATTATCTTCAAGAACTCATGGAGGATGGGTGGGGTCATAGAGAAGTGAAGAAGGGCAAACATAGTACCTAACTTTATAAAGGGGAACAAAGAGGATCCAGGGAATTATAGACCAGTCAGCCTAATTTCAATACCTGGAAAGATAGTGAAACAAATTATTAAACAACCAATTTGTAAGCACCTAGAGGACAATACGGTGATAAGTAATAGCCGACATAGATCTGTCAAGAACAAATGTGAAACCAACCACAGTGTTAATAGCTTAGTGGATGGGGGGAAGCAGTAGACATGAAATACCTCGATTTTAGTGAGGCTTTTGACACACAGCCCACATAATATTCTCATTAGCAAACTAGGGAAATACGTTCAAAATGAAATTACAATGAAGACACTGTCACGGAGTTACAGGGGCTGGTCTATGCCCCTGCCTGTCACCAGGCTCCTGGGAGTGACCCTTTTAGTGTGTTGGGTCCCAAGGACTCACACAGTTCCACAGGGCAGGCCCCTGGCCTCCAAGACTGGGCCTTCAGCACCAGTGTTCCCTGCCTCTGTGGCTCCTTGCAGTGAATCCAGCCAAGCCAAACTTGTTCTGTGCCCCTTCAGAGTGTGCAGTGCTCTCAGCGAGTATTTACAGCAACACAGGCAGCCTTTTCAAAATGAGGTAATCGTTTATTAGTCACCTAGCACACAGAATTTTATAGACTTTAGATTAACACAGAGAAGTCGAAGTTAAGCCATAGTCCTGACACCTTCTCCAGCTCAGTTCCCAAATCCTAGCTGCTGGAGTTTTCTGCTGTTAGCTGTTGATTTTTCAGTTGTTGGAGCATCTCTTTGTCTTGCTGGACTCTCTGTTGATTTGTATCAGTTTGAGCCAGTTCTTTAGTGAATGTAGTCATCCCCCCCCCCCCAGACAGTGAGGTGACACACACAAACCTCCTGTCTATTGCACTGTTCCAGGAGCAGTGATAACTCTTTTTAACCTCTGGCTAGCAATGACATGTACAGAAGGAAACTGAGGCATCCCTAGGATTCATAAAAATAATACAAAAAATCTCCACTTTGTCACAAAGAGAACACAACAGATTGAAAGACTATACACAAAATGTAGTTACTGATGGTTTGCTGTTAAACTGGGAGGGCATATCTAGTGGGGTCAGTTAAGTGTTTCTTGACTGGGCACTTACTGAGAATAATCCCTTCTCAAGAAGCTGACCAAATGCTTCACTGAGGCTACTTAGAATAAAAACACCTAATTGGCATCCAGGAGGTGTCCCACAATGCTCCACTGTGTCTTCTCTGGACATCGTTTTCAACTCCGCTGCACAGAAGCCAGGTACACAGGAAACAGCCCCTCCCCTGTTAAAGCCCCAGAAACTTTGAATTCCCATTTCCTATTTGATCAGCATGGAGAGCTCACCAGTCCAGGTGATCACGGTGACTCAACACCCCAAATATGCTCCAACCTGGAGTACACAGGAGATGATGGGACTTATTGTTCTGTGGGGAGAAGAGTCTGTGCAGGCACAGCTCCAATGCAGCACAATAAACTAGAGATTTATGAAAAGATTGCATAGGAGAGAAGGGCTACAGCAGGGATACGCAGCAGTACCATGTGAAAATCAAAGAACTTCGGCAGGCGAACCAGAAGACAAGGAAGGCAAACAGTCATTCTGGTTCTGCACCACAAACATGCTGCTTTACAATGAGCTGCATGTGATTCTTGGCAGCGATCCCACCACTACCTCCAAATACAGCATGGACACATCCCAGGAGTCTGAGTCTCAGGCTACCTCAGGAAACAATGAGGAGAACATTCTAGATGAGGAAGAGGAGGAGAATGGGAGACAAGTGAGCTGGGGATCTATTCACCCCAAGAGCCAGGAACTATTTTTAACCCTAAAGTCCAACTGTTTGCAGGACAGCATGGTGGCTGAGCATGATGCTGGGGAAGGCACCTCTGGTAGGTATGCAATTCCAATCTAACTGTAGGGGTTACATACTCTTATATTTTATGTTTAATGTAAAGAAAAAGTGAAGTGTAGTGAGTATCTGCTTCCCAATGGCTGCTCTGGCTACGCAGAGGGTGGCCCCCTTGAAAAGACCGTTTATGTGCATAGGGATGCCCAGGAATCCTCAGTGGAGATCTTTAGGAAACTTTCATGGAGGTACTCTGCAATCCTTTTGTCAGAGTCTACCGTCACTTGAAACTGGGGGGTTTCAAAGTGAGGACCCGCATGTCTTCCCCCACCCCAAAATCCTAGGGTAGGTCTCCCCTTTGCTGCCACCATGTCATAGGTCTCACCCCCACTTGGAACTGTTGGGCTCCAATGTGGGGACCTGACTTGGTTTCCCTCTAAACTAAAATCCTAGTTTAGATCTAGTAAGCTGCCACCACTCAGTCAGGAAATGTGGATTGAGACACAGTCCTTCCCCAAAATCCTAGGGGATTCCAAGAGCCCCAAATCCATGGAGTTCTTACACCCAGGAGAAATAAACCATTTCCCCTGCTTCCTCTCCCCTCCCTTTTCCTAGGAGAGATACCGGGATCTAACTACAGAGGGATACCTCCCCCTTTTCTTTCCCTGAGAATCCACCCAAAGAAAGACCAAACAAGTCCTTAATAGAAAAGAATTTATTAAAGAATAAAAAGAAAGTAACTTGTCTCTGTAATTCAAGATAGAACAATACAGGGTCTAAACTTATCAATCTCTGGAGAGAATCCCCCCTCCCTTCTTTCTCAGTAAAAGCAATATCAGCAAACAGGAATAAAGAATTTCCTTTAGCAAACACACAATTGCAAATATAGAAAGCAACTCAAAAGACTAATTCGCCTTTCTAATTAATACTCACTATTAAATAGTAGAAACTACTCCAGGAGAACTTGGAGACATGATTGTCCTCTCTTAGATCCAAAAAGAGCTCTCTAACAAAGAACACAGACAAAGGCTTCCCTCCACAGAGATTTGAAAAAATCTTGTCTCTGATTGGTCCTCTGGTCAGGTGGTCATCAGGTACTGCATGTTAACCCCTTACAGGTAAAAGAGACCTTAACCCTTAACTATCTATTTATGACACCTTTGCAGAAGGTTTCTGAGGAGGGCTGCTTTATTTCTTCCACCATGACAGGACCACTTTCCCATGCCACTCCAGTATTAACTCTCCTGGCATCACCGTGGTACACAGCAGAGCAACATAAGGACCAGGTCTGTATCCAGACGCTTGCAGCATCCGCTCCCTTGCCATCTCTGCTACCCTCAGAAGATTGATATCACACAGGGTCACCTAGGGGAAATGGGGGAAGTTTTCATTACAAGTGCTCATACCGCAAACAACAGAGCATGTGATCCACCACCCAAAGTGATTTCAGGGTCCCTCCACCATGTTTTCCCTAACACGTGGGTGGTTTGGTTGGCAGGGATTGGCATTGACCTCTGATTCTGCCAGTCTAGGGTGACTACTACGTCTGGCATGGCTGTACCGTCCCTAGCCCCACCCCTGTCCTTTCCATGCAGCTGTCTGTGTGATTGTGTCTCCTGTCTGGGGTCTGTACAGCCCCAACAGAGGAAAGGGCTGGGGTCAGTACAGCGGCGCCAGAGGAGCTGCCAGCGTGGGGCGCTGGCTCCTGAGAGTGGCGGCTCCATGTTCTGCTCCTTTTGCTGCTGCATTTCCCAAGAGAGCCCTGCAGGTTCTGCAGATATCGATTTATATCTGCAGATATCCGCATCCACAGGTATAAATTTGTATCTGCACAGGGCTCTAATTAGAAGGGGGGAAAAGAGGATGTGTGTGTGATGCTCTACAACCCAGGGAAATGCCCTTTAACCTTCATATTCATCATTTGTATACAATTGTGATATTTCATGCAAAGCATACCATGTGAGGTATCATAGTAAAGATTATGATCTGCTCAAACCCACTGTTCCATCTAAATATGTTTAACCCTTCTGCCCATCTGAGTTGGCGGCAACAAGGGCCGGGTTCAGTATCCAGGGGTTCCATTTCAATAATGCAATGCAAAACCGGCTCGAGCCCCAACCCAGTGACCTGGGACAATTACATACCACCCCCCGGGCGCCTCTAGGAGGCAATACTTCCACTCTTGCAAGCACAGAGTCTGAGTGTAGCAAAATCTTTTTAATAAAGAAGGGAAACAATGTGACATTATGTTGCAGAAACACCACAAACAGGATTCATAACACAAACCATGGGCAAAAGACGCACCCCCAAGTAAGTTTAGCAGTATCCTTTTCCCCTCAAGGTCTTAAATCCAACCACCCAAAAGATTACCCCAAAGTCCCAAAAGTCCAACACCCCAAAAGTCTCTTGAGTCCAGCAACCCAAAAATCACCCAAAAGTCCAACACCACAAAAATCTCTGTCCCTGCTCAGTGCAGCCCCAGAGTTCAAAAGTTTATCTGCAGAGTTTTACCCACCCAGCCTGGGTGGAAATGGGGGGGAAGGGGCGCACGAGGTGTTAAGGGGCACCTTACATGGTCCAAGGCTGACTGTCCTGCCTCTCTGTGGGGTTCTGCTGCAGCCTTCACCATGAGCCACTCCACTCCACCAGCCGCTCCACTCCACCAGCCGTCCCACAAACTGCTCTGCTTTGTCCCGCTTCACTCCACTCGCCATCCTGTGAGCCGCTCCAACCATCCCATGAACTGCTCCGCTCCACCCCGCCCCAGTCCACTCACTTCACTGTCCCACAGGCCACTCCACCACAAATTGCTCAGCTCCACTCTGCTTCACTCCACTTGCCATCCCATAGTCTGCTCCAACCATCCCACAAACTACACTGCTCTGCCAGCAGCTAAGCAAAATATCTTCAGGCTCCTCCACTAGTTAACACAGCACTCAGTGATCTCAACTCTTTAGTAATTTCAGCTTGTAGTAGGGAAGCCCCACTGCTGGTGAGCCATCAGCCCAAAATGAATTCAAGACAGCAACCTGTAATTAAACTCTTTAAAAAATCAAAATTAGCATTACTATTCAACAGTGGAGAGAGAGGATGTAATTGGTGTTTCAGGTCCTCCAAAAAGCCCATGCTCTCTAATACCTACCACCAGCATCTCTTCTGTCATTGGGTTTTGGAACCCAGGTCCCTTGTCTAGCAAGTGCTACTTAGTTGATGGTGAGTCCTTCTGTCATAAAACAGTTCCACTGGCCTTGATTCACATAATCAGGGTAACAACACTTTATTCTTCCTGCCCCAATAGCAGAGAAACTGGGCATCCCACAACAGTCAAAGTGACCATTTGGGCAGCTGTGGCTCATGCTAGGCGGGGTGGGTATGCCTATACAAACAAGACCAGCCCCTGAAGTTCTTTTCCACAACTCACCACAATTCACCACTAGATATCAGGGTAGAGCTCATCCTGACTCTACTTACATCTGCATATCATTAATGAAAATGAAGTTATGCAAATTGTGTTGTATGACTGTCACAAAAATATGCTGTGGGTTTGGGAAGTGCTCACCAAAGACAATAACCAGGGGGATAACCAACGCCCAGGTGGGTGTCAAACAACCCTCAACAGCCATTGTCCAAGCAAGGGAGCTACAATGCAATGACTCAGCTGCACAAGGCCGCACCAGAGGAATTGCTCAACCTTGCCTGGTGACTCAGCAATGACCACCAGACATGCTTGGACTTGTGTTCTCCAAGCACATGGTGGGACTAAGGATATAAAACAGACCACAGTGCCCCCATACTTCGCCTTTTTTACCTCCTCTCACCTATGCTGCAAGCAACAAGGACACTGAGAAGACTGAAGACTCCAATAGAGGAGACTGGCCCAGGTTTCAAGGATGAAACCTGTGTACTATGAACTACAATATCTACTGCGGTGAGAAAAACTGCTTAATCTAGATGTTGCCCAGTCTAATAGGGTTGAAAGTTTAGACTTCATGCTTATATTTTATTTTATTTTGGTATTCTGACTTTTTGCCTATCCCTTATAATTGCTTAAAAACTATCTTATGTAGTCAATAAACTTGTTTTACTGTTTATCTTTACCAGTGAGTTTGCCTGATGTGTTTGGTAAATCTGCACAGGTTTACAAAGGCTGGTGTGTAGCCACTTTCCATTGATGAAGCGATGAACCAATTAATAAACTTGTACTGCTCATCAGACAGTATATTCCTGAGTTACAAGGCTGGGAACTGGGGGGATTTGGCTGGTGCTTTTCCCTGTGTGATTCATGAGTGTCTCTGGGAGCATTCATGCAATATAGCTGGCTGTGGGACCCCACATGCTGTTGTGCTGAGTGATAACAGCATCTGCAGGAGTTTGCTGCTTGTCACTAGCAAAGCATTGTAAAGATAGCTCAGGCTGGAGATTCAGGGGGCACAGTGGTCCCATAGTCCCAGGCACCCCAGGGATCCCATTACAGTGTGATGACATGTTTAGAAAGACAATAAGGCTTCTGGGACAGCTGAGACAGGGCTAAGAGCTTGGAGGATTTCATTATCTGAAAAACTGGGCATAGACATGGAAAGCAGGAGAGCATTCCAGGAGCATGAGCATGTCATGCAGGATGAGATTATGAAGAACCAATCAGACATGTTGAGGCATCCGGTTGAGCTTCAGGAAAAGCAGCTTGAGGCTAAACTCGCTCTGCAGCTCCTGCAGAACTGCCTGCAAGCACTGCCCTGTTCCCAATTCCCTTCCCCAAAACGTTCCAGGAGCTGGGGTGGGGTGTGCAGTATCTCTTCCACTCAACACTGAGGCGAGTACTAAGAACAAAAGGCAGCCATTCAAAGCCCTTTGATGGGCAAGACTTCTGTGCTTTCACAGACAAACTTGGTTTCTCCCCTCCCAATATTATTCCACCATTTGCCCAAGGTTAAAGAAACAGAAAGAACAGGAAAGTAATGTATGTGTGTGCAATAAAAGTATTTGTTTCTAGAATGAAATGCTCTTTATTTATTCCAATCGTTGAGGGGTGTGTGTGCGTGTGGAGGAGTTACAGAGAAATTGGTGTGATGGAGGGGATGGTAGGGAAAGGAGCAACACAGATAAGCGGTTTTCAAAGCATCCAGGAGATGCAGAGCTCCTTGCTGGGCTCTTCTTATTGCCCTGGTATCTGCTTGCTCAAAATTAGCTGCCAATCAATCTGCCTCCACACCCAACCCCTGCAGAAACTTCTCTCCCTTTGCCTCACAGATATTATGGAGCACACGGCAGGCAATGATAACAATGGGGATATTGCTTTCACTGAAATCCAACCTAGTAAGCAAATTGTGTCAGCAACCCTTTAAACGTCCAAAGGCACATTCCAACACCATTTTGCACTTGCTCAACCTGTTGTTGAAATGCTCCTTACTGCTGTCCAGGTGGCTGATGTTTGGCTTCATGAGCCACAGGAGCAAGCAGTAGGCTGGGTCTCCCAGGTTCACGACTGGCATGTCAACATCGTCAGTGCTTATTTTGCGATTTGGAAAAAGTCCCTGATTGCAGCTTTCTGAACAGACCTGTGTTCCTAAAGATGTGCGCATCACACATCTTTCCTGACCCTTCCACGTTGATGTTGGTGAAATGCCCCCTATGATCCACTAGTGCTTGCAACACCATTGAAAATTATGCCTTACGGTTTATGTACTCTTTGGCAAGGTGGTCTGCTGCCAAGATAGGCATATGCATGCCATCTATCACCTCACCCCTGTTAGGGAACCCCATTGTGGCAAAACCATCCACTATGTCCCACACATTGCCCAGAGTCACTACCCTTCTTAGCAGAAGTCAATTAATGCCCCTGCATGCTTGGATCACAATAGAGCCCATGGTGGATTTACCAACTCTAAATTGATTCCCACTGAACGGTAGCAGTCTGGCATTGCAAGCTTCCACAGAGCAATCAACACTTGCTTCTCCATAGTCAGAGCAAGTCTCATGTTAGTGTTGCTGCGCTTCAGGGCTGGGAAAAGCTCTGCACATAGTTCCTGGAAAGTGGACTTATGGATTCAAAAGTTCTGTAGCCACTGCTTGTCATCCCATAGCTGCATAACAATGCAATCCCATCACTCTGTGCTGGTTTCCCAGGACCAGAAATAGTGCTCCAGCCTTTTCAGCTGCTGCATGACTGCCGGCAGCAACCAGGAATTTTTTCATCCTATGGCTGGCAGTAGGGCTGCTTGCATGACATGGCAATGTTCCACGTGGCGGTGCCTTTCTCAGCACTGGAAATACTGCAGGATAAGGCAAAAGTTGTTTCTAATGCTCACAACAGTGCACAGCTGAGTGGGATCCATACTTCTTGGGGTATGGCATACACACGGCTAAGCTAGGCTTTTGAAAAAAAGGCATGAGAAAGTGCCATTGATATCAGGGTAAGGAGGGAGGGAGGAAACTGCATCATGGAAAGCCAAAGCCATGTTCCCATTCCCCCCTGCATCAATGTTTCGGTCCCATGAGGTGTTGTAAGCTCTTCCCAAAACCCGCTGTGGCTAGTTGCACTGTGGGATAGCTACCCATAGTGCACTGCTTTGTGCATCAATACACGTGTTGCTAGTGAGGACACACACACAACCAATTTAATTACTGGATGTAAACTTACCTTAAATTGACTTAACTTTGAAGTATAGACATGCCCTCAGTTACCTTTTAGCCTGCAGTACACCAACCACCAAATCCATGGAGATAACTTTCATAAAATTAATACAGATATCTCCCAGTTTCTTCATAGCAGTATTTTAGGAGCAGTTTTACCAATGAAGTCTACCAGTATACACTTCCCTAGTACTACTCATTACTCCCCTCCAAGGTACTTTTTACCACAGCATTGCTTTGGGATCTCATGATCCCTACATCCTTTTCAGAGCCAGTGTTTTCCAGGAGATCTCATTTGGTTGCATTCTTTCTTCTTAGATATATGACTTAAACTGTTTCTGTATTAAAATGCATTCTGCTTGAATGAGCTCAATTTACTGAGAAGTCCAGACCATCTGGATGACTGCCTTGTCCTCATTTACCACTCTGCTAATCTCTGTGTCATCTGCCAATCTCATCAGCGGTGATTTTATATTTACTTCCAGACCTTTGGTAAAAATATTAAATATCATCCGCCTTGTAGAACTCCACTAGAAACACCTCCATTCAAAGATTATTCCCACTGATCATTCCTTTTTGAAATCTGTCAGTTATATCTGTCCATATAGCATGAGCTTTATTGATATTGTCTAGATTTCACGAGCCAACTCTTTTAGGGATCTTGTTATCTGGTCCTGATGCGTTTAGAACAGTTATCCCTAGTAGATGCTGTTTTAACATCCCCCTTAGTTACTAATAGATGGGGAGCAGTTCATCATCCTCATGCAATCCCAATACATCAGTTGGCTTCCTTCCAAATATAGAACAGAAATATGTATTAAACACTTCTGCCTTTACTGTATCATTTTATTAACAATTTTACCATTTACACCTAGTAATGGGCCTGTCCCATTATTGAGATTTCTTTTGTTCCTGGTATACTTAAAAATCTCTCCTAATTGTCCTTAGTTCTGCAGCCATGGATTTTTTTTCTGGATGTCTTTAGTTTCCTTATCAATTTCCTACACTTCATAACCTCTAATGTATATTGTTTGCCATCTGCCTCACTTTTTTCCATAGACATATCTGCCAGATGGAGCAGGCAGCAACAAGGGCTGGGGCTCAATGTCTATGGGTTCCTCTTACCAATATAAAACAGAACCGTCTACTGCTGCCTCTTGCCTTTCATTGCAACACTGTCCTCGCACCAGGCTGAAGGCTTAGAGCTGCTCATCAGTGATTTCAGCTCCAGTAATTACTCAACAGAAACAAGAACTTTTAATTGAGTTTACTCAACTCTTCCTTTGAACACTAAAAAAAAAAAAAAAAAAAAAAAACCCAAATAGTATCTAGGACCCTTTAAAGCAAAGCACACCCCTAGATAAGACCACCTTTCCCTAACCCCTCTGACTTTCACTGGGCTGTGACATCCCTACCCATTGCTTTGCAAGCGGGTTTGAGGTTAGGGTGACCCCTTCAATCAGGGCATGCTGAGCACAGTTCTGCTGCCCTTTATTCATACTGTAAGGATGACAACATTTCATTACCCCTGCATTCAAAGTGATTTATATCCCCAAACCAGCCAAAATGGATCGCTTTGGCAATGTAGCTCTGTCTGCTGAACACCTAGGTGTGTGTATGCAAATATAATCTGGTCCTGAAGTCTCCCCACCCCATTTCTTTTTGCTGAGTTTTCTTTCTGCTGCCGTGGTTGAAACTCCTGCATGGGGATGGGGATCATTACTGAGACAGCCCCTTTAGGCCCGTTTGTTTCCTATTGGTTACACTTCATATTGCTTGTTAGGATATAGATATTCAGGCCTATTTCCTACTGAAAATAAGGAAAAAGGAACTTTGATTTATGCTTGCTGGAAGTTCACCCCAATAAACATTGAATTGTTTACACCTCCAGACTTCAGGTATTGTTGCTCTCTGTTCATGCGAGAAGGACCAGGGAAGTGGGAGGGTGAAGGAATAAGCCCTCTAAACATTGCTCCTTACAGAATGAGGCTGGGAATTAAATACTTCATTTTTACCTTATTACGTTTGCAGAAAAGGACAACAAAGAGAATTGTATAATAACCAGTAAACCTCTACTGTGATCTGTCACTGTCATAAACAGATAGTTAAGGGTTAATGTCTCTTTTACCTGTAAAGGGTTAAGAAACTCAGTAAAAACCTGGCTGACACCTGACCTGAGGACCAATAAGGGGACAAGATACTTTCAAATCTTGGTGGAGGGAAGTCTTTGTTTGTGTTCTTTGTTTTGGGTTTTGTTCGCTCTCGGGACATGAGAGGGACCAGATGTCCATCCAGGCTCTCCAAATCTTTCTGAATCAGTCTCATGTTTCAAATTTTTAAGTACCTTGTCAAGAAGGCGTGTTAGTCTTCTGTTTGTTTTCTCAACCTGTAAATGTTTCTTTTGCTGGAAGGATTTTTACCTCTGTTTGCTGTAACTTTGAACCTGAGGCTAGGGGGGATTTCTCTGGCTATATAATTTAAATACCCTGTAAGCATTTTTCATCCTGATTTTACAGAGATAATTTTTACCTTTTCTTTTTCTTTAATTAAAAGCTTTCTTTTTAAGAACCTGATTGATTTTTCTTTGTTTTAAGATCCAAGGAGTTGGGTCTGGACTCACCAGGAGTTGGTGGGGGGAAAAGGAGGGGGGATGGTTAATTCCTCTTTGTTTTAAGATCCAAGGAGTTTGGCTCTGTGTAAAGCCTCTCAAGGCAACCCAGGGAGGGGAAAGTCGGGGGGGGGGGGAAAGGAGGCGGGAATGGTTAATTTCTCCTTGTGTTAAGACCCAAGGGGTTTGGGTCTTGGGTTCCCCAGGGAAGGTTTGGGGGGAACGGAAAGTGTACCAAAACACTATATTTTTGGTTGGTGGCAGCGCTATCAGATCTAAGCTAGGAATTAAGCTTAGGAGGGTACATGCAGGTCCCCACCTTTTGGACGCTAAACTTCAAAGTGGAGAGGAAACCTTGACAGTCACTTTGCAATTTCACCCTTCCACCCCTCCTGAGTGGTGGTGGCATGATGATTCTCCCTCCCCAGACCTTCCAATTCAGAAGAGTTTGGAGTTAAAGTGGAAATGTGTTAGAAAAATAACTGGGTTTTATTCAGAAGTCAAATTCAAACTAGCACAAAGTGCAGTGAATACCGTATCTTGTTTGAGCCAGTTACAGAGTGAGCCCCACTCCTTGCCCATGCCCTCTCCACCCTGAGCTTCCCAAATACAGCATTTCAGCAAGATACTAACAAGAGATGTAACTGGCTCTCAATCTCTCCTGCTGAAGAACCTCTTCATATAAATAATTAAATATTCATTGGGCAAGAAAGAGGAGACAAAGCAGGAGTTTGTAGCTCAGTGGTCAGGGCAATCCCCTGAGATGTGGGAGAGGCCTGGCTCCAAAAAGATTTCATTTATATCAAGTGGAATAGCTTCAGCAGGGGACACTGAGACAGAACCACCCCAGAATACTCAACAACTCAGTGGTTAGAGCACTCACCTGGGACGTGGGAGAACTGACTTCAAGTCCCTGCTCCAACTCAGACAGAACAGGGATACAAACCTGGGCCTCTTACATTATAGGGGAGTGCTCTACCCACTAAGCTAATAATGTTATTAGTTGCATTATTGTAGCACATAAGATCCCTAGTTGTGACCAGGACCCCATTGTGCTAGGCACTGTACCAATAGAACAAAAGGACAGTTCCTGCGCAAAAGAGCTTACAGTCTAAGCGTAATGCAAGAGATCTGTAGGGAAATAAAAGGAAACAATGAGACAATAATGGTCAGGCTGATCGGCATTCTAACCATTGTCAATATATTACAGGCATCATGGCAAAGGAGAGTTTTGCGGATGTATTTGAAGGTGGATGCTTTGTGGATGTTTTCAGGGAGCCCCTCCCAAGTGTGCTGAACAGCATGGGAGAAAGTAGAAAGATGCTTGTCTGAAAATGTAACCCACAGCCACTGGAGACTAGCACGATGGGCCCATCAGAGATGAGCAGCAACAGTTCAATAGCAAATGAGAGATGATAGGTAGGGTGAGAAATGGCCAAGAAGGGGCTAGAAGGTGAACACAAGCATCTTATATTTGATGTGATAGAGAAGGGAGAGCCAGTGGAAGGATTAAAAGCTAAGGATGACATGGGCAAAGTGATGGTGTACACGTACACACATATGTGTATACATACACCCACCAAATTTCTGACCTGCTTGCTCCTAGCTGTCTTTGTTGAAGGCGTGATCTGATAGGCATGCTCTGAGCATGCCTCTGGGACCAGGCCTGGAGGTGACAAAGGCAGGGTATTGCTTAGGTTGACAATCCTACTAGGGGTTATGCATGAGCTAGGGAACCAAGCAGCTCAGTGGCATCAGGAATTAGGTGATTTTGTGTATGTCCACAGGCAGAAACGAAGGTGCTTAGGGGACTTTTCCAGCAGAACCTTAGGTGCCTTAGGAATTTAGGCAGCTAAAGGGTTAGGCACCAGCTGAGCAGAGGTTTGAGGATCTCAGTGGTGCCTAAATGTTGGACTTAAGACACCTAAAATGCCTACATCCCTTTGTGGATCTAGCTCTGTGTACCTGAAAGTGTGAGAAGAACAGTGTTACAAGGAGGTTAATGATATTACTCCCACTTACATGATGGAGAAACCCCCTTTTCTCTGATTCCACCTTTCCAGGGTCACAAGGGTCCTCCAATCCCTTCCTACAGAGCTGCAAGAGAGTCCCTGGCAAAGGTGACAACCCCATTCATGTAATATGAGAGGTTAATTTCAGAGCGGTTGGGTGTTCCTCTGGTATGGGGTCTGTCAGAGGGGGCGCAGGAATAAGGGTAACTGAGTTAACTGTCCCTTTTACCCTGAAGTCTCCAG
Organism: Mauremys reevesii; assembly: GCF_016161935.1. Classification (NCBI taxonomy): domain Eukaryota; kingdom Metazoa; phylum Chordata; order Testudines; family Geoemydidae; genus Mauremys; species Mauremys reevesii. The sequence continues at coordinate 222,105,477 of NC_052623.1, forward strand.
AGATTTCTCAGACTTTGGATCAACTGAAAAGAGAAAAATAATGAGATTCAGGGTGACAAAAACAATCAGTAAAATGTCATTCTCTTCCATGTTCTGCGGCTACCAGGGCGATGGTAGGCTATATATTAAGGGCTTTCCCTTCCCCCTGCCCTGGTTCTTATCATGTAGACAGAAAATAGAAGACCAGAAGTAGTGCACCTTTGATCCTACCCCTTATAATTTATGGTCATTTTGGAGGGTTTGGGGTCTGGGGGCTTCAGTACCACCTCTTCTGTATCCCATGGGAGGAGTAAGAAGTGAGGTTGTGCTCCAGTCAGGGACAGGGATTTCTTTGGCTTTTAGTGTTTCTTATACTTTCACCCCCATTCCTCTTGCCCCTCCCAACTGGCTGCTTGACCTTATCTCGGGAGAGGAGTTGAGGCAGGACTGTCCTTCAAGTGTCTGCTCGTATATTACACACTCATTCTGCCCAGCAACACTTTAGCTCTATCTCTTCTCTCTTTTCACCTGATCTGCTTGTGGGCAGGTGTAACACACAGTGTCTTTATTCTTTGTTCATACATATTAGTAAGAATATAAAAATATCAAAAGTCAAATGGGCAAACAAGACCCAAAATTCTGTCCCAGGCAAATATACAGGCCTGTGTACTACATTATCATCACTAACACTCCTAAGAGCTACCCCCTCTCCTTCCCAGCAAGAGACACTGCAAGAAGAGAAGCAGGAGCACTAGCTACGGAATGATTTCCCGGTTACTCCATTTCCAGCTTCTCCCTCAAGGAGGCACAATGGAAAGGAGGTAGGAGCATGAGGTATATGGGGATCTCCCAAATACTCCAGTCCGGGCTTCTCCCAGCAAGGCTGCTGTAGGGAAGGAGGCAGAAGAGCTGGCTGTGAGGGAGCTTCCAGGTATGCTACTCCCTACAGGAAGCACTGTAATTAGAGTGGCAGGAGCACTAGCTGTAGCAGGTGCTCCGAGCTACTCCAGTCTCTGCCTCTCACAGCCAGCGGCACCGTAGGGAGCCAGACAGGAGCTCTGACTGTGGAACCTCAGGCTAATGAGAGGGCTGAAGTGCTTTACACTCTTACCTGTTTTTCTTGTCCTGAGCAAGAGGCCAACGAGAGCAGCAAAGAAGATGAACGTAGCAATCAAGGCTCCCACAAGCCCTTTAGATGTTTTTTGCTCTGTTGGAGAAAGAAGGGGAGTCAGTGATGTGAAGCTCATCTGAGTCTGTTTCAGAGAGCTAAAATTCTTCACACGGATCACACACAGGGCAGGGCTGGGATCCTATTGGAGGAGAGATGTGGAAGGTTCCTGGGGAAAGATTAGGATCTCATTAGAGAGAAGTGACAGTCCGTAGGGCAGCATCAGGTCCCACCAGAGGGAGAAGTATGTGGTGGGGGGAGGGCAAAGTATGCTTTCAGGCAAAGCTGGCTTCTTATTGGGTAGAACAGTGCCACAGGGAGCAGGGACTATGCTGAGTTCCTATTGGGGAAGGAAGGAGGTGGGGGCAAAGAAGGTCCTGGTTCCCTTGGAGACAACAATGTCCTGGGATCCTTGGGGCATGGTTGGGTTCCCCACAAGGAGTCCACTGAGCAGGATCAGGGTCCAAGTGCTGCCTTTTTGTTCCCTTGAAACTACTGCTCCCGTAACAGTGTAAGGTGCTGCACGATGCAGAGAACATGCTTTACAAAGAGCTTTAGAGGATGTAATAAGAGCTGAGGAAGTGTGACTGAGAAGCCAGGAGAGGAAAGAAGGGATGGGGAATGAGGGCAGACAGGGAAATTGGGAGAAATTGGAGGGTGCTCCAAATGGGATGGGGTTATAGTACCCGCTAATTGATAGGTGAGGGAAGAGCTGGAGCTAGATCAGAAGGTTGAAGCAAAAGTTGAGAGACAGGGGCAATAAGGAGCACTCATCCTCCTTTCCCCCTGTTTACCTGGTGCTCTGAGCTGGGCACTAGCTGTGATTGCCTCTTCAAGGGCCAGATGCGAGACATGGCAGCTGTAGGTGACAGGTCCCAGCTCTGTGGCTGTGTTGATACTCAGGTATGAATTGATGCTGTAGGTGCCATCCTGGGCTTGCCTATGGCTGGAGAAGTATGTGCTTGAGTCTGAGATAGGGACCTTGTCCTTGTCGTCAGGGGCCTCCCGTGTCCACTTCACCGACACATCCAGGGGATAATAGCCAGAGATCTCACAGGTCAGGGTAGTGGCTCCATCCCCCTCACGTGACACCAACTCTGGGAACAAACGGACTCTTGGGGGCTCTGGAGGGGGGTAAACAGGAAATTAAATCCAGCTGGTGATAAACTGTGTTTGAGGGGATGGAGTAGTACAGAGGAGTCCCTCATCCCCACTGGGTGGGGCTGGGGAAGCAAGGAGGGGGGCAGAGAGATAGGGGGAAGGGTGAGGTTCTGGTGAATGGGGCCTGTCTCCCCTATTGCCCCCTGACTAGGGGATTGCCTCACCGACCAACTGCAGCTGGATGATGTTCTGGGCCTGGTGCTGTGGGGTGGACACTAAACAGATGTATGTCCCTTCATCCCCCACACCCACTCCATGCAGGCTAAGTGATGCATCTCCAGTCTCCAGCATCTGTACCACATCCACGTGGGCCGTTGACTGTTCTGCTTGTGCCATGTCCCCTGCCTGGTAGTGGAAAACTCTATGCCCGCTGCCTCGGTGCTGCAACCTCCACTCCAGCGAGGCCAGAGGAGAGCTGGAAGCCAAGGCAAAGCTGCAGTCCAGGGTGACGGAGGTGCCAAATCGGGTACGCAAAGTAGGGGTGTGAGATGACAACTGGAATTCAACTAGGAACAAAGAGAAGGAGAAATAGACTGAGACAGTATTAAATATATGTGGTTATGGAAGACTCCCCCTGGCAGGACATCAGGGACTGGGTCACAGTTCCACCCACCTGGAGGAAGCATGCTGTGGACAGACTGGCCATGCTGGGTTGAAAAGTTGGAGTTGTGTCTCCCCCAAGAAGATCCCATCCTGCAGGCTGAAGCGCTATTAGCAGGGTACGGGGAGTAAGTGCATACTGCTCTTCTTGCTACACCAAATTCTTGAAGAGCAGACTTGCCAAGGGTCATAGTGGTGTGGAAAATAATGAACATAAGAACGGCCATACTGGGTCAGACCAAAGGTCCATCAAGCCCAGTATCCTGTCTTCTGACAGTGGCCAATGCCAGGTGCCCCAGAAGGAATGAACAGAACAGGGAATCATCAAGTGATCCATCCCCTGTTGCCCATTCCCAGCTTCTGGCAAACAGAGGCTAGAGACACCATCCATGCCCATCCTGGCTAATAGCCATTGATGAACCTAACCTCCATGAACTTATCTAGTCCTTTTTCAAACCCTGTTATAGTCTTATAGTAACAGTGGTGGGGAGAACAGTGGGGCCGGAATTGGGGAGTCAAGGGGCACAGAAATGCAAGGGCAGAGTGATCAAGGGGGCACATTGGTGGTCCAGCGGTTACATCCTGCAGATAGCAGAAGGCCCAGAGGGCCCTGTACATTTGAGCTTCCCTCAAGAAGGGAAGGATTATCTATCCCGCTGACTCACAGCATGTGCAGTCCCTTTCGCTAGTTCCCTTAAGTCCCGGACTACAGCGTGGGGTGGTATTCCTGGCGTCTCTAGTTCCCCTAGCACTCCTTGGTGTGGAGGCTTCAGCCCTGGAGTATCTGGCTCCCCTAGTGCACTCTGGTGCAGTAGGTGCATTCCAGCACTAAGGTCTTTTCCCCTCATTTGCCACTTTCTTTACCTGTGGTCAGCACTGTGCCCTCCTTGCTTACAGGGACCTTCAGCCTTGGGTGCAGCACAGCCATTCTGTCATCTTCCTCACTGTCACTGCTGACCTTCAGCACCAGGGCTATGCTGATCCCACTGGATAACTTCAGGGTCCCCATGAACCAGGAGGCCTGGCTGGGCCCCTCATCTGCCAAGTGTAGGCTGTATGGAGAGATCTCACAGGTCACTTCCTCCCCAGCACAGTCTGCATGCAGCAGGGATTCTGCATATGGGACGGGTACCAAACTTGCTGTAATGAGAAAGAGAAGACACGTAGTTTGATGAATGGAACAGGAAAAACAGGATCAAGTTTCAGTAGGGGCCTAATCTAGTGAGACACCAAGGGCTGCGTCTACACCTAGTGTAAAATGGGGTAAGGCTGCTGCTACGGAAACACAAGAGCCTTAGCATGTAACATTGGTCTCCCAGCTTATTTAAAGAAGTTCTTGTGGTGAATGAAGGAGTCATATGTATTATTTTTTATGAATACCATATATTCCTCAGTTTACCTGTTTGCTTTAACTTTGCAGCCAGACTGGATAATCTCAAAGGCTGTTGGAGGAAAACAACAGGGAACAAAACAATAACAGACAGACGATACCTTAAGGGAACAATAGGAAGAGCTATAATTTGGGAAATACCTACCTGCCTACAAAAGCAGCAAAGAGTCCTGTGACACCTTATGCATCCGACGAAGTGGGTATTCACCCACGAAAGCTCATGATCCAAAATGTCTGTTAGTCTATAAGGTGCCACAGGACTCTTTGCTGCTTTTACAGATCCAGACTAACACGGCTACCCCTCTGATACTTGATACCTGCCTACATACCAACCATGCTAGCAAGGTTTATTCTTCCCAAGCCTAAACCTTGGAGCAAAGGGGATGCTGAAACATTAAAGGTCCCAGCCTGAAAAAGGAAGAGGTATTGAGGGCACAGCAACAGCTCGAGATGTGTGTCTGTCAAAGAGAAAATCTATCTGCCAAATCAATGATTGTTACTGAAGCACATGCCAATCTTTCTTGTTGCCTGCACTCTCTTCACCTATACTCCCCGTGACAAAATATGGGAGTGCTTTTAATAATTTGTTAATACTGTATATTGGCCTGACTCTGGTGAGGTGGTTTTTGTGAAAATGTCTTCGATTAAGGGCTTCCCAACAGGTGACCATCTGGGATGATCCAGGCAGATAGGAGAAGATGGCTCAAGATGATCCTGTAACAGCTTTGCCAGCTTTTTCTTATAGCCCCTGCTGAAATCAAACAATTGCATGAGAATTTCAGCTTTGATTTAAAAAGTAAGTTTCTAACCATCGTGATTGAGCAGAAAAATTTTGTTTCAACCGCTAAGTAAAAATATTTTGTTTTAAAATATTTGATTATTTTGTTGGTCATTATCACTGGTCACAGGTTCCCAAGGGAAGGAAACACAGGTGACCAAAACCTAGCTGGACCTGCACAGTGATAAGCAGCTGTCATGCATGGGGCACTGGTCCCAGCCCTGATCCAAGTATGGAAGAATCACAAGATTCCATCCCAAAACAGACAAGGGCAAGAGGCCCAAGACCTGATTTGGGTTCTCTGAGAGAGACTAGAAAGGGGACTCAAGTGCAGCTAGCCCTGTAGCTGTGATACTCCCCTTCTTGCACCCTCTCCTCTCCTTGTACCCCACCCTTATACCCCTGGTGAGTTGCAGACCCAAGGTGAAGTGTACGTTCTTCCACGGGGGAACTCTGTCCTCAGTTGAAGGCAGCAGGTTCTGCGGCTTGGCGTCTAGGTGGGACATGACGGCAAGGAAATATATAGAATAGAGCATGAGCATACCGAAATATTTCAGAGGTAGTCTAAATGTATAACATGCAGCCAGTTTGAAAGGTGCACAGTGAGGAAGGTGCTTGCAGAGCCCGGTGAGCAGGGTAGCTGTAATTCTGCTGATAATTTGATGCATATTCATTATGATATGACTACATTTTAAAATTACATTATCACACATGATTTTTCTCAGCATATATCATTTGATATCACCGGATATGTCTACACTACAAGTAGACACCCATAGCTGGCCTACGCCAGCTGACTCAGGCTCATGGGGCTCAGGCTGCAGGGCTGTTTAATTGCAGTGTAGATGTCCGGGCTTGGGCTGGAGCCCAGGCTCCAGGACACTGTGAGGTTGCAGGGACATAGAGCCTGGGCTTCAGCCCAAGCACAGAAGTCTACACTGCAATTAAAAAGCCCTGCTGCCCGAGTCCCCGAGGCCCAGTCAGCTGGCACGGGCCAGCCACAGGTTTTTAATTGCAGTGTAGACATACCCAAGGAAGTAGTAAGTGGTAGCAGAAGTATCCTGTGGAGCCTACGAACCAGGCACTGGAGGGTCGTGTGACACACTTTGCTAGCTTGACAGCATAGAACTGTGGGTGTCAGGATTCTCAGGCTCTCTCCTCCTACATTCTCCCTAGTCAAACAGCACTTCTGCACTCTCATTGCAGACCATCCTCAAATCCCCAGCCACTTTTTCATGTCCAGCCTTAAACTCTCCCCTCTCTTGTCATTTCCACTTTTCCACTAAAAATCTTGCTGATTTTTTCGGCAAGATTAGAAAAGACCGCTCTTTCCTTCCCCTTTGCTATCTTCTCCTCCTTTTTCACTATCACCAAAGCTGAAATCTCTCATCTGTAGCTTTCCTCCTCTAACCATTTCAGCAGCCCCACATCCCATCCAAGTGTGTCCCCCTTCATCATATTCTCCTTTGCCCCACTCTCTCCCTTCCTACCCTTCCTCATTCCCACCATCTTCCTTACCTTCACCTCACACCTTCCCTGCTGTCTACTTCTCTACTATCAACTCCACCATGCAACTTTGCACTCTCTCTCTCTCTGTCTTTATCTAAGGAGGAAGGAAGGTGTCCATGTGGTTATGACAGTGGTGGACTAGAGTTCAGGAGACCAGGGTTGCACACTGCAAAACTGCCACGCAGTAGCAGCTTCAACTGAGGTCCAGGGGTGCAAGTGCACCCACAGAAACCAGGTCCGGATAAGCACTGACTTGCACTGGCAGGACCACCTGGGGCAGGGTGTGCAAAAACATCCATACCAAAATGCCCCACATCTGGCCCTCATTTTTAAAGTTCTCCCGCAATCCCGTATTACCCTTGGAAAGTCTCAGTGCCAGCTACTCGGCCTAGCAACAGGTCCCACCCACCAATACAAAATTGAGGTGGGCAGGGCAGCAGCCAATCAAAATATGATGTTGCCCTGGCCAATCATTAGGATCCAAGCTCATCCTCCTCTCCTAATTACAGAGTCAGAGAAGGAGTGTTTTTTTCTACCCAGCAATACGGAATGTGTGGCCAATCACAAACAGACACCAATGGAAATATCAGGCAGGCTGACCCTGCCCTCATTGCTATCCGGCCTAGCAACCTTTCAGGAAGGGTCTAAGGCCTAATAACATCGGGACAGATTTAGTCAATCAGGAAAGGAAGCAAGGTGATTGACAGACCAATATTAACCCCTTGAGGAAGCCAGTGCTGCAGGCTGCTGGTTTGCTGTCCTTGCCTTAAGTAAAGGAATTTGGGTGAAGACAGCTCACCCACTGCACTGAGAGGGGGTGAGGCTGGGAGTATGCAGCAGATCTTGGCTGGATCAGAGATGCCCTCACTGATCAGGAGAGCAATTCTTCAAGGTGCTGAGGATGTTGAATACCTTGTGTGTGTTTTCCTGGACCACAGTGTCCTGTATCCACTGTCCTCAAGAGTAGCTCCTGGGATATCCAGCTGAAGTCATCAACAGCTGGTGTCAGAGCCACTGTAACTGTTTTGTCCAGGGACAAAGAAGATTCCTTTGGTGGTGAAGGCAGCTGGGGCATTTCCCTCACTGCTTCTATCACATCTTCAGAGGCTCCCTCCAGTTCTGGGGAGGGTGCTCTGGTCAGCAACACCAGAGGCAACTGAAATCTTCTCCTCTTTGCTGAGACATTGGAGGGGACCCTGCTTCAAGATCTATGGGAGGGCAGGCCAATGAGGCCATGGTGGCAGGTTGTACTGATACTGGCATAACATGCCCCTTCCAGTGCTAGTTCTGCACCAGGACTCAGTACTGCATGCTTCAGAGTACCCTTGGCGGTATCGACCTCGCTCCTCGGGTGAGAGTCCCTGCTCAGTGTGGTAGAGAAGGAGTATATTGGTGACAGAGATGAAAAGTAGCTCTCAGGAAACGGCAATGCTAATAGTTGTGACAATGGCTCCAATGGTAGGGCTGATGGTGCCAATATCAATGTTGATGCCTGTACCAGCATTGGGTCTGGTGCTGAGAGGAGCAATTCCCAGTCAAGGGCATATTTTGAAACTCAGAAGGGCTCCAGCTTTGAAGTTATGAAGTGTAGAAAATTGATAAAGAAAGTTAAAGACATCAAGAAAAAACCCATGGCTGGCAGAGGCAAGGACAATAAGGAACTTTTTAAGTATATGAAGAACAAAAGAAATCCTAGCAATTGTATAGGCTCATTACTAGATGGAGACAGTAACATTAGAATCATAGAATATCAGGGTTGGAAGGGACCTCAGGAAGTCATCTAGTTCAACCCCCTGCTCAAAGCAGGACCAATCTCCAGACAGATTTTTTTACCGCAGTTCCCTAAATGGCCCCCTCAAGGATTGAACTCATAACCCTGGGTTTAGCAGGCCAATGCTCAAACCACTGAGCTATAATGATGCTGAAAAGGCAGGAGAGTTCAATAAATATTTCTGTTCTGTAATTGAAAAGAAGCAGGCTGACATACTCATATCACATGAGGATGATAAAGTACAGTATTTTCAAGAACTCAGTAACTAGGGAGTATGTTAACCAATATCTATCAAGCACAAAATAATTTAAATCACCATGTCCCTGGATAACTGGCACTCAAGAGTCATAAAAACATGTTGGCTGAGGAGATCTCTGGCCCGCTGATGTTCATTTTAAATAAACCTTGAAATACTGGGGTGTGATAGGGCACTCACCTCCTGAGTACCTCCTACTGGCTGGATGCAGTACTGCAATCCTCTTTTCCCCACTCATGGTACCCTCTGTAGTTGTCAACCTCGCTAGGCAGGTCTTCAGAGGCTCAGCCATCTGGCCAACTCACTGTCCTCAATAGATGAACACCTTCCAGGGTAGCAAAGTCCAACAAACTATTGGCCCACATGAGGGTCTTCAGCCCCATCTCTGGGACCTTTAAATCCGGTCCCTTCACTCAGGCTTCTAAAGGAAACTTGTCCTCTTCTTGGGGCTTAGGTCACTTTGCTAGTGGCCAGTGGGGGAACACAGGCCCACCCACTACTCCAGGTCCCAACCCAGGAATCCTATAAACCGCACCAAGACACTGCTGCCTCTGGTTTGCTGCTATTCCATGGGCCTTTTCCCACATAGCTCCCTTCTCTTCACCCTTCCCTCAGGGCTGAAGTTCTCAGATCTTCTTCTTCCTCACGGCACACAAGTACCACCAGAACCCTCCCTCTAGTTCTCTCTCAAGCTCCTGTGACCAGCGAGGAGCAGCCTGCCATGTTCCTCTGGGCTCAGCCAGGAACTGACCTGCTCAGGCCCAGCAGCAGCTTTTATTTGATCCTCCTGGGCTCTGACTGGCTGCTTCTATGCAACCCTTCTAAGCAGGCCTGGAGAACCCATCTTCACTGCTCCTTTCCTGGGGCAAGGTGAGGTAGGACCACAAGGCCTCCAGCAAGGGGCCTTGAAGGGCCAGGTACATCCTGTCACATGGGAAATTCCAGAAGACTGGAAGAGTGCTAATGTTGTGCCACGTTTCAAAAACAGCAAGTAGGATGACACAGGTAACTGTAGGGCAGTTAGCTTGATATCAATCCCCGGCAAAATAATAGACTAGCTGATACAGGATTCAATTAATAAAAAATTTAAATGACAGAATATAATTAATGCCTCTCTACATGCTTTTATTTTAAATAGATTTTGTCAAACAAACCTGAATTCATTCTTTGATGTGACTGCAAGTTCAGTTGATAAAAGCAGATGTAAGACACAGACTTTTGTAAGGTGTTTGACTCAGTACTGCATGCCAATGTGATTTTAAAAATTAGCATTGACACAATATCAGTACGGCACATGTTAAATGGATTAAGAACATTTTTGTCAATGATATGGAAGTAAATATAAAATCACTGCTGATAAAATTTTCAGATGACACAAAGACTGGCAGAGTGGTAAATAGCAATGAGGATGGGGCAATCATACAGAAGGAACTGGACCAGTTGGTAACCTGGGGTGACATTATCTGACTAAAATATGATCATGTAGATCGAGGTGGGCAAACTACTTCCTGCAGGCTGGATCTGGCCCATCAGGGCTTTGGATCTCGCTGGTCAGGGCTTGGATCCGGCCTGCGGGATTGCCACCCCCATGGCACAGCACGGACAGGGCAGGCAGGCAAGGAGCCTGCCCTGGCCCTGCTGCACCCCACTGCCAGCCCAGAGTCACTCCAGGTAAGAGGCGCCAGGTCGGAGCCCACACCCCAAACCCCTCTTGCACCCTGCACCCCAACTCCCTGCCCTGAGCCACCTGCCACACCCTGCCTGCATCCCTGCCGCACCCCGCACCCCTCCTGTACCCCAAACCCCTACCCTGAGCTCCCTCCCACACTCCTCCCTGAGCCCCCCACACTCTGCACCCCCTCCTGCACCCCAACCCCCTTCCCTGAGCCCCCTCGTACACTCCGCACCCCTCCTCTGCCCCAACCCCCTGCCCTGAACCCCTTCCTACACACCACACCCCCTCCCAAACCCTGCACTCCCTCCCGCACCCCAACCCCCTGCCCCAGCCTTACATTCATGGCCCTGCATTCAATTTCCCCACCCAGATGTGGCCCTCGGGCCAAAAAGTTTGCCCACCTCTGATGCAGATCATTGTTGCTACCATTGTTATATAATCACAACAAATATTGTACACAGGTCGTCAAGTAAGGTGTCTATGGAAAGGTTATGATTTGCTGAATATGATTATGCTATTTATATGCATGTAACATTTTGTATCTGAAGTTATGAGTTCTATACCTGGATTCAAATGTCTTTGCCTGCAGTAGCGCTGACAAGGTAGTTAGCCAGCATATCTTGGAGGAACTGTTGAAATTGACTGGCCCATCAAAAGAATATTTAACTCACAATGGAAGATGCCCATCTACCCTAAATGGACTTTCCTGTGAACGTGCTGTTTGAGGTACAGGTAATGGCTTCTACTGTGTCTTATCATGCACGGACATGTGACTTGCCTATGTGACTCCAAACATTATCTCGTCAACTAGGATTTTCCGCTAGCTGTGCTGAGGGCTTTGTTTGAAACAATGGGTTTCCCTCCACATGGCAGAAGCTATAAAAGTCCCTGGAAACACCTCCATTTTGCCTCTTTCCTGCTCCAGCTCTTTCCTGCTCAAGCCTCTGGACTATGGAATTATATCAATGGGAGCATTCTAACCAAGGGATCGAGGGCCTTCCATTGATTTGGAAGCAACCATAGACTTGACTAAAGCCAGCAGTTTATTCTATCACTGCTACAAGCCTGAACCAAGAACTTTGCAATTATTGTATGTACCTGATTCCTTTAACCAATTTTAACTTTCACCTTTCTTTCTTTCCTTTTATAAATAAACCTTTATATAGTAGCTACTAAAGGATAGGCAACAGCATGATTTTGGGTAAGATCTGAGTAATATATTGACCTGGGTGTGTGGCTGGTCCTTTGGGATCAGAAGAACCTTCTGTTTGATTAAATTGGTTATAAAGAACCACTCATCTAAGTCTAGCGTTTTCGGGCTCGGACTGGAATGCCTAAGGAAACTGCTTTTATGACTTCTTGTTAGCCAGTGTGGTGAAACAGAAGTTTATTTTCTTGCTGGTTTGGTATATCTCATGGGAGAATAATCACTAGTTTGGGGTATGTCTGCCCTATTTCTCAGCAGTTTGTCCTGAATTTGGTATTCTCAGTTGTGACCCACAAAGGCACTGTTACACCTGGGCGCATTCAAACAATTTGCATTTGAATACAGCCAAATGCAAAACTGTACATCTAGAAACAGGAGATGCAAGCCCTAGTTATAAAATTGAGGCTATATCCTGAAAATAGTGACCATCCAACAGATTTAGGGGCTATAGTGGACAAACATTCAATATGAGTTTCCAGTGTGATGCTGTGGCAAACAGGGTTAATGTGATCCTTGAACATATAAACAGGAGTGTAGTGTGTATGCCCCTGATTAAACTGATAATGGAATACTTGTACAGATGCGATGTCCACATTTTAAACAAAACGTTGAAAATTTTGCAGAAGATTCAGAGAACAACCACAAAAATTATTTGAAGGCTGGAAAAAATGTTTACAATGAGAGGGTTAAAGAGCTCAATCTGCTTAGTTTATCAAAAAGAAGACTGAGAGGTTACTTGATTCCTGTGTATAAGGGCCTCCACGGGGAGAAAATACCAGGTGTGAGAGAGCTCTTTAATCTAGAGCAGGGGTCGGCAACCTTTCAGAAGTGGTGTGCCAAGTCTTCATTTATTCACTCTTATTTAAGGTTTCGCGTGCCAGTAATACATTTTAATGTTTTTAGAAGGTCTCTTTCTATAAGTCTATAATATATAACTAAACTATTGTTGTATGTAAAGTAAATAAGGTTTTTTAAATGTTTAAGAAGCTTCATTTAAAATTAAATTAAAATGCAGAGCCCCCTGGACCATGGCCAGGACCCAGGCAGTGTGAGTGCCACTGAAAATCAGCTCGCGTGCCGCCTTCGGCTCATGTGCCATAGGTTGCCTACCCCTGATCTAGTGAGAAAGGCCTAACAAAGAACTAATGGCTGGAAGTTGAAGCCAACCAAATTCAAATGAAAAATAAGACAGATTTTCTAACAGAGAGGGTGATTAGGTCTTGGAACAACTACCATCTCTTTAAGTCTTCAGATCAAGACTGGATGCCTTTCTGGACAAACATCAGTGATTGGGCTCAATACAGGGATAAAGAGGAGAAATGTAATGGCCTATATTATACAGGATGTTAAACTAGATCAGCAGTTCGCAAACTGTGGGCCAGGATCCCAAAGTGGGTTGCAACCCCATTTTAATGGGGTTGCCAGAGCTGGCTTAGACTTGCCAGGGCTTGGGGATGAAGCCTGAGCCCCACTGCCCGGGGCCGAAGCTGAAGCCGTGCATGAGGCATTCAGCCCTGGGCAGCGGGACTCAGGTTACAGGTCCTCTGGCTGGGGCTGAACACTTGGGCTTCGGCCTTGACCCCTACTCTTTCCGGGGAAGCGTGGCTCAGGATTTGGCTCCCCACCTGGGACAGTGGGAATCATGCAGACTCAGGCTTTGGTCCCCCCTCCTGGGGTCATGTAGTAATTTTTGTTGTCAAAAGGGGGTCACGGTGCATTGAAGTTTGGAACCCCTGAACTAGATTATCTAATGGTCCCTTCTCGCCTTAAAATAGATGAATATATTAGTTAAAATCTGTGAATATCCTGGTCTATGGCCTTGTCTATATTGGGACTTTAGCTGCTGATATAACTGGCATTTCAGCCACAGTGCAAACTCCCTTCTGTATGATACGATTTATACTAGTGCAGCCCAGTTATCACCAGGGCAGTTTACTCGGGTTTCAGTCTCCATCAGTGAAAATAATGGCTTTGCCTTTTTTCACTAGGAGTACCAATGCAGTTATCTCAGAAGAGGACTGTGATGGTAATTCATTAATCAGTATGCAGTGCTCAGATATTGTGTGTGTGTGGGGGGGGAGTCATGTGGGTAAATAGTGTTGTTGTAACCATACTGGTCCCAGGATTTTAGAGCGACAAAGTGGTTGAGATAATATCTTTTATTGGAGCAACTTCCGTTGGTGAAAGAGACAAGCTTTCAAGCTACGCAGAGCTCTTCTTGGGATCTCAAGAAGGGCTGAATGAGAGCTAGCTCTGTGTAAGTCAAAAGCTTGTCTCTCTCACCAACAGAAGTTGCTCCAATAAAAGATTTTACCTCACTCACCTTGTCCGTCTAAAGTAAGTAAGTTGACAGATAGTATCAGAGGGGTAGCCGTGTTAGTCTGGATCTGTAAAAGCAACAAAGAATCCTGTGGCACCTTATAGACTAACAGACGTTTTGCAGCATGAGCTTTCGTGGGTGAATACCCACTTCTTCGGATGCAAGAAGAATCCGAAGAAGTGGGTATTCACCCACGAAAGCTCATGCTGCAAAACGTCTGTTAGTCTATAAGGTGCCACAGGATTCTTTGTTGCTTTTGACAGATAGTGACTCTGTCTATTTACACAGCGCCTTTCACCCTGCTATCCTTTTGTCCAACACATCACCTGCGAGCCCCTGGGGCAGGGCTCTGTGTTTTGAGTCTGTGCAGATTTCAGTTAACTCATAGATTACTGTGGCTGGCATGGCAATTCTCCTATCCCCAGCTCCTCACTCACCTGAGACTTCAAAGACGATGGGAAAAGTGGAGTCAGTACTTGTGCCTGGCGCCTCATAATTGGTGACACTGTCCAAGCTTCCATCATCAGCAATGCTGATACCTCTCAGCACTAGGGTGGCGGGGTCTGAGGAGAATGATCCAGCAAAGGCACCCGGAAATCCACCCACAGCTTCCTCTATATAATGACAGTCCAAGACCACATCCACAGAGCGTAATTGGGACCTCGGGGCCAGTTCCAGTGGCAGCTCTGCTGAGAAGGAAAAGAACCAGCTGAGAGGTGGGGTGCACACACATACACATACCTGCTGTCCCATTGGGACAAGACATTTGGCACTGACATCTTGCCCTTTGCAGGGGCAGCCCTATAGAAAAGGGGATGATCCAGGTGAGCCCTGTGGCACACCACCACCATACAATTCCCCTCCTTCCCTGGAACACCTACCCTGAAGTACCTCTTCCCAGTTTGGTATTACTTCCCCATCCCCCACTGTCATCATCCTTTTGGAAGACCCTAGGCCAGTGGTCCCCAACCTTTTTGTGGCCAGTAGCACATTCATGTTTTTAGAAGAGTGTGACGGGCACCAACAGTTTTTCAAGGCTTATTTTGTATTTGTACATTAAATAATATGAAAAACATCATATTTAATATAACATAATATATGAATCCAGAGACAACAGAGAAGCCGGAGAGAAGCTGCGAGGACAGAGAACACCGGCACCTGCAGCCCCGGAGTTCTCTGTCCCTGGCCGGCGTGGGGCCGCAGCTTCTCTCTGGCTTATGCCACGGCCCCACACCTGCCAGGGACTGAGAACACCGGCGCCCACAGCCTGCAGCCCCGGAGTTCTCTGTCCCCGGCAGGCGTGGCTTGTCTCCCCTGCTGGGCACTAGGCAGGCCCCCGCGTCTGCTGAGAACAGAGAACATCGTGCTCGCAGCCTGAGTTCTCTGTCCCCATCAGGTGCTTCTCTCCCCTGCTGGGCACTAGGCGGGCGCACATAAATGCCCCTGCGGGTGCCATGGTGCCCGCGGCCACCACATTGAGGACCACTGCCCTAGGCACTCCCCCATGATTATCAATTTATACTATCATACCTCCCTCTGGTGTCACCACCATAAGGTCCATCCATCTCTCGGGGGCGGGCATGGGGGCCCATTTGTCTAATCCCTTCTGGCACACAAGCTGCTAATCAAACTGTTCCCCATCTTGTTCCCTGAGCCTATAATGCAGGGGTGGCCAAACTGTGGCTCATGAGCCACATGCGGCCCTTTTACCCTTAAAGTGTGGCTCACAAAAGCCCCTCCCCTTCCCCCCATTCTCCACCTAACAGACTGGAGCAGCGTGGTGAGGTAGGGGCTTCTGCCCAGAGGGAAGCGGGGTCTCGGGGCTTCAGCGGGAGCAGGGCTGCAGCACCAAGCGGAGCCCTGGCAGGTGCGCCCTGGGTCTGGAACTTCTTAGGATTGTGCTATGTGGCTGGGAGGGCTTGGCCACCCCTGCTATAATGGGCCTTCTAAAAGAGGCATCCCCGTAGACCAGCCAGAATCCCACAGCTGACACCTCCTAAACTCACCAGCCTTCAGAGCCAGCACTCCACAGATGAGGATGAGCCCTAGATTCATTTTGTCCCCCAAGCAAGGGGTTCCAGACACCCTAAAACATCAGGCGTCTGTGCTAGAATCAAACTCTGAATGAGCCTTCAGCCTGCCAGTGCCTTTGCTTTCAGTTTCACTCTGACAACCAAAAACAGATTCGAGAATATTAACTCCTTCCTTACCTAAGAGAGGAGCCGGATAGCCTGAGACTCTTGGAAACCAGATAACTGGAAATTGCAGGTTAGGATTGAGGGGCATCAGCAAAGCTGGCTGTTTAACTCTCTGAATTGCTGTTTTAGATAAAACTCTCCTGTTCAGTCTCTTCCAAAACCCATTTTGGGCCACATTTTCTTTTTTTGAGATCCCCAAGCCTGTGTGGAGTTATTTGAATCTGTGTTCAGATGCATTTTTAAAAGATTTGTGCTCACAAAATAGTTTTTGCTAATCATTCTTCAGCTGAATAGAAGTGCTTGAAAGTTGTCTCCTATGAGTTACATGTAAAAAAACCTATCTGAGTTCAGTGGTTGTGACATGAATTCCAGAAACAAGGAAAGATTGTTCTCAGAATGAAGAAAAATAATAATCTAGATTTAGAAAGTGAAGGAAAAAATCCAGCAACTCAACAGAGATGAGTGAGAAAGAGGCTGAGTATTTCTGATATACCAAAGGTTGACTAAGTTTCTCTGTCTCTCTCACATATACGGCAAGAAAATGGCTTTTTTTTTAATTAGGGAGGAGCATACTATTATCTTCACACAGATTTACAGGTGTACAGCTATGCTGTGTTGGAAGTGTAACTTTGCTTTTCCTTGCCTTATGTTTGTTGTTTGTTTTTGTTTGTTTGTGGCTGGTTTTTGGTTTTCTTTTCTTCTTTTGAGGCTGTAAAGGGTTTTGCATGTGAATTTCACTTGTTTTGGGAAGAATTGGGGGTAGTGAAGGGGGTATGATTGAGGTGCATCTGTAGGAGGGCTTCCTGTATACACTAAACTGCTCCACAGGTAGCCTCTCAGTCATGGCCCCCTTCATGCTGGAGCTGTGACTCTCATGAGGATCTGAATGGGTTTAAGGTTTTACAGTGTTCCTCTTTCCCCCCCAAAAAATCCAGTGGAATGGCCTTCCATCCCAATATTGCCACAAACCCACCTATACCTTGGGAGTGTTCGAATTAACCCCTTGAATTCCAGGTTTCAGAGTAGCAGCTGTGCTAGCCCCAAAAAGAACAGGAGCACTTGTGGCACCTTAGAGACTAACATTTATTTGAGCATAAGCTTTTGTGGGCTACAGCCCACTTCATTCCATTCTATGCATCCGATGAAGTGGGCTGTAACCCACAAAAGCTTATGCTCAAATAAATTGGTTAGTTTCTACGGTGCCACAAGTACTCCTGTTCTTTCTTTGAATTCCAAGGATCCTGCATCTTTTTCTGAATCTGCCATGTTTCCTTCTCTCTTACTCCCCTCCACAAGCAGAACCTGCCTACATCCATTCCTCACCCTAAACTGACTCTTACACAGGATGAGTCATGACACATGGTTTCAAAGGCAGATTAGATGTTACAGTCTTCTGTAGCAAGATGAGTTGAAAGAGAGAGGTTAGCGTGTGAAATCTACCAGGCTTTGTCAGAGAAGCAAAATGGTGCATAGCTTTCCTGCCTTGGTGTAACTCTGGATTGCTAGAAAAAGCCTCAGAATTAAACCTCCCACATTACTATGAACCCATTTTATCTCTGAAAGCACTGGGAGTCATGCTGAAATTATACCTTGTGTCCCAGAATTTGCTGCACCTCCATGCATCCTGCCTAAAAGATGTCACATGTCCTTTAACACACAGCTTCTGAATGCTCTGGCCCTCCTCCCACCCAGTTGAAATGCATTCCTTCCTTCCTGAACCCAACTGCCAGCTCTGCTCCATGTCTCTCCACATTGCCCTTTCTTCTGAAAGTAGTGCAACATATCCTTTTCTCCCTGACCTGACACTCTGTAGTCAAGTACTGTTATTTCCCCTCTGTAGTGAGTGGAGCTGTTATTACAGCCAATTGAAAAAGACACCCCAACCATCTCGTCGAGTCCCACCCTACCATTATCTCTGGATTCAGAGTAGCAGCTATGTTAGTCTGTATCTGCAAAAAGAACAGGAGTACTTGTGGCACCTTAGAGACTAACACATTTATTTGAGCATAAGCTTTTGTGGGCTACAGCCCACTTCATTGGATGTGTAGAATGGAACACATAGAAAGATATTTATGCATACAGAGAACATGAAAAGGTGGAAGTAGACATACCAACTGTAAAAGGCTAATCAATTGAGATAAGCTATCATCAGCAGGAGGGAAAAAAAAACCCACCCAAACCTTTGAAGCAATAATCAAGATGACCCATAGGTGTGAGGATATTTAACATGAGGCAATAGATTCAATTAGTGTAATGACCCAACCATTCCCAGTCTCTGTTTAGACTTAGGTTTTGTATTTAATTTGCATATTAATTCCAGTTCAGCAGTCTCTCTTTGGAATCTGTTTTTGAATTTTTTTTTGTTGCAAAATTGCCACCTTCAAATTGCCACTGAGTGGTTAGAGAGGTTGAAGTGTCTGAAGCAGAAACATCAGCCCTCCTAGCCCCCACCTCCCAACCCGGTACAGCTAAGAGTGGCTGAGAGGGGAACCATCCAGTCACTGGGGCTGGGTGCAATCTCCTTTGGCCAGTGGTGGAGTATATACAGTGTTTGCTGTGAAATCCTTCCTCTCTGGTGCGTGTTCAAAATCGTATTTCATGGTGACAGTTCTGCAGTCTGTGCCCACAGCTGTGTGTGTGAACGAGACCTGGGGCTGCTGTAAATTGTGGTGCTGTCTCTTTAAAACGGGTCATGCTGCCAAGTCCTCCCCTTGCCAGGGAGCTCTCAGGCGAGGCAGAGGCACTCGGCGGCTGCAGGAGCCATCTTGCTATTGTCATGGGTCTGGTCTCGCTCTGGCTTCCTGCACTACCCGGGTTGCAGCGCGCTCACAAAGACGCTGTCTGGCGTTAGCAGTGACCCCAGGCTGCAGGAAGTAGCTGGTTTTGCCAGGACACAGCGTGCCAGTAAATGGTGCAAACTGCCACCCCCCCCCCCCCCACACACACAGACAAGAAGCTGCAATGCACAGACCAGCAGAAACCAAACAGAAGCCACAGACAATAAAGACACAGTGAGTACACAGACGTGAAGGCAAAATTAAAGCAGTTAAACTAGACAATAGTATTTAAAAAAGATCCTGAACCGGGAGGATCGCAAGCCAGCCCCACCTTTATCTTTCTTTTGTAAACTTGCTAAAAACTGAAGGAGATGGGAACAAACCTTCCAGATCTATATGAAAACCTCAGGAGCAGATAAAAAAGAACAGGGCATAAACGTAGCCATTTTACTGCACATAGTGGGAGAGGAAGCTCTGGAAGTTTATAACGTTCTTACAGCAGCCAGCTGAAAATGCTTCTGTTTTGGATGGGATCTTAACAATGCTTAGGAACTATGGTAACCATAAGAAAAATTTTGTGTTTGAACGGTACCAGTTCTGTAGTGTTCTCGCCTACACTTAGGGGGAAGAGCAGATAGACAAGTATGTCATAGAGCTGAGGCAAAAAGCAAGAAATGAGAGTTTGAAAATACTGAAAATGATATTCTCAGATACAGGACTGTGATCAGTGTCCTTGATAAAGGGCAAAAGGAAAGGTTGTTGAGGAAAGTGGAAACCTGATTTGGGCTTGCAGAAAGCCATAGGCATTTGCAGAGCCTCAGAAGCCACAAAATAGAGATCCCATCTGGGCCACCTACTGACAAGTTTGTAGAGGCTGTTACACAAAAGAATACACAGGGCATCATGGGGAGGGCCCCGCTGCTGGGGAGTCAGAGCAAAGCAGACACACCAACCACTCACACACAAACTCTGTATACACTGTAGTAAGACAAACCTAGCCTATGGAAAAACATGTCCCAAATGTGGAAAATTAAGTCACTATTCTGTTTGCAGAGTTTAATCTTAATATTGGAGTGGAAGCTAAATGTTTTCCAATTCACCGTTTGAGAAAGGTAGCAGGTCCCATCCAGATAAAATAGTTGTGCTTATAGCATATGGTGATTCGAGAATATACTCTGAAGGAGAAGTCACCTTAACAGTGGCAACGGTTAAAGCTAAGGTCAGTCTTCAATTGAAGACTTCACTTTAGTGATGAAGACTTAATCCTTAAGGCATTTACAACACTACTGATAGGCAGAGAAGCTTGCATACAGATACACCTACTATGTATGTGGGTATGCTGCATACCAGAGCACCCAGCACTAAAGAAGAATTGATTGCACAATACCTGGAATTCTTCAGGGGACTAGGAGAGTTCTGTGGGAAGCATCACACACACACATATATATATATATATATATAGATCCATCAGTCCACCATTGGCATGCATGGCTGCAGAACTACACCTTCTGCAGTGACAGAGACTCAGAAATTCACTCAGACAGTTAGAAAAGGAAAGAGTCATAGCCAAAGTGAACTCACCCACTCCATGGGTTAGCAGTTTAATCATAACTGAGACAAAATATGGGAAGATTAGGATTTGTTTGGATCCCTGATGCCTTAATAAAACTATATCGAGACAGCATTACTCCGTCCCCTCACCAGTAGATGTCTGTTGCTGACGAGCTGGTGAAAGCATATTCATTAGGCTAGATAAGAAAGATGGATATTAGTAGGCCACCTTAGATGAGTCATTTGAATTTTGCACTTTTAATACACTCTGGGACAGATACAAGTTTCTCTGTATTTTCCACTGCATGCATCCGATGAAGTGGGCTGTAGCCCACGAAAGCTTATGCTCAAATAAATTTGTTTGTCTCTAAGGTGCCACGAGTACTCCTGTTCTTTTTGTGGATACAGACTAACAAATTTCTCTGTTTACCTTTTGGAATAAGAGATAAGGTGGTTCAGTAAAGATAATGCCATAATAAATAGACACAAGGAATGACTAAGAGAACATGCCATTGTGTTGTGTTGTTCCAGTGGTTTGAGTTGCACCATTTATCTGCCTGCACACCAGCTGTCTTAGGTGTTAGGTGTAACTGTATTGAATGGTGGAGCAGTTGGAGCAAATTGGCTGTGCTGTCACTGTGGTGTGAGGAGAGTTACATCTGTACTTTGAGGGATCAAGTATTCCTCATTTCAGTATTGAGTTCTGTAGGCTTTGTCTGTAGCGGGTACTGGGGAGGGGGTGTCTTGCCATAGGGATTGTCATCCATCTGGTGGTCTGCATGACTAGTCTCCAGTCCTTAGTGAGGAGTCAGTGAAGGCAATGGCTCAGAAGGAATCCTCAGGGCAAGGGTGAAGAGATGGTAACATTTAGCAAATCTAGGGTGGTCAGTATTTGTGTGTAGGTAGCTGCTGTTTGCTATGCCTGATCTAAACTTGAGTTTTGCCTTAGCAAAGGGTATGTGCTAGACTTTGCCCTACAGTGCTTATGTGCTCTATTCCCAGAGCATCTGTAGTATCTGTAAGGGCAGTGTGTTATTGGCATGTTGGAGTATCACTCAAAAGAGGGCAGAGTAACTTGCAATAAGGGCAGAGAGGGGTATTAAGCTGTCTCCCTGTCACAGTAACTTATGAAGGTGTCTGTTCACCGTTAGAATTAGTTGTAATGGAAGGAAATGGCCCCCCAATAATGGGCAGAGATTGGTTATGCAAGATTAAATTGGATTGTGGTACATCATCTGCCAGACAGAGTGGGGGCACTGAAAGACCATTATAAAGCTGTCATTAGTACAGATATGGATTTGGTTAAAGACATACACCAGCAAAGCCAAGGCCATTCCTAAATTTCTGAAGGCTATACTTGTGACATATGCTCTGTGAGAGCCTATGGAAAAGCAACTGGATGACTTTCAAAAGCAGAGTATAATTTCTCTATGGAGTCCTGTGAAAGAACTGCACCAATTGTGTGTATCCCAAAAGGTGATGGTAGTGTACGAATTTCTAGGGATTATAAAGTCACTATAAACTCCTGGCTGGAGATGGACAAGTATCTACTTCCTAAACCACAAGATTTATTTGCAAAACTGACAGAGGAAATGAAGTTGAGTAAACTAGACTTGTCCCAAGCATACCAGTAGATGGCAATGTAGCCGGATGCAAAAAAAATTTCTGTCCACAAAAGGGGTATTTATGTATGAAAGATTACCCTATTCTGTTTCAGTGAATAACAGATCAGGCACTGCAGGAGGTAAATAGTGGTGTTTTGTTATTTAGATGATTTATTAATAACCAGGAGGACTTCAGAGGAACATTTAAAATATGTAGAGGGGACACTAAGAAATTACAAAAATATGTTTTAAAGTTAACAGAGATGAGTGGGTTTTTTTTGTTTTTCAAAATCAGGTTACTTGTTTGAGGCGTTGTGTAGATGCAGAAAAGGTTTACCTATTAAAGGAGAATATAAAATCGGTTGAGAACACTCCAGTGCTATAGACGGTCTCAGAGCTTAGATTGTTTCTGACTGTGTTAAATTATTATGGAAGATTCATTCCAAATTTACCAACATTAATTGCAGAAACTATAAAGTGGGTCTGGACAGAAAAGAAACATAAAACTTTTGAGATAGTGAAAAGGAAACTAGTTCCAGCCTATTGGTACATTGTAATCCTGAGCTTTCCATAACTAGGCCCCTGAGAAAATCGCGACTATGCAGAAATTGTGGAATTAGCCTAGTACTGCAGTTTTTCCTACAGCAGGGAAGTAAAAGTGAGCACCTGTAACGTCTGGTCTCATGTTCGGGGAAATCTGTAGCCTCACATGAACTTCTGCTTCGATGTAACACTGCCCATGGATGCCTGCTTCTGTCATTCCGTTGTAGGGGAAATCACAGCAGTTTGGGGTGATTCAGTGTCTGTTTTTATACAAAGGAATGCAGTAGTGACCTTTCACTGATGGCATTCTATGTATATCCTGTGAAATTTGCTACTTTACCTGTGACAGTGTTGTTATTTAAAAAAGAAAAAACAAAAAAACCCAAGATTTTTTTCAGGACCCTACCCATAACCTAACCTGTGACGCCTCTCCTGTAGGAATTGGGCCTGTCATTTCACACATTTGTAAGGATGGGAGTGAAAAATCCATAGCATTTGCTTGCAGAACATTATCAAAGGCTGAGAGATAAGACTCACAAACTAAAAAAGAAATGTTAGCATCATTTGGGAAGTTATGAAATTCCATGAATACCTGTTTGGGAAACAATTGACCGTAATCACTGATATAGAATCATAGGGTTAGATGGGACCACAAGGGTCATCCAGTCTAACCCCCTACTAAGATGCGGGATTTGTTGTTTCTAAACCATCCAAAACAGATGCTGTCCAGCCTCCTTTTGAAAACCTCCAGTGGAGAAGCTTCCACAACCTCCCGAGGCAGCCTGTTCCATTGTCGTATTGTTATTACCATTAGGAAGTATAATCCACTGGTAAAAATACTGGGCCCAAAGGCGTTCCACCACTAGTGGCAGCATGGCTGAAGAAATGAGATTTGATCTTAGCTGCCTACCCATATGACATTTTTTATAGACCATCAGAAAAACATGCTACTGCAGAAGCACTCTCCTATTTGCCCCTTTACACAGGAAAAGAGTGAGGAAAACTCTGCATACAGAGTCTCTTTCCTAGATGACCTTCCTATTACAGCTAATGAAATTGCTCTGGAAATAAGAAAAGATCCCATTTTGGTTAAGGTGATGCACTATGAACTGTCAGGGAGGCCAAATCATATAACAGAACAACTTAGCCCTTACTATTTATGGAAACTGGAGTTATCCCTGTAGGATGGTTGTTTACCATGGGGACTAGGGATGCTAGGTGTCCAGTTTTCGACCGGAATGCCCAGTCGAAAAGTGACCCTGGTGGCTCTGCTCAGCACCGCTTACCAGGCCTTTAAAATTCCAGTTGGCCGCTCACAGCAGGGCAGGCAGGGTGCCTGCCTGGATCTGTGCAGCTCCTGGGAAGCTGCCAGCATGTCTGTCTGGCTCCAAGGCATAGGGGCAGCTATGGGGGCTCTGCACGCTGCCCCTGCCCCAAGCGCTGGCTCTGCAGCTCCAATTGGCCAGGAACCCCAGCTAATCAGAGCTGTGGGGGTGGTGCCTGGAGGCAGAGCACGGAGCTGCATTGCTGCACCTCTGCCTAGGAGCCAGAGGGAGATGTCGCCACTTCTGGGAACTGCCTGAGCTGAGTGCTGCCCAAAGCCCACATCCCAAACTCCCTCTCATACCCCAACTCCTTGCCCCATCCCTGAGCTCCCTCCTGTGCCCAAACTCCCTCCCGAACCCCTGCCCCAGCTCGGAGCGCCCTCCTGTGCCCCAAACTTCTCATTTCTGTAGAGCCTGCACAACCAGCCCAGAGCTGATAACCGCTCCCACACCCTGCCCCAGCCTGGAGCCCCCTCCCACACTCCAAACCCCTCTGCTCCAACCCCCAGCCTAGAGCCGCCTCCTGCCCCCCAAACCCATCATATCCAGCCCCATCCCAGAGCTTGCACCCCCAGCCGGATCTCTCAACCCCTCTTGCACCCCAACCCCCTGCCCTAGCCTGGTGAAAATGAGTTTGTGAGTGAAAGTGGGGGAGAGCAAGTGATGGAGGGAGGGGGGAATGGAGTGAGTGGGGGGTGGGACCTCAGAGAAGGATGGGGTAAGGGTGTTCTGTACAGGTCTGTCGCAACTTATGTGCATTTAACATGCGCGATTTCAGCTTTACGCTCTAGGGCTGGAATCTGGGGGGGCATGGCCTCAAGCAGAAGAGGCGTGGCCTCAAGATTTAAAGGTCAGCTGTGGCTGGGAGTCCCAGGGCCTTTAAATCACCCAGGGGGCTCCCAGTTGCAGAGGTGGCTGGTAGCCTCTGGGGCGAACTAAAGGGCCTAAGGCTCCAGCCACTATGGAGCTCCGGGCCCTTTAAATGCCAGTCCCAGCCTGGCTGCCAAAGCTGCGGGCAGGATTTAAAGGGCTCCTCCGGGCTCCCCACCGTGGCGGGAAGCCCAGTGGAGCCCTTTAAATCCCGCCCGCAGCTCCAGTGGCCGGGCCGAGGTGGCATTTAAAGGGCTCTTCCAGGCTCCTCGCTGTCGCGGGGAGCCCGGAGGAGCCCTTTACATGCCGCCCTGGCCTGGAGCTGCGGGTGGGATTTAAAGGGCTTGGGGATGTAATTTTGAGTATATGCGGTTTTCGCTTTACGCGTTAACCGCAGAACCGAACCCCCGCGTAAGATAAGACTTGCCTGTATTGTGTAATTAGAAAGCTGGCAACCCTAGTCCTTTGTAAGGCAGTAATGACGTTTCCATAAGAAGCAGGGAATGAGGAGGGAAAGATGTCTGAAGCCTGAGTCCAGCAGAACTAGCCTTATCTGGATTTTAGCTTTTAGTCCATATTGTGTTACAGCCTTTACTGGTTTCCTGACAGCCCCTCCCCCAGGTTTTTCTGTCTAGGGTAGAGAGTATTGGTATGAAATTACAAGGGAGGATGAAGTGGGAAGAAGGTGCGGTAAAGCAGGTATTGGGATCAGAGACACATCTGGTAGAGGTAAAAGGGGGGTGATAATGAAGAGGCATATAGATAAACTATTACCAGATAAAGGCTTGGTACAATTACAAGATGTGGTTCCTGAAGTTGATTGAAACAGGGTCTGAATGAGCTCTTCACTGACATCTAGTGATGAGCTGGGGGAAGAGACTTCAGGAACCAACCTTGTTTGCATAGACATACCTGTTGTCCCAAGATGTGCAGCATGATGGAGCGGCTGCCCAAATGACCACTTTTGGCTGGTGTTGGATTGCAGGTTACTTTGGTGTTGGGTGCAAAGGTGAGGAAAGGTTGTTGTCCTTGTTGTGTAAGTGGGGGCAGCAGAACTGTGCTTGGCCTGCCCTGATTGAGAGGGGTCACCCTCAGCTAAACTGCACTCACTAAGCAGTGGAAGGATGCCAAAGGCTAGTGGAGAGGAGCAGTGAGGGTGAGTCAGTCAGTCAGTCAGTCAGTCAGTCAGTGAGTGACTGGCCTGTGTGGGGTGGTATAGGTTCTACTCAAAGAGTCATAGACATTATTCTGACTCTTTTGCGCTCTCCTGTTTAATAACTAAGCCAAGTGTACTCATGTGGGAGTGTTTTGTTTTGTTACAGATCAGTAGAGCTGAAGTTGCCGATACCCAGGTGTGTATCCTAAGTTTAGATTTGCTGTGGGGCAGTATCTCCAGTACAAGAGATTGACCAGTCTGCTTTAGTGCAAGGCGGCTCTTCTAACGGCTGAAATCACTGAGAGCTATGTTAAGTGGTGGAACATCAAGGCATTGCAGAAGTTGCAGTAAAGTGGCACAGTGGTGGCATGAACAATGATGCAGGCAGAGGCCAGCAGCCTAGTGACTGACAATGAAGCAGCCAGTGACACGATGAACAAGTGGCGGCAGCAGGCAGCAATACAGCATGAACGGTGCAGCAGCAGAGCCATTTCTCGGCCTCTCCTCCATACCCACTAAGGTGTGAGGCGAACTCACCAGAATGCACCTCTGAATTTTGCATCTTTGCTGACCAAGTACAACTGTGAGTGCAATGTAGTAGAGGGAGAGGGGAGTGGCATGTTAAAAGAACATTTGTTAGTCAGACTTTCACACTGCAAGGTGAGAACCTAAGGCAAAGAACACTGCCCAGTGTGCTGTGAGATGGGTGTTTGGCTCATGGTCACATGCTTGCGGCATTTCCCCAAATTAATGCTAGCTTCCTTTCCCCTTTTTATTGAAAGGTTTCTTTTCTATACTCAGACTCAGTGCTAGCCAGAGGGGAAGTAATGCCTCTTAGAGGTCCCCAAGGGCAGTGTAATTTTTCCCAGATTGCTGATGGTGACTCAAGCCGCTTCTGGGTTATATTGTTAAGAGGGATCCCTAAACATTGAACCGAACCCTACCTGACAGAAGAGTTACATTTGTAAAAACAGTTACTTCTACTCTAAAGAGCTAATAGAGAAAACCTACATTGTCAGCTGCTTCCTGGCTAACTAGCCACAGGTCGAGCTTTTTCACGTGACATCTTGTCTGTTGAGCCAGAGGACTATGTGATGAGTTGAGGAGACCAAACTAGCCAGGAAACATGCATGAATCTAAGGAACACTAAATATTACAAGAATCACAATAAAATCATGCAAGTTGACACTGCTAACTCCCTTGAGCCCCTTTGAAAACCCCAGTGGAAGAGTAAAACTTTTATTTCAGGATAAGAGAGAGAGAGTACAGTGCAGTGACTTGCTAGCTAACATTCTGCATCTGAACTGAAACACAAAATGGCTACTTCCTCACAGCTGCCCCAAGGTCAGAGAGAGTGTTTGTCTATACTGCTGAAAATCTGCTAAAAAAGCATTGTTCGGATCAGTTTCTGACTTCAGATCAAATTCGGCGAGTAGTTTCAGCCAAGCAAAAAATTTGGAAATGTCAAAAGTTGTGGTTCCAACATGTTTGAACTGAACTGCTTAGAAGTTTTATTTTGAAAATGTAGTTTTGCATTGACATTTTGTTTAGAAAATGTCACCATTTCATTTTGATGTGTCATTTTGAGTTTTTCATTTCATAGAGAAAAAACAAAACTCCTGGTTCAGTTTGAAACTAATTTTTTTCCCCCAGATTTTCGGTTTGGTCACTGAACCAAAATATAAATCATTGGCTCAGCTCTATACTCCAGGGCTCTGTCCAGTCTGAGTTATAAATGGCTCATGCTGTTGGGGCTTTATTCAGGTTACACTGCAGTGGCACTTAGTAGAGGAAGAAGCAATGATCATGTATCTCTCATGGGTATAACCACTCAGCCACTCCCATCCCTGTTAAATTCCCAGTCACCACCCAGCACTTGCTCCTATAAAATGCTTTACTCAGATCCTTAAAGGTGCCTAAATACCCTTGTGGACCTGGGCCCTTGCAACTTCTTGACATTTAACCCTGACATTGCTATCCCACTGAATTTGTCCCTGTAGATACCCCCAAGTCATTGTGTGACTTTTATCCTGTAAATACCCAGCTAATCTACGGCTTCTGAAACTGTAACTACTCAGCCACTCAAAAAAGAAAAAAATACCCTTTGTATATCTTGCTCCACCATGTCTTATCCTGCAATCAGGACATTTTTGCTCTGCCAGCCATTCCCAATTGCTTCCTTGCTAGGGTGCGCACACACACATGTGGCCAGATTAAGGCCAGGACACTAGGTTATCTCTGAGAACTGCCAGGGGATGTTTATTTTGCTCTGGTGAGGCCATGAGAGAGGACAGGTCAGAGTTGGGCTTAACCCCTCTGGCCTAGCACAAGACCTTGCACACAGCAGTATCCCTGTGTGCAGTTCCTACCTATGCTGAAATCTGCTTAGCTGGGGACAAATAAAGCTGGGGTTTAAGGTAGACCCCAAGACGACGACTCCTGAGGAGACCCAGTGCTTGGTAAATGTGACAAACATGGTCGATAGGGGAACTTGCAGGCTCCAGTCATGGAGCAGTGGTGGGGTTGGCATCAGAAGAATGGGCATGCCTGACTCCTGCCTGCTAAGCTATGGGCAAATGTTCCTCTCAGCCAGTTGTTCTAGTCCCCTCCCCCACCATAATGCCACTTGCTGTGCGTGTAATCTGCAGGTTACTGTATCTCCCCCATAGGGGGCATCAAGGCCAAGGCAGACCAGAACACCATGTTTAGCATTTCATGAAGTCACATCTGCTTGTATCTCTCCCACCCCGCCTTTGTGCTGAGCAGCCTGAAGGCATTCAAAAGGAGGTGACCCAGAGCTCCCTCATCTGCACAAAAGGTAAGGGCCTCTCTCCAAATTCTGCACTCCTGAGACTAGAACCAGCAGGGAGGGCAGCAAAGGGAGGGAATCTACAGTGTCTCCCTCAGTTCCCAGCTAACATGGTACACTCAGATACAGCCACGTAAAACAAACCCTTGGGTGTGAACTGGTAGCTAGGACTCTCTCAAAACACTGTGAATGCCTGTTACATTGCACTGCTCCTAATATTACATCCACACTAAGGACCAAGGACAGCCAAAACTCCATCAAAATCCACTCCAGCAAATCCTTCAAAAGGAGTTTGCAAGTGGACAGAAAGAACTGCCTGCTGCTTCCGCAGACTGCCCTGCCTGATGGTTCATGTATGTGAATGGCAATGGCTGTGTCTATGGCCTACACTGGAAACTTCAAAGCACTGTCATGGGAACACTCCTGGGGCAGCGCTTTGAAGCGCGAGTGTGGTTGTGCGCGAGTGCTGGGAGAAAGCTGTCCTAGCACTCCTGGTAATCCACCTCCACGTGCTCCCACTCCCCTGAGCCAGCAAGTTAGAGCACTATAAAATATAAGTGTAGCCAACCCCTATGTGCAGCTCAAAGATCCCCAGCCCACTGCTCCTCACGGTGGGACCACTCCACCCAGTAATGAACCATTCTTGTGTTTGCCTCTTTTGTTCTTTGGTACATTCATTCTTCCTGTGTTTCTTTTGTTTTTTGTTTCATTGTTTCTTACGCTTTTTGTTTCATTCTTTATTCACTGTCTCTCTAGTTCCTTCTTTCTCTTTCATGTATCCTGTTCCTGTGTTTCCTTCACTGTTTTGAAGAAACTTTTTCTTAAGCTTCTTCAGATCAATTCTGCACCCAGAAAAATAGATTTATTTTTTTAGCTTTAGAATATCCAAGTGGCACATGAGGCAACCCATTTTTCCCACTGCTGTCTGTCCAGAGCAAGTTGAGTCACTCCATTGTAAGTTGTCTCCATGATGGCTGCATTATTTTCAATCATCCTGCTCAGAGAAGTAGATGTATTTCCAAGTGAAATTTATGCCAATTACTCCTATTGCGTTCTTTTTGGTTTTCTTCTTTCCCAGGCAGTGAGGTTTCTGGGGGACATTAACTGCAATGGATTGTGTCTCCATTGCAGATACAGTCATCTTCCAGGAGGAGTCTCTGTGCTGTTGTATGAGTCAAAATTGAATCTGGATCTGAACTTAATGATGTGGAAAAGAGGATAGAAGCAGATCTGTCAGAAAGGTGTTTGAGAACTGCCACAGTGTTAAATGCAGGATGGCAGAGATTAGGGTTTTATTGTCAGGATTAGTTTCCCTTTGTTATAGACAATCCTGAGATACAAGATCCTTGTGCCCCAAAAGACATCTGGGTTCAATCTCTCTCTGCAGACAGTGAATGCTTCCTGCACAGCAGCCTTGCAGCAAAGTTTGATCTGCTCCTTTCAGACAGGTCACTTCCCACCGTTGCCTCAGCTCCCTGAATGACAAGAACCAGCCAACAGGGAAACAGGGGAGAGGAGGGTTTAAAACAGGATGACTGATTATAAATATTGTTACAAATCTGGGGCACCCAAGGACTTCCGTGTTGTCACTCTGCTGAACTGCATGGCCCCTCAGGGCTGCACTGTGACTGTGTGCATAGGACTTGGCTTCTCCTGCCTCAAAAACTTGGGCCTCAATGACTGGAGCAAAAGGGGATTCTCCACTATATGTTAGCAGTATAGAGCCTATGATACACAACTAAGCATTTCTGATTCATCCAACAATGCCCTGCAGTGCAAATGTATACTAAATAGCTGGGTACAATGTTAGTGCTGTTTTATAATGGGGATGATTCACCTTTACTCCCTGCACCCCTTTAGCCCTCCCTGGGCTCAGTCGTTAAGTAGTCCCAGCCCTGGTATGGGCCATATCCCCAGGGCTTCCTCCCTAGAGACACAACCTTCCTAAGGCCAGCTCAGTCCCAGCATCCAGCCCAGAGCTCCTTCTTTGCTCCCCTGGTCCCTACTAGCAAATTGTCTTTGGCTCAGTCCTAGCAGCCAGCTAGGATCCTCTCACTGCCCCAGTCCCTGCCGCCACTTAGCTGTCTGTGCGCCTGCTGGTCTTCAGCCAGGCACACAGTCCCTTCTTCTCCAGCTCCAAACAGGAACTAACTGCTGAGTTGTTCTGCAGCTCCTTTTATATGGCCCTCCTGGCCCCTGACTGGCTGTTCCAGCAGCTCCTCTGATTGGTTGCTTCCGCACAACCACTCTAGGCTGCTTGGAGGATCTCTCCACAGCTCCTTGCTTGGGGTGGGTGTGGCAAACCCTGAGGCCTCCAAGCAGTTGCCCTTTGGGCCTAGTCCACCCCATCACAAGCCCCCAGGTAACAAAGTCCAGTAATTTTGGATCACGTCCCTGTACTATGGTCCTAATGAAACACTTAGAACATTAAGTTCCATGCAGGGTGAGGGAGCTACTGTGCCTCATGGCAACACCCTTTCTGTCTCTAGGTGTTTATAGAGCACCAGCACCATAGAAACCAGGCACTGTATTAATAAGCCTTCTCTCATGCCCTCTCCCTCCAGGGGACCCTTCGCTACCCTCTCTCTCCTCGATGTCATTAAGTTATCACAGTGCAACAGGTAAATCAGAAAGGTCTTCACAGGCTATTCGTGCTCTGGAGCAGAACATTTCCTCTTCATTTGTGGTCCAGACTGATCCAGTCTCTCTCATTTCAGTTATGCCAGGACATGCAATAGCTCCAGGGTGGCCATTGTTGATGGCAGGATGCTCTCAGGCTTCATCTCTTCATATCATCCTGGTAGAAGGTAAAGGATGGGAGTGATGTGAATAAACCACCCCATGGGCAGAGTGGGCTACAGGCTGTTATACCCTGGGCTGGATAAAGAGAGAGGACCAGGCCAGCCAACCAGCATTCTGAGCCATGTGGGCATGCACTGGAGTCCACTTGGCTCAGGACACTTTGCCATCCCCTTCATTCCATACAACCAGTAACCCACTTAATGAAACAAACATTAAACTCAAGGTGTGTGTGGATTTCCTGTCAAACTGCTGCAGACTAGCTTAGCGCGCGCGCGCGCGCACACACACACACACAACCTAGAGACAGATTTTATAGGTATCTAAGTATTAAAATACGTTTGAAAATTTGCCTCCACTGATTATTTTGCAGTTTCCACTTTGACCACTAGATGCCACTGTTGTTTCACAGGAATAGAAGTGGTGAATCATAATATCATCACATAGAATATCAGGGTTGGAAGGGACCTCAGGAGGTCATCTAGTCCCACCCCCTGCTCAAAGCAGGACCAATCCCCAACTAAATCATCCCAGCCACGGCTTTGTCAAGCCTGACCTTAAAAACCTCTAAGGAAAGAGATTCCACCACCTCCCTAGGTAACCCATTCCAGTGCCATTCACATGGGCATTTCTGCAGGATCTGGGACGCCTCTTATGTTTAATGCTTGTTAATAATGGATCCTCTTTCCCATTTCTTTGTTTAAAGCTTAAGGATGATTGTGTGATGATGCAGGTGGAAACCAAGAACAACTGTGTCCCCTTCTACATGGAGAACATAAATTCAAAGAGAGATTTTTTCCCCCTGTTGTTATATATGTCTACAAGCTTTAAACAGCTGCCTTTTGAAAATTTTTGTCTCAGGGCCAAAAATCTTAACAAGACAACTGTAAAGAAACTGATCAGGTGAACAGGGACTGTCTGGGGTGATGGTGCCATGCAAAATGAGAGCCCCATGTATTTGGAATCCACATCAGTAGGTCTTTGCTGAAGAGAAATTGATATTAAAAGAAAACATCTAATGCCGTCCTCTATCCTCCCATTCCCAGGTCTCTCAGAAGAATATCAGTTTCTTAGCTGAGCAAGAACTTCCTGTGTCCAATATCAAACTGGCTTCAGTGCTGATCTACGGTTAATATGAAAGAGGTAGGAGGTCTGGCTGAGATCCACTAAACTGGGTGATGTTTTTTTGCACTTTGCTCTTGGTACCATACCACAATTGACAAAGGGTCACAACCAGCCTGTTTGTTGGATGTTAGCCCCATGTCCCTCCCAGATGCGGCCAGTGGACTCACTGGAACTCACCAGGCACTGCGTGTATGTTGTAGCTCTGCCTTGGGAAGGGATCAATCCAAAATGGGGAAATTTCAAGAGCATTTCATCAAATATTTAGTGACTTTCTGAACATGTCAGATTCTGCCCATGAGTTTATAGATCAGCTGTGAAGACAGGTCATTCTGAAACAAGGGAGGCTGTGAGCCAGGGGAACTCTTGGTGCCAATTGGTGGAAGACACAGGGATGCATAAGTATTACAGGGATCCCGCTGGGCCTGGTATTTACATAGTACTTTGTCAGAGTCTGATGCAAGGTCTCTACTGAAACCTTCTGTCACACTGGCCATCATAATCATTGCAAAATGTATGTGTAGTTACTATGTAAGGAGCTATGCATATATAATGAAAATTATGTTTGAGTTGGGTGCACCTACCAGCAGGGAATAAGCAAGTTTCTTTCAGACAGAAAATGTTTATCTATTGGTCTGTCTGCATTTAAATTGGGTATTGTATACTTCAGAATGAACACCTATTTGCAGTCTGAGCAAAATGCTAATCAAGTGATTGCAAAGTTTCCATGAAGACAATGGAATTTTTATTTATTTATTTATTTATTTATTAGCTGCAGCTGTAGGGACAGAAACAAATTCTGCATCTTTCCACTGAGGAGGCAAGAGGTCCATGTACTTGTATCATGAATGGAAGATCACAGCCTAGGTTGGTTGTAATACACTGGAAGGATTTGGGGTGAGTTTTTGCTCTGGCTGACATGACAAGTAAAGTGTAGGCTCTAGAATGCATGTTATGATTTTATTTTATATGTAACACTGTTTCCAAAATTTGATTTTTTTTATCACTTGAATCTCTGCTTTAAAAAAAAAACAAAAAAAACCCCAACTCTGTAAACAAATCTAAGTGCTGTGTGTAAAGCAGAGCTGTGTAGTATGGTATAAGTGATCAGCTGTGCTGTACTGCTCATTGGGAACGGCAGATTTGGAGAAGATGAGTGTCCAGTGGATCAGGGGCTTAGCATTGCAGGTGGATGCTTGGGAGGGCTTAGAGGTTGGAGTGTATCAGTACAGAGTGTGAGGCCTGGAAGGTAGTGCTTGTCTTGCCACAGGCTGGTGGTGTTGGGGAACCAACCCACAGCAGGTACAGACAAGGCTTCCTCATACTCAGGGTTGGGGGTAGCAAGGTCTCTCATGTGCATGGATACCCCTAGGAATCATCACACAGGCTTAAACTTCTGAAAGGTGTTTGTGAGTTGGGAATACTCTCTAATTGGGGCAGGGGACAGTTATGTGGAGGTTACAGCAGTGGTTTGAGAGAATGTGACATTTGGGTTTTTTCTTTTCCAGGCAAACACGTCTTGCTGAGTACAGCACAGCCTGTGGTCAGACATCTCACCCGGAAAGCAGCTGCAAGTCTGCAGCGATTAGAGTAACGTGTGAGTGATACTCTACATAGAGAGTGATAAGAATGGGGAGAGGGGAAGGTGTGGGGAGGAGAGAGTGGGTGGCATGCAGAGATGTAGTTAAATGAAAGGAAGAGCTGTTCCAAATCCAAAATGCTCTTGAAGCATTTTGTAAGGTATTTGAAAATGAGCTCCTGTCACTGGAAAAATATACAAGATTTTGTAGATGTTGGGCTTGGAAATGAATCCTTTTTTACAGTGAAAATAAACCTATTCCAGAGCAGAAAATGGGCCCATCAGGTGGGATTTTCAAAAGCAACTAACTGACTTAGGAGCACATGTGGTATTGAAAGTCAGTGGGCAGTGTAGTCCTGAGGCACTTTTGAAAATCCCACACATCAGCTGAAGGTGACTCTGGGATCGGAACTCTTGCATATTCAGGATTTGAAACGTCTCACGGTGCTGATCCTGTAACAGCCACTTCAGGGAGCTTCATGGGAAAATGAAACATTCAGGGCATGAAATTGCCTAAAACACGGTGCAAATTTCTCCGCTGAATTCTACAGCTGCAGTTTCATGCAGCTGCTGTGATTTGTAGAGCAGGAAACAAAAAAGTGGGATTAAGTGTGGATTTTTCCCTCCTGGCACAACCAGAATTCCCATTAAAGCCACTTGGGGAGATTTTGATCTCTCTTGCTCCAGCATAAATCAAGAGTAACTCCCACAAAGTCCACAGAGTTACAACAGTGAAGGAGAGAGCATGGGTGGGGCCCAATGGGTGAGGATGTAGGATTGCTCTGCATGGGGCCCAAACAGGCTGATGTTTCATGTAATTAATAGAAACCCCGCCCCCCCATTTCAGGACTGGCCTGTTTAGCTGTACAGAATGACATTATTTTCTGGGGAGAAAATTTGGGCTCTTTTTTTTGGTGCAGACTCCCCCTTTCCATTGCTGTGACAGAGTGCTGAGGCCTGACAGGTAGGACAGCAGCCTCATGGCTTTAGCCTCAATTAGTTCCCCCAGGGACAGCTGCTAGAGCAATTAGGTAATCAGAAGGAGAGGCTTGGGGGGTAAGAAACAAATTAGACCTCAGCTGGCTAACCTGAGAAGCCAGGAAGGAAGTGCTACAAGGAAAGGATGACTTGGCTAGCTGAGTCCAGACTGAAGGAGTTCCCAAGAGAGGGAAATCTCTTTTCCTCCTAGGGCCCTGGTAAAGATGGA
This sequence comes from Mauremys reevesii, assembly GCF_016161935.1. NCBI lineage: Eukaryota > Metazoa > Chordata > Testudines > Geoemydidae > Mauremys > Mauremys reevesii. The sequence continues at coordinate 222,140,831 of NC_052623.1, forward strand.
TTGAAAGATGTAGGATTAAAAACTGTGATGTTGCCCTGTACTGGTGTTGGTGGAAGGGTTTGGAATAAAATACAGACTGAACACTAAAAGGAAGTGGGTCTGAGCAGTTTCTGGAGCAGCAGAGGATGGACAGAGCATCACCCTGTTACAATCACTCATGGTTTTTATTCTGTGTTTTTAATTCTTCACAGGACAAATATGGAATGCGAACTGAGGAAAGAAGCTGGACAGTTTATTTCCCTCTGACTATAGACTGTTAGTAAATGTTACACTTACAATCTGGCTGACTGCATGCTGTGACTGTGCAGTAGGTAACTTGGCTAGATTCAACCCTAGTGTGTATATCCCCTCCATAAACTCCCTCTAGATCTATAAGACCACACATGACCCTGGTTCCACACTCAGACTGAGAACTGTAGTTGGTCAAAGCATGTAACATTCCCCATAATAAACTTCTCAAATTCCACATGCCTGGGTCCTGGTTATCTTGTTCTCTCCACACACTTTAGTGGCATGAAACTGAAGAACACTTGCTGTTAGTAAACTCAATGGCATTTCCCTTTTGTAGTGCAATAAAAACTTATGAACACCCCAGCTGACCAATTCCAAAATTTCAGGGAATGTTCTAGGCATCAGTGGGCAGAATCCTGCAGATTTTGAAGAAACATGGATAACTGGAAAAGCCTGATTTCTACTGGTGCATGTGTAATTTAAAGTCAGGCCTACAACATATGCATTTGCTGCAGGCAAAGAAATCTCTGGTGCCCCCTGCTGCTGCCTACACAAATCACAAGCTGCTGTTTAATATGCTGCTGTCTCTCCATTAGGTGGATTGCTAGGCCTATGTAACCAATGATGTGTGCAATTTCTAATTAGAGTGAGAGGCAATCCCAAAAAGACAGTAACAAAAGGGCAATGGAGTTATGCATGACTCTTGGGTGAGCCATCAGGAATATTGTGGGCAAGGCAAAGTATCTATTTCACAGCTCTGCCAGTGGCCCTCAGTCCTTCGCTGCAGCCCCTGCTATTCCAGTCCTGGGCTCCCCACACAGCTCTGCCAATGCCCCATAGTCCTGCCCTGCAATCCCCTGCTATTCCAATCCTAGTTGTCTCTTAAGAGCATGCCTACGTGGCCCTGCAGTTTGAACTACAGTGGTGTAAACAGCAGTGCACGCTAATGTGCTACGCTAAAACTGCACTCTGTAGAGTGGGGTGGGCAACTAAAGCCAGTCCGGCCTCCCGCCTGGCCCCTGAGCTCCTGGCCCGGGAGGCTAGTCCCGGCCCTTCCTCCGCTGTCCTCCCTGACCTGATGCTCTGTGCTGCACTGCGCGGTGGCGGCAGCGTGGCCTGGCCTCAGCTGGGCAGCACGGCTGTAGCGCCGCCAGCCACTGGTGCTCCAGGCAGCGCAGTAAGGAGGCAGGGAGCGGGGCGGTTGGATAGAGGGCAGGGGAGTTCGGGGGTGTGGTTGGGGTGGGGGCGTAGATAGGGGTCAGGTTGGTCAGAGGACAGGGAACAGGGGGGGTTGAATGGGGGAAGTGGGCAGTCAGGAATGAGAGGAGTGGTTGGATGGGGTGGTGGGGGTCATTCAGGGGCAGGGGTTCTGGAGGAAATTGGGACAGAGAAAGGGTGGTTGGATGGGATAAGGGTCACAGTGGGGGCAGTCAGGAAGGAGATGGGGTTGGATGGGGCAGCGGGGGGCAGTCAGGGGCAGGAGTCCCCGGGGGGGTGGATGGGATGGGGAGGGTGGGCCATGACCCCCTTCCCTAACTGGCCCCCCCCATACAATTTCCAAAACCCGATGTGGCCTTCAGGCCAAAAAGTTTGCCCGCCCCTGGTGTAGACTCTGTGAGCGCAAACTAAAAATTAGGTAGTTTGCATTAATGTTTCAGGAGTATGGCAATGCAAATTTTGTACCTTTTATTTGCACCTGCGGGGTTTATATGGGGCAGTTACAGCAAAGAATAAAAGCGCACAGCGCAGTTTGCACCCCTCTAGTTCAAATTGCACGGCCATGTAGCAAGCCCTTAGAGAAAAAAATATTGAAAATAAGTAATGATTAGTGTAGACAGCATTTCCACCAATAGATGGTGCTGTATCTTTAGCTTAGTGTTAAGTTGTCTTGTGTGGTGGTGTATCCGGTGTGGGGAGTTTAGCTGGGAGTTCAGTCCTGCCTGTGGTGCTGGAGTTATTACTTGCAATGTCTCAATAAATACTTTGGGTTCTACAAGCAAGTATTACAACTGGTGGCACCAGCTTCAAGATGGCAAAAACAGTTTTGCCTGAGAAGAAATGAACTGATCTTGCAGACGAGACTGGAGTCTGTGAATAGTTGGCAGAGTTTAAGCTGTTGCTCTCTGTTAATGAGTGGTCTGGTGAAAAAGCAGCACATACCTAGCAGTGTGTTTGGATGGTGACTCCAACTAATTTTACCAGCACCTTCCCTTTGTGGATCATGGTTTTTATAGACACTTACACGAACATTTGTATAGCCACTATGGGGGGAGATTCATCATTTTGAAATACTGGACGGAATGGCAAGCCAGGAAGTGGCAGGGAGGGGAACATCTATGTAGGTATTTGTGTGCATTGCAGACACTGTTCAAAAGGATTTTCTCTGCACTATCTTGCCTGGGAGATGGCTTAAATGAAGCAGAATCTGTTGCACTGAATCTGGAACTGGCAATGCAGAGAGGGGGCCTATGCCTAGTGGCGAGCTGTGAGAGAATCCCATTTATAAACTGTTCAACACAGGATCTTCATAAGCTGATGGTGAAGAAAGATCACATACTGGAAAAACCTAAGGGCCAGATTATACACAGAGTTACAAATGTGGAAGCAGAAAGTGATGTTTCCTTAAAGGGATCAGCTGTTAATTCCCAGGCCCAGTGTGACCCCTGTGCAGCAACTCTAGAAAAGATTGTGAGGGAAATGGCTAAAAAAATGGAGGAGGCCCAGGGGGAAGCTGTGCACGGTCATCTGGTGGGTCAGAGAGAGACTGTTTTCCGAGTGGGTCCCAGGCCAGATGACATTTGCGGGTGATGCAGAGGCAAAGACCTTGGGAGATGAAATTGCCCAACAGTGGGAAGCCACACCCAGGGAAATTAGAAGTTGCTGCAGCAGTAGGGCCACTCTACTAAATGGGCTTTTATTGTGGTGACCAACATTTCTAGTGATGTTGTACTGGGAGTAGATTTCACCTGAGGGAATCACAAAATCCTGGTGTGGATGCTGGGGGGCATCTTCTAGACCTTCAAGATGCCTCTACCTTGCCTACAGGGTGGAAGCTCAGAATAAAGCTGCCGTAGAAGGCAATGAAAGGATCTGATTAGAACAGCTGTTTTAATGGCATGCTCGTGTGTTTCCCAAGTTCTTCATTATTCCTGGAAGATAGAATTGGATGCAATATCAGACTATTCTTAAGCCTGAGATTGTTCCAGTGGGACAACTTCAGGCTGGAGCTGCAGGAGGAGCAAAGGTTAGGTGGGAGGGCAGAACTGATGTGGGGGCAGGATTGAAGCAGGGTTGAAAAGCAGAATTAATTGCTGGGCAGGGGACAGGCTGATGTGGGGGTGAGAGTTCTCATAGCAGGGGCCAAAAATCACCTTAATAAATTTAGGTGAGGGGGCTACACTAATTGTCATACGGACATGACGGACACTAGGGTGACCAGACAGCAAATGTGAAAAATCGGGACATGCGGTAGGAGGTAATAGGCACCTATATAAGACAATGTCCCAAATATCAGGACTCTCCCTATAAAATTGGGACATCTGGTCACCCTAACGGACCCAGACCCACTGGTTATAAGCAGGGGGCGTTCAACAATCAAAAGTTAGGCCAAAAATGCAATACAATCTTTTTTTAAAAAACTTGGTTTGGGGCCAATGCCATGATTTTTGAGCCCTGACTCATGATTTTTTAACTTTTGGGTTGGCAATACTGAAAATGTCACAGCTATAGAGGGTGAAAGGGTGGGAACAGGGCACGAGGGTGGGAGAGAAGGAAGAGGGGGAGGCTGATGTGAGAGGATGCGGAAGGGGCACAGCTCAGCGGGGAACCCTGCTAGCAGTTGCCCAGCTCCACAATGTTTAAGGCCTGTCCAGAATCCAGACCTGTGTAATGGAAACCCTGGGCCAAGCAGCTGCAAAGAGTGAGACAATCACTAGCCCCCAAACTTTTCCTTTGCTCCAAAGATTGGAGGGAGTGTGGCTCAGCTGCCCTCTAGGGAAACCCACCAGCAGATGGTCAGTCATTTACTGTGTGTTGGCCTAGCCCCAATGCTCATCACAGCCAGAGCAGCAGCAGTTCACCCTGTGTGTGCTGCAGATCAGCTGAGCTGATCCCACACTCTCCCAGTAGGTGGGGGCACGCTCACTGATCAAGAAACACCACCTAGCAGCATGGGACAAAGTTCAGTCACCACACAGAAGGAAAAAGGAGACAAAAAATAAAAATTAAAGTGCGAATTAAAAAAATAAAATATTTGAAAATAATTAAAAAAACATTTTTCTAATTGATTTTTTTCACAAAAAGGAAATATCTTTGGCATTTGTAGTCTTCAAAACAGGAACTGTGATCAATAATTTTTCATTAGAAAATTTTTTCATCAGCTTTCCCATGACATGCTTGGCTCTTGCAGGAGTTAGTACATTTCTGACTAGCAGAGGAAGCTTTTGAAACAGGCTGGTGTATACAGGAAGGCACACACACATATCCTGATCCAGAGAGATTTGTCTCAGGTGTGTGTTTAAAAAAAGGGTCCCAACAGTCTCTCATGTGAGATACAGAGATTAATCCTTATAAAACTCAGACTGAACTGCAGAAACCACAGAACCTCATCTACACAAGTCTCAAACTCCCTCAAGGCCTGAGTGAGGAAGAAAGTGGTTTCTTTCCCACCACTCATTTCCCCTCAAGTATGTTGCTCCTTCCTCCCTGCTATTGGCTCCATCTCTTACATAAACATCCTTATAAGAGATAACAGCAGCTGAAAATCACACATGTGCAGTCATACAAACACACAGCTGTAAACAGAACTGTGAAACCCCGGTAATTTGGCTCTTGGAGAGTGTGTGCTCTCCCTCACTCCTATATATTTTTAAACTGTAAAAGTTTGCAGGGCAGGGAATATCTTTTAACATATATGTCTGTGCAGTCCTCAGTGTACAGTGGGACCCTAATCCTGACCGAGGGCTTCTGAACAGTAACATTATTTGTAATTATTTGTACTACTGTATTAATAGGTCATTAGCAAAGTCCATTTTTAAAATTCTCAGTGCTAGGCCAATTCTCTAAAAAGATTTTGTCTGTGCTAAGGAAGGAGATTCCACCACCTCCCTAGGTAACCCATTCCAGTGCTTCACCACCCTCCTAGTGGAAAAGTTTTTCCTAATATCCAATCTAAATCTCCCACACTGCAACTTGAGACCATTACTCCTTGTTTATCATCTGGTACCACTGAAAACAGCCTAGATCCATCCTCTTTGGAACCCCCTTTCAGGTAATTGAAAGCAGCTATCAAATCCCCCCTCATTCTTCTCTTCTGAAGACTAAATAATCCCAGTTCCCTCAGCCTCTCCTCATAAATCATGTGCTGCAGCCCCCTAATCATTTTTGTTGCCCTCCGCTGGACTCTTTCCAATTTTTCCACATCCTTCTTGTAGTGTGCGGCCAAAAACTGGACACAGTACTCCAAATGAGGCCTCACCAATGCTGAACAGAGGGGAATGATTGCGTCATTTGATGTGCTGCCAACCCTCCTACTAATGCAGCCCAATATGCCCTTAGCCTTCTTAGTAACAAGGGCACACTGTCAACTCATATCCAGCTTCTCATCCACTGTAACCCTCATCTCCTTTTCTGCAGAACTGCCAGTTAGGGAGTTGGTCCCCAGCCTGTAGTAGTGCATGGGATTCTTCCATCCTAAATGAAGAACTCTGCACTAGTCCTTGTTGAACCTCATCAGATTTATTTTGGCCCAATCCTCCAATTTGTCTAGCTCACTCTGGACTCTATCCCTACCCTCCAGCATAACTACCTCCCCTCCCAGTTTACTGTCATTTGCGAACTTGCTGAGGGTGCAATCCATCTCATCATCCAGATCATTAATGAAGATATTGAACAAAAACAGCCTCAGGATCAACTCTTTGGGCATTCGGCTTGATAACGGCTGCCAACTAGACATTGAACCGTTGATCACTACCCATTGAACCCAACAATCTAGCCAGCTTTTTATCCACATTATAGTCCATTCATCCAATCCATACTTCTTTAACTTGCTGGCAAGAATACTGTGGGAGACCGTATCAAAAGCAGTGCTAAAGACAAGATATATCATGTCCACCACTATCCCCATATCCACAGAGCCAGTTATCTCCTCATAGAAGGCAATAAAGTTGGTCAGACATGACTTGCCCTTGGTGAATCCATGTTGACTGTTTCTGATCACCTTCTTCTCCTCCAAGTCCTTCAAAATGGATTCCTTGAGGACCTGCTCCATGATTTTTCCAGGGACTGAGGTGAGGCTGACCGGTCTGTAGTTCTCCGGATTCTTTTCTTCCATTTTTTAAAGATGGGCACTATATTTGCCTTTCCCCCCGATCACCAAGAGTTATCAAAGATAATGGCCAATGGCTCTGCAATCACATCAGCCAACTCCCTCAGCATCTTTGGATGCATAGCATCCAGCTCCATGGACTTGTGTATGTCCAGCTTTTCTAAATAGTCCTTAACCTGTTCTTTCACCACTGAGGGCTGCTCACTTTCTCCCCATACTTTGCTGCCCGGTGCAGCAGTTCGGGAGCTAATCTTGTCTGTGAAGACTGAGGCAAAAAAAGCATTGAGTACATTAGCTTTTTCCATCTCATCTGTCACTGGTTGCCTCTCCCATTCAGTAAGTGTCCCATCCTTTACTTGACCTTCTTCTAATTGTTAACATACCACTAGAAACCCTTCTTGTTACCCTTCACATCCCTTGCTAGCTGCAACTATAATTGTGCTTTGGCCTTCCTGATTACACCTCTCCATGCTTGAGCAATATTTTTATACTCCTCCCTAGTCATCTGTCCAAATTTCCACTTCTTGTAAGCTTCCTTTAAGATCACCAAAGATTGCTCTGTTAAGCCAAGCTGGTCACCTGCCATATTTGCTATTCATAGAATCCCAGAATATCAGGGTTGGAAGGGACCTCAGGAGATCATCTAGTCCAACCCCCTGCTCAAAGCAGGACCAATTCCCAACTAAATCATCCCAGCCAGGGCTCTGTCAAGTCTGACCTTAAAAACCTCTAAGGAAGGAGATTCCACCACCTCCCTAGGTAACCCATTCTAGTGCTTCACCACTCTCTGAGTGAAAAAGTTTTTCCTAATATCCAACCTAAACCTCCCCCACTGCAACTTGAGACCATTACTCCTTGTTCTGTCATCAGGTACCACTGAGAACAGTCTAGATCCATCCTCTTTGGAACCCCCTTTCAGGTAGTTGAAAGCAGTTAAAAATCCCCCCTCATTCTTCTCTTCCGCAGACTAAACAATCCCAGTTCCCTCAGCCTCTCCTCATAAGTCATGTGCTCCAACCCCCTAATCATTTTTGTTGCCCTCCGCTGGACTCTTTCCAATTTTTCCACATCCTTCTTGTAGTGTGCGGCCCAAAACTGGACACAGTACTCCAGATGAAGCCTCACCAATGTCGAATAGAGGGGAATGATCACATCCCTCGATCTGCCGGCAATGCCCCTACTTATACAGCACAAAATGCCATTAGCCTTCTTGGCAACAAGGGTACACTGTTGACTCATATCCAGCTTCTCGTCCACTGTAACCCCTAGGTCCTTTTCTGCAGAACTGCTTCCTAGCCATTCGGTCCCTAGTCTGTAACAGTGAATGGGATTCTTCCATCCTAAGTGCAGGACTCTGCACTTGTCCTTGTTGAACCTCATCAGGTTTCTTTTGGCCCAGTCCTCTCATTTGTCTAGGGCCCTCTGTATCCTATCCCTACCCTCCATCATATCTACCACTCCTCCCAGTTTAGTGTCATCTGCAAACTTGCTGAGAGTGCAGTCTACGCCATCCTCCAGATTATTAATGAAGATATTGAACAAAACTGGCCCAAGGACCGACCCTTGGGGCACTCCACTTGAAACCGGCTGCCAACTAGACATGGAGCCATTGATCACTACCCGCTGGGCTCGACGATATAGCCAGCTTTCTATCCATCTTATAGTCCAATCATCCAGCCCATACTTTAACTTGCTGGCAAGAATATTGTGGGAGACTGTAGTGAGGTGGCCTGGTACCCCGCCGCCCTGGAGGACGAAGAGCCCAGCCGGAGGCTGAGCTGAGCCCGCCCCGCAAAGGGTCAAGCACCGACCCGGAAGTATAAAGGCGGGCCTTCTGGGCTCAGTGGGAGGGCAGCGAGCGGACGTTCTTCCGCGAGCTTGGCGCCGGGAGGCTTCTACCCTTCCCTGTGCTCGCTACCCTGAGGAGCTGCCGGAGCTCCCCCGTTCTCACTACCCCGAGGAGCTGCCGGAGCTCCCCCGGGCTCGCTACCCGGAGGAGCTGCCGGAGCTCCCCCGGGCTCGCTACCCCGAGGAGCTGCCAGAGCTCCCCCGGGCTCGCTACCCCGAGGAGCTGCCGGAGCTCCCCCGCACCTACTACCCAGAAGAGTCACCGGAGCCCTGCTGGACCGCCGTTCCGGAGGAGTTGCTGGACCTGCCACCCAGCCCCGGCTGTGACGAACCCATGCACCTGGACCCGGTGGAGGACGACCCCAGGATCCAGGTAGGCCCCCAGGGGGGGGTTGGAAGTGGCCCGGGGGCAGCCGACCCTAGTCTGACAGCAGCAGACCCCAAGCCAATGTCAGTGTGTTGCGGCCAGGATCCCCACTGACACAGCAGCAGCTTGCTTGCCGCTGTTAGGGCCCCAGGCCAGGACGCAGAGGAATGGGCGGGCCTGCGTCCCCCCTGCCACCCCACTCACAGCTGGCAGTCTCCCCCTTGCCCTGACGCCCTGACCCTGGGCTGTATAGACTGAACTGCTTGCTCAGCCCCTGCCTGAGGGCCTGAGCCCTGCACCAGTGTTTTTTGCCCCGCCCTGATCCAGGGCTGGGCTTTATAGACTGACTGCTTGCTCAGCCCCTGCCTGAGGGCCTGAGTCCTGCACCCGTGTTTGTTGCCCCACCCTGATCCAGGGCCTGGGCTTTATAGATGGAACTGCTTGCTCGGCCCTCGCTGGAAGGGCCTGAATCCTGAGCCGGTGGTGTCACCCCTGTGTAGTGAGGCGGCCTGGTACCCCGCTGTCCCGGAGGATGAAGAGCCCCTCCCCTAACGGCGGATCCTTACACGTGGCACCTGACCAGGGACCCTCTGCCCAGAAATGTGGGCATGGGCCCTCGACCGCGGTGAAAGAGGGGCTGGGGGGGGGGGACAGGATCCCTCCCCAAGACATGGATGTGTCCCAGCTCTTCGCCTTCTTGACAGAGAGCCAGGAGCGACAGCAGGCAGCCCAGCTGCAGCAGCAGCAAGAGCAACAGGCCGCCCAGCTCCAGCAACAACAGCAGCTAGTCGAACAGATAGGAGCCCTGCAGCACCAGCTGGTTCAGGATCTGGCCACACTGCATAAGGACTTCCAGTGACAATGCCTCCAGCAGTTCGCGGTGGCGCTATCCCGACCAGCGGAACGCCAGCCGGGAGCCCCAGAGGGGTCCCCGCGGCCGAACCCACCAACACGGCTGATGAAGATGAGCCCCAGCGATGATCCCGAAGCCTTCCTCGTAACATTTGAGCGGATAGCGGTCGTTGCGGGGTAGGCCCAGAACCAGTGGGCTTCCCTCTTGGCCCCGTACCTGACAGGGACCACCTAGACGGTCTACCGAGGCCTGTCTGCGGAGGCGGCCCAGGACTACAACCAAGTAAAGGCGGCAATTTTGGACGCCCTGGACGTAAGTCTGGAGACTTTCCGCCAGCGGTTTGGAGCCTGGCCTACCCCACCGGGGCCCAGCCCTGGATGGTGGCCCAGGAACTAAGAGAAACGTGCAAGCAGTGGTTGCAGACCGAAACCCGAATGCCAGAGGAGCTCACGGAGCAGATCGTGTTGGAACAATTTGTCCACATCCTCCCGCTGCGAGGCAAGGCCTGAGTCCTCCGCCATTGGCCCACGACGCTAGCCGTTGCCATCACACTGATGGAGAACTTTCTGGCTGCGGAGAGACCGGTGGGTCCGACTATTCGAGTAGCCAACCCTGGGGTGGGGCGCCCCAACCCCGAGAGGAGGGGGGCTCCCGCCCGGGCTGACTCTCAGGTTTCCTACCAGGGTCCTGAGCCCCGACCCCGACCCACGGAGGCCACGGTGCAACAACCTCTAGCCCCTTCCCCAGGGGCATGGGGGGCCACTCAGAGCCCTCCCCGGGGAGCCCCAGGATCACGTCCCCGGCCGGGACGGGCGGACCTTGGGCCCTGTTTCTCCTGCGGGGAGTACGGCCATCTACGATGGGACTGCCCAGCGATGGAGTGCAACTTTGGCCAGGTCTGCTCCGGGGAAGCCCGCGCCCGACATCCCCATGCTGCCAAGATCACAGTGCCCGTGGTCGTGGAGGGTCACCCATTGATTCAGGCTGTGGCCAGACCCTGGTCCGCCAATACTTTGGCCCCCAGGCTGACACCCGCCTGGGTATGATCAGGTTGCAGTGTATCCATGGGGACATTCGGCCCTATCCCAGCACTCGGGCCCAGCTAACAGAAGAGGGGGTCACCCGACCGATGGTGGTGGGTTTAGCCCCGCGCCTCACATATCCGGTGATCCTGGGGTGGGACTGGCCAGAGTTCGCAGACATCTTCCGCTGCAACACTGGGGAACATCCGCAGGTCACGCCAGCCTTGGAAGGAGATACCTCTGAGACTGGGGCCGGGGAAGGGGAAACACCCGACCCCCCCGAACTGACGAGAGAATCAGAGGACTCTCCCTCGGAAGCGGTTGAGGAGTCCCTGCTTCAGACTGACTTTTGCCGCGATCAACGAGCCGATCCGACACTCAAGCGGGTGTACGAACAAGTGGCCGCTGTCGATGGTACCGCCGTGGATCCCCACCTCGTGGTCCAGTGGCCACACTTCTAACTGCGGCAGGAACGCCTTTACTGGGTCGAGAGGGACCCCCGTACGGGGGAGTCCCAGACCCAACTCCTTGTGCCCCAGCGTCATCGGCGAGCCGTCATGAAACTAGCCCATGATGTCCTGGCCGCTGGACACCTCGGCCACGAGAAGACTTTGTCCCGGATTCTGACGTGCTTCTTCTGGCCGGGCATACACCAAGAGGTGAGGAACTACTGTAAGTCCTGCCCCGACTGCCAGTTGGCTGCTCTGGCCCAGATCCCCAAGGTGCCCCTGATCCCCATGCCCTTAATCGAAGCCCCCTTCGAGCGCGTGGCCATGGACCTGGTGGGCCCACTCCCCAAAAGCTTTGCAGGGTTCCAGTATATACTGGTCATGGTGGATTATGCTACCCGGTTCCCTGAGGCCATACCCCTCCGAAGCATCATGGCCCGCAGCATTGCAGGCGAGCTCGTGAAGGTCTTCGCCCGCGTAGGCTTGCCCCGGGAGATCCTTATGGACCAGGGCACCAACTTTACCTCTCGGCTATTGCAGCAGGTGTGTGAAGTCTTGGGCATCAAGCAGCTACGCACGTCGGTCTACCATCCTCAGACCGACGGGTTGGTTGAATGATTTAATCGGACGCTTAAGAACATGCTACGCAAGATCCCCCAAGACGATTTCTGCTGCTGGGACCAGTTACTTCCACCCTTGCTCCTGGCGGTTTGGGAGGTTCCACAGTCATCCACAAAGTTCTCCCCGTTTGAGCTACTGTATGGTTGACGCCCACAGGGCCTCTTGGACCTAATGCGAGACACATGGGTGCAAGCCCCATCACCTGCCCAGGGCCTCTTAAAATACGTGCTCCAGCTCCAGGAGCACCTTGTGCAAGCTGGGACCCTGGTGCGCGAGAATTTGAAGGCCGCCCAGGAGACTCAGGCCCAGACCTACAACCGCGGGGTGTGGACTCGCGACTTCCAATCCGGAGACCGGGTTCTACTCCTCCTCCCCTCCAGTGAATCAAAGCTTCTGGCCCAGTGACAAGGACCTTATGAGGTGGTCCGAAAGATCGGGCCTGTTACGTACAAGATCTACCAGCCTGACTGGCGCAAGAAAAGGCAACGCTACCACGTGAACCTCCTCAAACCGTGGCGGGAGCAAGAAGGGCTGCTGATCACCCCCTTCCCACCAGAACCCGAGCTGGGCCCCCAGGTAACAGGCCCAGAGGCCCCCGAAGGTCCCCAGCTGGGGGAGACGCTGACGGCGGAACAACTTAAACAAACCCATTCTCTTCTACAGGTGTTCCCTCGCACCTTCACAACCCAACCGGGATGCACCAGTCTCGTCCATCACACCATTCAGACTGAGCCTGGCATGGTGGTCCGTGGTGCGACCAGGCCCTTGCCGTAACGTACGGCAAGTTGTCGAGGAAGAAGTACGGGCCATGCTGGACTTGGGAGTCATCGAGACGGCACAAAGCAAATGGCACAGCCCAGTAGTCCTGGTACCGAAGCCGGATGGCACCCGTTGATTCTGCATCGACTTCAGACGCGTCAACGCCATCTCGAAGTTCGACGCATACCCGATGCCCCGGGTAGATGAGCTACTCAGCCGGTTGGGAGAGGCCCGTTACATCACCACCCTTGATCTGAGCAAGGGGTATTGGCAGATCCCCCTCGAGCCGGCCTCCCGGGAGAAGACCGCCTCCGCCACCCCTACGGGTCTGTACCAGTTCACCCAGATGCCCTTCGGCCTCCATGGGGCCCCGGCCATGTTTCAGCGGCTGATGGACCGCCTCCTCCAGCCCCATCAGGACTACGCGGCCACCTACCTTGATGACGTGGTTATTTATAGTCGCCAATGGGAGAACCACCTCGAGCGGGTAGCCACAGTCCTGAGGTCCCTGCGGGCTGCTGGGTTGACTGCCAACCCAAAGAAATGCCATATTGGTTGGCAAGAAACGACCTACCTGGGATATACCATCGGGAATGGACAAGTAAAACCCCTCGTGGGAAAGGTTCAGGCCATTGCAACCTGCCCTCCGCCGGCCACCAAGCGCCAGGTATGCAAGTTTCTGGGATTGGCCGGCTACTACCGGTGCTTCATCCCCCAATTTGCGGCTATCGCAGCCCCTTTGACTGGTTTATTGACCAAGGACAGCCCGCAACAAGTAAGATGGACCTGAGAATGCGACGAGGCCTTCCAGACACTCAAGGCAAGTCTCTGCCGCGAACCGGTCCTCTATAGCCCTGATTTCGACCAGCCATTCGTCCTTCAGACAGATGCCTCAGAGGCGGGACTCGGCGCTGTCCTCTCCCAAGAGGTTGATGGAGAAGAACACCCGGTCATCTATATCAGCAGGAAACTGTTCCCCCGAGAGAAAAACTACGCGGTAGTGGAAGAGGAGGCCCTCGCTGTAAAATGGGCTTGTGAGGCATTACGGTATTATCTCCCATGTGTGGCAGTCTCCCCCTCGCCCCGACGCCCTGACCTGGGCTGTATAGACTGAACTGCTTGCTCAGCCCCTACCTGAGGGCCTGAGCCCTGCACCCGTGTTTGTTGCCCCACCCTGATCCAGGGCCTGGGCTTTATAGATGGAACTGCTTGCTCAGCCCTTGCTGGAAGGGCCTGAATCCTGAGCTGGTGGTGTCACCCCTGTGTAGTGAGGCGGCCTGGTACCCCGCCGCCCCGGAGGACGAAGAGACCCTCCCCTAACGGCGGATCCTTACAGAGACTATATCAAAAGCTTTGCTAAAGTCAAGGAATAACACATCCACTGCTTTCCCCTCATCCACAGACCCAGTTATCTCCTCATAGAAGGCAATTAGGTTAGTCAGGCATGACTTGCCCTTGGTGAATCCGTGCTGACTGTTCCTGATCACTTTCCTCTCCTCTAAGTGCTTCAGAATTGATTCCTTGAGAACCTGCTACATGATTTTTTGAGGGACTGAGGTGAGGCTGACTGGCCTGTAGTTTCCCAGATCCTCCTTCTTCCCTTTTTTAAAGATGGGCACTACAGTAGCTCTTTTCCATTCATCCGGGACCTCCCCCGTTCGCCATGAGTTTTCAAAGATAATGGCCAATGGCTCTGCAATCACATCCGCCAACTCCGTTAGCACCCTTGGATGCAGAGCATCCGGCCCCATGGACTTGTGCTCGTCCAGTTTTTCTAAATAGTCCCGAACCACTTCTTTCTCCAGAGAGGGCTGGTCACCTTCTCCCCATACTGTGCTGCCCAGTGCAGCAGTCTGGGAGCTGACCTTTTTTGTGAAGACAGAGGCAAAAAAATCATTGAGTACATTAGCTTTTTCCACATCCCCTGTCACTAGGTTGCCTCCCTCATTCAGTAAGGGCCCCACACTTTCCTTGACTTTCTTCTTGTTGCTAACATACCTGAAGAAACCCTTCTTGTTACTCTTAACATCTCTTGCTAGCTGCAACTCCAAGTGTGATTTGGCCTTCTTGATTTCACTCCTGCATGCCTGAGCAATATTTTTATACTCCTCCCTGGTCATTTGTCCAATCTTCCACTTCTCGTAAGCTTCTTTTTTGCGTTTAAGATCAGCAAGGATTTCACTGTTAAGCCAAGCTGGTCGACTGCCGTATTTACTATTCTTCCTACACATCGGAATGTTTTTTTCCTGTAACCTCAATAAGGAGTCTTTAAAATACAGCCAGCTCTACTGGACTCCTTTCCCCCTCATGTTATTTTCCCACGGGGTACTGCCCATCAGCTCCCTGAGGGAGTCAAAGTCTGCTTTTCTGAAGTTCAGGGTCCATATTCTGCCACTCTCCTTTTTTCCCTGTGTCAGGATCCTGAACTCGACCATCTCATAAGAACATAAGAACATAAGAAAGGCTGTACTGGGTCAGACCAAAGGTCCATCTAGCCCAGTATCTGTCTACCGACAGTGGCCAATGACAGGTGCCCCAGAGGGAGTGAACCTAACAGGCAATGATCAAGTGATCTCTCTCCTGCCATCCATCTCCATCCTCTGACGAACAGAGGCTAGGGACACCATTCTTACCCATCCTGGCTAATAGCCGTTTATGGACTTAGCCACCATGAATTTATCCAGTCCCCTTTTAAACATTGTTATAGTCCTAGCCTTCACAACCTCTCAGGTAAGGAGTTCCACAAGTTGACTGTGCGCTGCGTGAAGAACTTCCTTTTATTTGTTTTAAACCTGCTGCCTATTAATTTCATTTGGTGACCCCTAGTTCTTGTATTATGGGAATAAGTAAATAACTTCCTTATCCACTTTCTCCACATCACTCATGATTTTATATACCTCTATCATGTCCCCCCTTAGTCTTCTCTTTTCCAAGCTGAAGAGTCCTAGCCTCTTTAATCTTTCCTCGTATGGGACCCTCTCTAAACCCCTAATCATTTTAGTTGCCCTTTTCTGAACCTTTTCTAGTGCTAGAATATCTTTTTTGAGGTGAGGAGACCACATCTGTACACAGTATTCGAGATGTGGGCGTACCATGGATTTATATAAGGGCAATAATATATTCTCAGTCTTATTTTCTATCCCCTTTTTAATGATTCCTAACATCCTGTTTGCTTTTTTGACCGCCTCCGCACACTGCGTGGACATCTTTAGAGAACTATCCACGATGACACCAAGATCTTTTTCCTGATTCGTTGTAGCTAAATTAGCCCCCATCATTTTGTATGTATAGTTGGGGTTATTTTTTCCAATGTGCATTACTTTACATTTATCCACATTAAATTTCATTTGCCATTTTGTTGCCCAGTCACTTAGTTTTGTGAGATCTTTTTGAAGTTCTTCACAATCTGCTTTGGTCTTAACTATCTTGAGTAGTTTAGTATCATCTGCAAATTTTGCCACCTCACTGTTTACCCCTTTCTCCAGATCATTTATGAATAAATTGAATAGGATTGGTCCTAGGACTGACCCTTGGGGAACACCACTAGTTACCCCTCTCCATTCTGAGAATTTACCATTAATTCCTACCCTTTGTTCCCTGTCCTTTAACCAGTTCTCAGTCCATGAAAGGACCTTCCCTTTTATCCCATGACAGCTTAATTTACGTAAGAGCCTTTGGTGAGGGACCTTGTCAAAGGCTTTCTGGAAATCTAAGTATACTATGTCCACCGGATCCCCCTTGTCCACATGTTTGTTGACCCCTTCAAAGAACTCTAATAGATTAGTAAGACATGATTTCCCTTTACAGAAACCATGTTGACTATTGCTCAAGAGTTTATGTTTTTCTATGTGTCTGACAATTTTATTCTTTACTATTGTTTCAACTAATTTGCCCGGTACCGACGTTAGACTTACCGGTCTGTAATTGCCGGGATCACCCCTAGAGCCCTTTTCAAATATTTGCGTTACATTAGCTAACTTCCAGTCATTGGGTACCGAAGCCGATTTAAAGGACATGGTCACTGCCTCCCAGGTTCCCATCCACTTTTGCTTCCCCTACTAACTCTTCTCTGTTTGTGAGCAGCAGGTCAAGAAGAGCTCTGCCCCTAGTTGGTTCCTCCAGCACTTGGACCAGGAAATTGTCCCTTACACTTTTCAAAAACTTCCTGGATTGTCTGTGCACCTCTGTATTGCTCTCCCAGCTGATATCAGGGTGATTAAAGTCTCCCATGGGAACCAGGGCATGTGATCTATATTTCTGCACATTGGGATACTTTGTTCCTGCACCCTCAATAAGGCTTCTTTGAAATACAGCCAGCTCTCCTGGACTCCTTTCCCCCTCATATTAGCCTCCCAGGGGATCCTGCCCATCGGTTCCCTGAGGGCAGGATCTGGGTATATCTCACCAAATCAATTCTCTGCCATTGTGGAGGTCTCAGATATTGGTGCCCCTCAGTCCCTCCGAATCTCTGCATGTGGCACACAATAGTTTATTCTCCTGAGAACTGTAACACTTTGGTCTATTTCAGGTTGGTGGGCTCTGTGCACTGAAGACTTTGGTGGCCAGTGATGTGTACAGGGGTTAGATTGGATTATTTAGACAGTTCATTGGCCGGGAATGGCGAACCGTGGCCACTGGGAGCTGCTGGTGGCCGTGCCTGTGGACGGTCAATGTAAACAAACTGTCTTGCGGCCCACCAGCCAATTACCCTGACAGGCCACATGTGACACACGGGATGCAGGTTGCCCACCACTGATCTATGTTATGACTACAGTGCTGCAGTTTCTGACCTGGGGCTGCCCTGATTCACAGGTTGTGACATTCCCCTGGTGTTATCTGGACCAGTGATGTAAGGTGATAGGGAATAGCCAGCATGGATTTGTAAAGAACAAATTGTGTCAAACCAATCTGATAGCTTTCTTTGATAGGATAATGAGTCTTGTGGATAAGGGAGAAGCGGTGGATGTGGTATACCTAGACTTTAGTAAAGCATTTGATATGGTCTCGCATGATATTCTTATTGATAAACTAGGTAAATACAATTTAGATGGGGCTACTATAAGGTAGTACTCTGAGAGTAGTTATTAATGGTTCCCAATCCTGCTGGAAAGGTATAACAAGTGGGGTTCCGCAGGGGTGTCTTGGGACCGGCTCTGTTCAATATCTTCATCAACAACTTAGATATTGGCATAGAAAGTATGCTTATTAAGTTTGCAGATGATACCAAACTGGGAGGGATTGCAACTGCTTTGGAGGACAGGGTCATAATTCAAAATGCTCTGGACAAATTAGAGAAATGATCTGAGGTAAATAGGATGAAGTTTAACAAAGACAAATGCAAAGTGCTCCACTTAAGAAGGAAAAATCAGTTTCACACATACCAAATGGGCAGAGACTGTCTAGGAAGGAGTACGGCAGAAAGAGATCTAGGGGTTATAGTGGACCACAAGCTAAATATGAGTCAATAGTGTGATGCTGTTGCAAAAAAAGCAAACATGATTCTGGGATGCATTAACAGGTGTGTTGTGAGCAAGACTTGTGAAGTCATTCTTCTGCTCTACTCTGCACTGGTTAGGCCTCAGCTGGAGTATTGTGTCCAGTTCTGGGCACTGCATTTCAAGAAAGATTTGGAGAAATTGGAGAGGGTCCAGAGAAGAGCAACAAGAATGATTAAAGGTCTTGAGAACATGGCCTATGAAGGAAGGGTGAAAGAATTGGGTTTGTTTAGTTTGGAAAAGAGAAGACTGAGAGGGGACACGATAGCAGTTTTCAGGTATCTAAAAGGGTGTCATCAGGAGGAGGGAGAAAACTTGCTCACCTTAGCCTCTAAGGATAGAACAAGAAGCAATGGGCTTAAACTGCAGCAAGGGAGGTTTAGGTTGGACATTAGGAAAAAGTTCCTAACTGTCAGGGTGGAATAAACTGCCTAGGGAGGTTGTGGAATCTCCATCTCTGGCGATATTTAAGAGTAGGTTAGATAAATGTTTATCAGGGATGGTCTAGACAGTATTTGGTCCTGCCATGAGAGCAGGGGACTGGACTCAATGACCTCTCGAGCTCCCTTCCAGTCCTAGAATCTATGAATCTATGAATTGGTCAGATTTGGTCAAATGAAATAAAAGCAAAATGCATTCTAAGCTGATCTTAACACTTTCAGTGCCCTTACAAACTGAGATGTTTCTCAGCACAGGCTGGCTGGTTGCCCTTCAGCCAGGTTCCCCACTTTGATCAACGCTTTAGTCACTTGGTGGTGATGTCTGTCGATGGAGGTGGAAGAGACAAAAAGCATGGGAAAATATATCTCCTTTTTATCATGTTCCTTCTTCCCTCTTGGCTTTGCCCCATCTCTTCAGAGTCAGGTGAACATTACCTGATTGTAGTCCCAAACTGGCCAAGGGAAGGGGGTTGACTCACTCAAGAGTCCAACATATCCTTTGTTGCTGCCTAGGCCAGTGTCCTTTGTTCCTGTGAGTCTGGGCTGGGTTTGTCCCATACATGCCCTGATGAGGTGTGAACTGCACCTTTGCTTCTGGAGAGTTTTGCGTGGGCTTATTTTAAGCCATGAGGACACATTTTCAGCCTCATAACTATATACATGAAATTACAACCTATAGCATTACTATAACAACAATGCTCAGTGCATCACAAGCCTTCTGAAGACACCTGACATGACAAACATTGCATTGGATACCACACAATTATATTATAAGGATGAACGTGGGAGAGCAGAGTGTTCCCCCGAGGCACAGAGTGTCACACAGGGGCCCCCTCCTTCCAACAGAGTCACCTCCTAGTACTCAGGAAATGGCAGCTGCAGCGAAAGGCAATAGGGGGGCTGGTGGGAGTAACTTTGGGGCAGTTACTAGCCACAGAAAACTAAACCTCTTTCAACTCCCCTGACTGCTGCACATCAGGGTCTCTGGCCATACAGGAGACATTCCAGTACCCTCAGTGGAAGGAATGAGTGGGGATGGAAACACCCAGGAGGGGAAGTTGCATATTCCAGCCATGTTGGTGTGGGTGTACCAGCTCAAACACATGCATTGGACACACAAGCAGAGCAAGTTCACACTGTTAGCACTGTAAAAACACCAAGAATCATTGAATCTCAGGGTTGGAAGGGACCTCAGGAGGTCATCTAGTCCAACCCCCTGCTCAAAGCAGGACCAATCCCCAACTAAATCATCCCAGCCAGGGCTTTGTCAAGCCTGACCTTAAAAACCTCTAAGGAAGGAGATTCCACCACCTCCCTACGTAACCCATTCCAGTGCTTCACCACTCTACTAGTGAAAAAGTTTTTACTAATGTCCAACCTAAACCTCCCCTTCTGCAACTTGAGACCATTACTCCTTGTTCTGTCATCTTCTACCACTGAGAACAGTCTAGATCCATCCTCTTTGGAACCCCCTTTCAGGTAGTTGAAAGCAGCTATCAAATCCCCCCTCATTCTTCTCTTCTGCAGGCTAAACAATCCCAGTTCCCTCAGCCTCTCCTCATAAGTCATGTGCTCCAGCCCCCTAATCATTTTTGTTGCCCTCCGCTGGACTATCTCCAATTTATCCACATCTTTCTTGTAGTGTGCGGCCCAAAACTGGACACAGTACTCCAAATGAGGCCTCACCAGTGCTGAATAGAGGGGAATGATCACATCCCTCGATCTGCTGGAAATGCCCCTACTTATACAACCCAAAATGCCATTAGCCTTCTTGGCAACAAGGGCACACTGTTGACTCATATTCAGCTTTTCGTCCACCGTAACCCCTAGGTCCCTTTCTGCGGAACTGCTGCCCAGCCATTCGGTCCCTAGTCTATAGCAGTGCATGGGATTCTTCCGTCCTAAATGCAGGACTCTGCACTTGTCCTTGTTGAACCTCATCATATTTCTTTTGGCCCAATCCTCTAATTTGTCTAGGTCCCTCTGTATCCTATCCCTACCCTCCAGCGTATCAACCACTCCTCCCAGTTTAGTGTCATCTGCAAACTTGCTAAGGGTGCAGTCCACACCATCCTCCAGATCGTTAATGAAGATATTGAACAAAACCGGCCCCAGCACCGACCCTTGGGGCACTCCACTGGATACCGGCTGCCAACTAGACATGGAACCATTGATCACTACCCGTTGAGCCCGACCATCTAGCCAGTTTTCTATCCACCTTACCGTCCATTCATCCAGCCCAGACTTCTTTAACTTGCTGGCAAGAATACTGTGGGAGACTGTATCAAAAGCTTTGCTAAAGTCAAGAAATAGCACATCCACTCCTTTCCCCTCATCTACAGAGCCGGTTATCTCATCATAGAAGGCAATTAGGTTAGTCAGGCATGACTTGCCCTTGGTGAATCCATGCTGACTGTTCCTGATCACTTTCCCCTCCTTTAAGTGGCTCAGAATTGATTCCTTGAGGACCTGTTCCATGATTTTTCCAGGGACTGAGGTGAGACTGACTGGCCTGTAGTTCCCTGGATCTTCCTTCTTCCCTTTTTAAAAGATGGGCACTACATTAGCTTTTTTCCAGTCATCCAGACATGTTAATCTCAGCACAAGTTCTGCTTTAACCCATTAGAAATAATTACCACTGTCCTGTAATTATTGGAGCAGCTCAATGCCAGAGTATACCAACCCCCTCAGGTGCCAGTGCTGTGCCAGGTGTACCACGACTCGGAGGCAAGCACTGTAGGTGCTTCATTAGCTAGGCCTTGCAGGTGCAGGGTCCCAATAACTGCTCAACACCTGGCTAAGGGAAAGGGTATTTTACTAGAGCTGGCAGGAAAGGGGAAAGGTTCAGATTCCGTAAATACAGAGGCTTCAGTAGTTAGAGTTCATAGCAAGGATCAGTGGTAAATGTTTGGGTCTCTGGGGCTGTCCAGTCGAGAGTCAGGGTTCTTCAGGCCAAGTGCCTGGGGTGCCCTCTCCAATCCATTTTCTATCCAAACAAATAGGAGTTTGCAGGTTTCCAGGCCAGGTTCACTTAATGTCTCTCATTGGGGCCGCCTTGCACTGTCTCCCTGCTCAGTCACAGCTGATCCCACGTAAACCTTTCTCAGACCTGCACCCAGACGTAACCTCCAGCAGTCACAGCCTGTTCCACATGTGGCTCTGCATGTGGTTCCTGGGGATTGCCCTCTGCATCCAGCTCTCTGCAGCTCCTCACTTGCCTTACAGCTACTTCTTACTACAACAGCCCAGTCACTTCCTGGTTCAGGAGTCTTCCCCTTATCCAGCCAGAGGAAAGGGATGTGCTGTGGAGAAGGGACTGATGGGTGTTGTAGTCTCCTTCTTAGCAGATTTGTCACAGTGTGACGAAGTGGGACTGGTCTTACTGGGGGCTGGGTACAGATCCTAAGTTTCTAGCAGCACAAACGCCTGACACTCTGTCGCCTAGCAACTGATGACCCGGCCCCTCCGTGCAGAGGTGCTGGCTAAAGGTGTAGGAGACAAAGGGGTCAGGTGACCTCCTGGCCCGGGAAAGAAGCGGAGGAGAGAGGAGGGGCCGGAGGGGGTTGGGTAGACTGGAGTTGGCTGGAAAAAGAAGGGAAGCAGGGAGAGAGGGCTCTGATCCCCAAGGGGGGCTGTGAGGCCCCCAAAATGGACCTAACCGGGGGGATCCTGTTATCTGTGCCTGCAAAACCTGTGTTGGACTGTGTTCCTGTCGTCTAAATAAACCTTCTGCTTCACTGGCTGGCTGAGAGTCCTGGTGAATGGGCAGGGAGCCTGGGGGTGCAGGGCCTAACTCTCCAACACTCCGTGACAACTGGTGGCAGCGGTGGGTTGGACTGCACCCCGCAGACGGCGCTTCCTGCAGTAAGTGACTGGGGAGCAGTAAAACAAAGGGGCGATTAACCCCTGGGAGAGCGTGACCAGAGAGAAGGACTTTGCAGTAACAGGGTCCCCCGGGGGATCACAGCGAGCGATCCCAGGGGCGGAGGAGTCTGCAGCTCGACCCTGGCAAAGAGGTGGTGACCTCAAGGACTGGCACACTAGGGGTCCCCCTGGAACCCGTGGGGAGCGCCGAGCACCCCGGCCTGTGAGCGGCCAGCAGGAAGATGTATGCCAAACGGCGCAAGTGTGAACTGGTGGAGCTGTGCAAGCAGAGGGGGCTGCACTGTGGGAAGCTCACCAAGGCCCAGCTGATTGCCCGGCTGGAGGAGGGAGATCGCAGGAATGAACCGGTCCCTGTCACTGAGGGAAGCAGCCGGGCAGATGCAGCGCAGGCACCAGTGTCTGTCCCCGCTGGGAGTGGTCAGCCGGCTGCTGAGGGCTTCCCGAGACCTCCCACCCCTAGGCCTAGGGGGAGGGGGAGGAGGAGCCCAGCTGCCGAGGGCATCGTGACCCCCCCCCCGGCCAACAGGGGATCGGCCCGGCGAAGCTCACCCCCCAGCCGGGGATCGTCCCGGCGACGCTCGGCCTCCATGGAGCACAGGCGGCTGGACTTGGAGAGAGAGATAAAACTGAAAGAGATGGAGGAGCGTAAGGAACAGAGGGAATATGAGGAAAGACAGAGGGAACGTGAGGAGAGACAGAGGGAACGTGAGGAGAGACAAAGCCAGCGTGAGCTGGAGGAGAAGCAGAAACAACGCGAATATGAGGAGAGGGAGAAGGAGCAGCAGCGCAGACATGAGCTGGCCATGGCCCAGCTGAACAACAGTAAGGCCCCGGCTGCGGTGAGTGATGGGGGGCCCAAGCCTACAAAGAGCTTCGATTTTTGCCACATTTGCCCACGGAGGTGTTAATGGGGGGGGATCTCGAGGACTGGCCAAGTGACACCCGGGGTGCCCTGGCTGTGAACCGTAGTCAGAGTTGGCGCAGGGCTCTGCACCCTGACACCGGAGCAGGCACTCTGCCCGGGACACCGGACCCTGACCCGGTGGGGAGGGAACGCCCAGGGATAGGGCTCGGAGAGGCGGTGGCCTCAGACCCAGCCGGTGAGAGAGACCAGATCCCCGTCCCTGCCCCAGCGGCTGAGTACCAGGCCACGGTGCGGGAAGACCCCTCCTTGCGGAGGATAGGGGACCTGGCCAGCCTCGGGGTGGGGGGGGACCGACCATGGGACGAGGTGGCCGGAAAAGGTTCCTGTGGGAGAAGGGGTTCCTGTACCGAGAATGGGCTCCCCCAGGGAAGATGGAGTCAGGGGGGATCAGGAGGCAGCTGGTGGTACCCCAGGAGTATCGCCACCAGCTGCTGTGCCGGGCCCATGACATTCCCCCCTCAGGGCACCAGGGAGCCTGGCGTACCCAGCAGAAGCTGCTACAGAACTATTACTGGCCTGGGGTCTTTGCCCATGTCCGGCAGCACTGCCGCTCCTGTGACTTCTGCCAGAGGGGGAGGAAGGCCCGGGACAGGGAGAAGATGGCTGTAAGGCCCTTGCCCCGCCCCGAGGAGCCTGTCCAGAGGGGGGCCAGGGTCAAAAGGGGGGCTCTGAACTGAGAGAGCCCGAATCACAGCCCCCCAGATTGGAATGTGGGGAGAAGGCCCCAGCCCCGCGTGCACCCCAGGGGTATTGGGGTGGGGAAAGGGCGCGGGCGGTATAAGGCTTCCCCCCTGCAATCTGCAAGTGCCCTCGAGTCCCCCCGACCTACAGGGGGGCAGGAAACTGGAATGTTCTGGGGCAGCCATGAGAATGTAGGTGGGTTCGAACTTCCCCAGGGCACTGGCTGGAGTGACCCCGCTCAGTTCGGTCTCGAAGGGGGGAGAGGTGTGACGAAGTGGGACTGGTCTTACTGGGGGCTGGGTACAGATCCTAAGTTTCTAGCAGCACAAACGCCTAAGTTTCTAGCAGCACAAACGCCTGACACTCTGTCGCCTAGCAACTGATGACCCGGCCCCTCCCTGCAGAGGTGCTGGCTAAAGGTGTAGGAGACAAAGGGGTCAGGTGACCTCCTGGCCGGGGAAAGAAGTGGAGGAGAGAGGAGGGGCCGGAGGGGGTTGGGTAGACTGGAGTTGGCTGGAAAAAGAAGGGAAGCAGGGAGAGAGGGCTCTGATCCCCAAGGGGGGCTGTGAGGCCCCCAAAATGGACCTAACCGGGGGGATCCTGTTAACTGTGCCTGCAAAACCTGTGTTGGACTGTGTTCCTGTCGTCTAAATAAACCTTCTGCATCACTGGCTGGCTGAGAGTCCTGGTGAATGGGCAGGGAGCCTGGGGGTGCAGGGCCTAACTCTCCAACACTCCGTGACACACAGTCTCAAACATATGTAAACAAGGGAATGGTCCTGATGTTGTGGGGAACATTCCTGACTTATACACTACCCCGGTGAAGTGGGCTAGTAAAAAGATTTGAGTCTTTGCTCCCACTTCCTCTATCCAGAGGCCTGCTTGACCTTGGGAGCTCCCCTTCCACACTCCTGTGTGACAGAGTCCTCATAATGCCAACAAGGCTGGGCCCAGGATTCCTGGGGGGCTCAACCCGCAACCTTGTCATGGTCACTTAGGGCAGGGGCTAGGGTATCCCCACTCTGGGGTGCTCTTTCTGCACTGGATGCTTCCCTTACATACAGTTCAAAGCAAACACACTTTATTAAACAGCAATCAATTTGAAAAAAACAAGGAAAAAATGGTAAACGTTAAAGGAAAACACGTCACCCCACTATGTGGCATGGGGACATCATAACCAGCATCTCCGGCATGTAAGGAAAGTTCAGTCTGTTCCTCACACATCCCAGGCCTCCTTCTCAGGCCCTGGCTGTGCTGCAGGGATGCTGCAGGTCAGACACTTGCTCTGGTGTTGGCCAGACCTCTTAGGCTCTAGGTGGCAGGACCCTTCTTCCCTCTGGCTCTGGTTGCTACAGTTCTTCTCCTAGCACAGGTCTGCTCTGTAGGCCGCTTCTGTGACTCTGCTCCCAGCACTGACCTGCTTCCTTGGCTGCTTTTCTGGCCCCTGTGGCTGGTGTGGCTCTGCTCCCCACCTCAGCTTGGGCCCCTGCTTTCACCTTAGCTCAGCCCCACTGTCTGACCCAGGCAAATCCAGCTCACACAGAGGACAGGATCCCCCCTGACCTCCTGACTGCCTGATTAGCCTGCCCGCCCTGTCAATCAGGCTGACCTGGAGCATTGGCCTCTCCCCATTGTTCCTGGGGACTGTCAGTCTCAGGGTTCTGATTCTTCCATTGACCCTTCCCCTTCCTTTTGGTACTGGGAGCTAGTCAACCAAAACACCACCACTGAGTTTTAGTAAGGGGACAACAGGTTTCTCAATGTTGGAGTTTTCGGTTTAGATTTCAATTGAAAAACAAAAAGTGTTTATGAGACATTTAAAACACACACACACACACACACACACACACACACACACACACACACACACACACACACACACACACACACACACACACACACACACACACACACACACGCACACAGAGTTTTTGGACATGCTCTCCTCTGCTCACAGGAAATAAGGCCTTCCTGTTTTCCCAAGAAGACTGTCTATAGTCTTTAAGGTTCAGAGTCACCATTAGTGTCTCTCCTGAAGACAGACTCCATCAGCAGGGGATTCCGCCATCACAGCACATGTTTCATTTCGCCATGTCTGGGTGCGGGAGGTGGGAGCAGCCCCATGCAGCTTGAGTTGGTTTGATCAGTGGAAGAGCTGAGCACATGACATCCTTTCCTTTGTCCTCCCCTCTCCACTCTCTGGATTAACTGTCAAGGAGGCTGCTCTTTGTCCCCTAATCTCCAGAGTCAGGGGCTCTGATCTGACCCAGCCCCATCAGTGTCTGCAGACAGAGCTTGGGTTGAGATGTCCCTGAGTCCCACTGGGCATGTTCCAGGGGGCAGGTGAGCTGCACTCTAGGATCTGCCCGAGTAGCTGGAGCAGCTTCTCCTCTCTCCCCCAGACCACGCTGTGAGACGGGGCACACACAGGGGAGCTGACTCTCATGGAAGCTGTGGCCTGAGCAGTCCTGGCTTCCTGCTCCCTAATGTGGGGGTGGATCCTTTCCCAGGAGAACCCCCTGCTGTTAGTGTAGCTCCTGTGTCCTGGCACGCAGTGAGTGTGAGGGGAAAGGAAATGTTGCACCATTGCCAAAGCCCACAATTGTATTAGGAGTTTCTAAAGCCCCAGCTCCTGGAGCCCAGAGATTGCATGAGAGTCTCAGCCTTCATTAAACACAGAGATGTTCAAACCCTCGTGGTTGTAGACAAAAGCTTGAAAACAGAGGGCCCACGAAAGACTCTGACACAGCAGGCAAAAGACAAGAACCCAAACGTATTGCTTTAAAACACTGCATGATTTTAAAGCCAGTCTCATGACTCTGGGACCTGATTCACGTTGTTTCAACTATTGAGGTTGGCAAGAGAGACACTCGTCCCAGATGATCTTGAGCTGCACATCATGCCCACAGGGGTTGTCCTACTAGAGCAGCTGCATACCACAGTGTATTCCCAGGGCTTCCTGTAGGCCTCCGAGGCCTGGTTCTACCTTCTCTCCTCCAGCAACTGCCTGCTCAGGACAGTGTTCTTTACCCTGAACAGCTAAAAGCTGAGAGATGGTTACAATCCTGTGTGAGATGTTTTGAGCCATTGGAAGTCTGATTACTCTGTCTCCTTGGAGAAATCAGGCATCTGGACTGGTCCAGAACATCAAAGAGAGAACGTGCATAGTGACGGCTTTCATCACACCTAGGTTTAGGAGGCTTTTGTTTCAATCAAGTATTGCTCAGCAAATCATCTGCCTCTGAACACTCCAAAGGGAAAATGTCATAAGGGGTAAAGAGGTTCTCTGCCAAATGAATGATGTCAGTGTTCCCTCCCCACTCTGAACTCTGGGGTACAGATGTGGGGACCTGCATGAAAGACCCCTCCAAGCATATTTCTACTAGCTTAGGTTAAAAACTTCCCCAAGGCATAAATCCTTTCCTTGTCCTTGGATGGTATTGCTGCCACCATGAAATTTAGACAAAGATTTAGGAAAAGGACCACCTGGAGCTCCTATTTCCCCAAAATATCCCCCCAAGCCCTTTCACCCCCTTTCCTGGGAAGGCTTGAGAAAATATACCAACCAATAGGTTAACAAAGTGAGCACAGACCAGACCCTTGGGTTTTTAGGACACTAAAAACCAAACAGGTTCTTAAAAGAAGAACTTTATTATAAAGAAAAAAGTAAAAGAAGCACCTCTGTAAAATCAGGATGGAAGGTAATTTTACAGGATAATAAAAAGATTTAAAACACAGAGGATTCCCCTCTAGGCTCAACTTCAAAGTTACAAAAAACAGGAATAAACCTCTCTCTTACCATAGGGAAAATTCACAAGCTAAAACAAAAGATAATCTGGCACATTTCCTTGCTATTACTTACAATTTCTGTAATTGTAGATGTATCATTTCAGTAGGAGCTACGTTACCTGCTTGGTCTCTCTCTCTATCCCAAGAGGGAACACACAAAGAGAGCACACAAAAAAATCCTTCCCCTCCACCTCACCTCCAGATTTGAAAATATCTTCTTTCTCCATTGGTTATTCTGATCAGGTGCCAACTAGGTTAATTGAACTCCATAGATTTCAGCCTGGCTCATGGCATTGCAGCACTATGTTCTGACCAGTCAGGTAGCACGGTCACTTAGTGCAGGTATATTGTGCCAAGCTGAGCTCATTGGGTTGCTGGGCAACTCAGCCCAGAGGCAGTTGAGTTCCTGACAGGCTCTTCCCCAAAGAGTTGAAAACAGCTTTACACAAGTTCAACCAGAGTCACAGCCTGACCTCACTGGCCACCCCACAGATAGCCCAAGGACTGGGTGTTCATAACATGTAGCAAGTTTTCAATTATGGTGTGCCAAAAACTCCTGGGGACCACATGGGTTGTATGAATCACATTAGGCATAGTGCTGGCCCAGCTTAACTGACATCATTTGTGAGTAGGAAGATCAAAATAATTGACAAAAATGTACTAGACCGCCTGAGCTAGCTGAAGACAAATTGGTGGTGGGGCTTCCAGGGCTTTATATAGTTTTTCTCTTGTGCAACATCACAGCCACAAGATGGGGTCTCTAGCCACTGGGGAAGTCATAGAATCATAGAATCTCAGGGTTGGAAGGGACCTCAGGAGGTCATCTAGTCCAACCTCCTGCTCAAAGCAGGACCAAACCCAACTAAATCATCCCAGCCAGGGCTTTGTCAAGCCTGACCTTAAAAACCTCTAAGGAAGGAGATTCCACCACCTCCCTAGGTAACCCATTCCAGTTCTTCACCACCCTACTAGTGAAAACGTTTTTCCTAATATCCAACCTAAACCTCCCCCTCTGCAACTTGAGACCATTACTCCTTGTTCTGTCATCTTCTACCACTGAGAACAGTCTAGATCCATCCTCTTTGGAACCCCCTTTCAGGTAGTTGAAAGCAGCTATCAAATCCCCCCTCATTCTTCTCTTCTGCAGGCTAAACAATCCCAGTTCCCTCAGCCTCTCCTCATAAGTCATGTGCTCCAGCCCCCTAATCATTTTTGTTACCCTCCGCTGGACTCTCTCCAATTTATCCACATCCTTCTTGTAGTGTGGGGCCCAAAACTGGACACAGTACTCCAGATGAGGCCTCACTAGTACTGAATAGAGGGGAATGATCACATCCCTCGATCTGCTGGAAATGCCCCTACTTATAGAACCCAAAATGCCATTAGCCTTCTTGGCAACAAGGGCACACTGTTGACTCATATCCAGCTTTTCGTCTACCGTAATCCCTAGGTCCTTTTCTGCAGAACTGCTGCCCAGCCATTCGGTCCCTAGTCTGTAACAGTGCATGGGATTGTTCTGTCCTAAGTGCAGGACTCTGCACTTGTCCTTGTTGAACCTCATCATATTTCTTTTGGCCCAATCCTCTAATTTGTCTAGGTCCCTCGTGTATCCTATCCCTACCCTCCAGCGTATCAACCACTCCTCCCAGTTTAGTGTCATCTGCAAACTTGCTAAGGGTGCAGTCCACACCATCCTCCAGATCGTTAATGAAGATATTGAATAAAACCGGCCCCAGCACCGACCCTTGGGGCACCCCACTTGATACCGGCTGCCAACTAGGCATG
The DNA here is from genome assembly GCF_016161935.1 of Mauremys reevesii. Classification (NCBI taxonomy): domain Eukaryota; kingdom Metazoa; phylum Chordata; order Testudines; family Geoemydidae; genus Mauremys; species Mauremys reevesii. The sequence goes on from NC_052623.1 coordinate 222,170,306, forward strand.
GAACCATTGATCACTCCCCGTTGAGCCCGACCATCTAGCCAGTTTTCTATCCACCTTACCGTCCATTCATCCAGCCCAGACTTCTTTAACTTGCTGGCAAGAATACTGTGGGAGACTGTATCAAAAGCTTTGCTAAAGTCCAGAAATAGCACATCCACTGCTTTCCCCTCATCCACAGAGCCGGTTATCTCATCATAGAAGGCAATTAGGATAGTCAGGCATAACTTGCCCTTGGTGAATCCATGCTGACTGTTCCTGATAACTTTCCCCTCCTTTAAGTGGTTCAGGATTGATTCCTTGAGGACCTGTTCCATGATTTTTCCAGGGACTGAGGTGAGACTGACTGGCCTGTAGTTCCCTGGATCTTCCTTCTTCCCTTTTTTAAAGATGGGCACTACATTAGCCTTTTTCCAGTCATCCGGGACCTTCCCCGATCGCCATGATTTTTCAAAGATAATGGCCAATGGCTCTGCAATCTCATCGGCCAACTCCTTTAGCACCCTCGGATACAGCGCATCCGGCCCCATGGACTTGTGCTCGTCCAGCTTTTCTAAATAGTCCCGAACTACTTCTTTCCCTACAGAGAGCTGGTCACCTCCTCCCCATACCGTGCTGCAGAGTGCAGCTGTCTGGGAGCTGACCTTGTCTGTGAAGACAGAGGCAAAGAAAGCATTGAGTACACTAGCTTTCTCCACATCCTCTGTCACTAGGTTCCCTTCCTCATTCAGTAAGGGGCCCACACTTTCTTTGACTTTCTTCTTGTTGCTAACATATCTGAAGAAACCCTTCTTGTTACTCCTAACATCTCCGGCTAGCTGCAACTCCAAGTGTGATTTGGCCTTCCTAATTTCACTCCTGCATGCCTGAGCAATACTTTTATACTCCTCCTTGGTTATTTGTCCAATCTTCCACTTCTTGTAAGCTGTTTTTTTGTGTTTAAGACGAGCAAGGATTTCACTGTTAGTCACGTCTATGAATGATTCAGCTTTTTGCAGGCCAATGCCATTGTTTACATGTTAGTTTTAACATTCCTAGGAAAGCTCAGATGTGGATTGGTGTCTCTCAAAGTGCATTGTTAGTGAAGGACTCCCAATTACTTGAATAACCCCTTCACAGTATATTGACCAAATCTGTTTTATGTGCTTCCTACAGCAAACACTTTAGATACAAGCATAGAGGCAACGCTCATAACTTCAGATATAAAAATGATACACACATACAAATAGGATGAATATATTGCAAAGAAATATTACATGGCATATCTAGCATAAAACATATTCCAGTTTTGTCATATTTACACTCATAAGCATATTTCTATAAAGCATTATGGAGTCAACGTCATAAGCAAAGGAGGTAGGAAATATGGCATGCATCTTTGACCCTAGAACCTCACTGATTAGAGACATTGATCTATAGGGAAGCAAAAGTGGAGTAAAATTCCATTAATCATGTGGGATGATGGCTGGCCCACAACACATATAATCAGATTAGAAGCCCAGCAAGGAACATTGTGATCATCTAGCCTGACCAATCTAACACAGGCCACAGGACTCCCCTGAATCCTGTTTGAATAGAGCATCACTTTCAGAAAAACATCCAATCTTGATTTTAAAATTGCTAATGATGGAGAATTCATCACAGCCCTCTGAAGGTTGCTCCAGTGCTTAATTACTCTCACTGTTAAAAAAATGTGTCCTGTTTCTAGCCTGAATTTATCTACCTTCAGCTTCCAGCCATTGGATCTTGTTATACTTTGTCTGCAAAATTTAAGAGCCCCTTATCGAAGTTTTATTCTTCATCTGCGTTCTTTTAGACAGGGCCGCCCAGAGGATTCAGGGGGCCTGGGGCAAAGCAATTTCGGGGGCCCCTTCCATAAAAAAAATGCAATATTATATTCTCGTGGGGACCACTATGGAGCCCGGGGCAAATTGCCCCACTTGCTCCCCCCTCCCCACACGGGCGGCCCTGGGAAAAATAAACCACCTGCGTCTCGGCACAAATTCAGTTTTGAGAAAACTTCTTTACAAAGTATCACTGGTTCTCAGCATCAGCTAGTGCTAAAAGGCACTAAAGTGCATTAAAAGGGTTGGACAAATATTTTCCGTCAAAACTTTTTCTGGATCGAAAACTAGGGGGGTTTAAAAAGCAGAAAAAAATCACAGACAATGTCTGTTTTCCTTCAAAATTTGTTGTGGTTTTTTTAATTAAAAAGCTGAAATTTGTCTGCCAAAACCTGAATATGGTTTGGGGTTTCAGAAGTGTGTGGCCAAATATCTGCTGCTTGCTGTGTTTGATTGTTTAAAGAAACAATCAAAAAATTCTGCTTAAAAAAAATCCAAAACTTTTGAACCATCTCAGCTTGTGTCCAAACGCCTGAGCCCATCCAGTCAGAGATTTTTCCAGGTTTCTGATACTCTGCCAGCTTCCTTGACTCATATCTGTCTCCTAACTTAGGGTTCATTTAGGTTAGAACATAAGAACAGCCATACTGGATCAAATCAAAGGTCCATCCAGCCCAGTATCCTATCTACCGACACTGGCCAATGCCAGGTGCCCCAGAGAGAGTAAACCTAACAGGTAATGATCAAGTGATCTCTCTCCTGCCATCCATCTCCACCCTCTGACAAACAGAGGCTAGGGACACCATTCGTTACCCATCCTGGCTAATAGTCATTAATGGACGTAACCTCCATGAATGTATCTGTTTCCTAGAGACTGGCTTCATGGAGTCCCTCACAAACTGGAGGCGGTTACTGTGGGTTTGTCTTTAGTATAGCTTATGTACATACTCCACGAACTGAGCATTTGAGCTTGTTCCAGAATCTGGGATTAGCCTATGTTGTGAAAACAGAAATGCTCAAAATAGCACATGCATGTGAATGGACATAGGGTGCTCAAATTAAATTAACCCAGGGGTTCTCAAACTAGGGGTCAGGACCCCTCAGGGGGTCATGAGGTTATTACTGGGGGTGGCGAGCTGTCAGCCTCCACCTCAAACCCTGCCTTCAGCATTTATAATAGTGTTAAATATATAAAAAGTGTTTTTAATTTATAAAGGGGGGGTCGCACTCAGAGGTTTGCTATGTGAAAGGGGTCAGCAGTATAAAAGTTTGAGAACCACTGAATTAACCCCTCTGAAGCCTCAGGGCATGCAGGAGTGGGGGGATCTCCCTTGGTAGGGTTGGGAAGGATATTGCTCTTCTCATGTGATCCCTCCCCCAGTGGCTAATTTTAAATGAAGCTACCCTCCCCTGACATGAATCTCCCTATGGCACTGAAATTACATATAAACTATAATTTGTCATTTGAGAAGTGAAAGGGATGGTAGCCCAAATGGAAAAGCTGACAGCTTGGCTCTTCTGCAAGCCTCAAACTGCTGAATGAGCTTTAGGATAGGGAAGGCTGTGCTTCCCAAACAGCCTAGCCCTGCCCCCTATCCAACCCCCACCCACTTCCTGCCCCCCGACTGCCCACCCCCCCTCAGAATCCCCAACCCATCCTGCTCCTTTTCCCCTCACCATCCCCCAGAGACCCTACCACCACCCCCCAGGACTCCACCCCTGCTCCCTGTCCCCTGACTACCCTGACCTCTCCACCCCCCGCTGAGTCCTGACAGACCCCCTGGAATGCCCACAATCCAACTCCCCTGTTCCCTGTCCCCTGACTACCCCCAACATCTGCCCCCTCCCTGTCCCATGACTGTCCCTGGGACCTCCTGCCCCTTTAGCCAACCCCCCCGGCCCTGGCCCCTTACCCCCAGCTCCCTCCTCACCCAGAGCCACAGAGCATTCAGGAGCATCCCTGGACAGCTGCAGCATGGCTCCGGCGGGGCCTGAGCCCCTTCCAGCTCAGAGCTGCATGGTAAGGGGGCAGGGCTGCGAGCTCTGGGCCGAGCAAAGAGAGCTGAGCTTAGCCTGGAGCTCTCAGCCCTGCCCCCTTACCACGCGGCTCTGAGCAGGGAGGAGCTCAGGGGCCCCGCCGGAGCCATGCTGCGCCGTTGTCCAGGGACGCTCCTGGATGGGCTGAGGCTCCGGGAGAGGGGCGGAGACGGGGTCAGGTCGGGCTGGGGAGGGAGCCTCAGCCATTCTTGTGAGGGACCCTGTGGAGCCCAGGGTCTGGGGCAAACTGCCCCATTTGCCCCCCCTCTGGGCGGCCCTGCTTTTAGACTGTGATCAAGTCACCCCCAACCTTCTCTTTGATAATCTTTCTTATATATTGGACACCAGAGCTAGACACTGCATTTGAGTACCAGTTGTATCAGTGCCAAGTACAGAAGTAATATAACCTCCCTGCTCCTACTTGACATTCCCTTCTTTATACTGACAAGGATTTCAGCAATTCTTTTGACCACAGCATCGCTCTGGGAGCTCATGTTCTGTTGATTATCTACCTTGAGCTCCAAGTGTTTTTCAGGGTCAGTGCTTCCCAAGATAAGGTCCCCCATCCTGTAAGTATAGCCTACGTTCTTCATTCTTAGATGTATAACTTCAAATTTGGTTGTGTTTAAACGCACTCTATTTGCTTAAGTCTAGTTTTCCAAGCGATCCAGATCATTCTGTACCAGTGACCTGTCGTTTTCATTATTTACCACTCCCCAATCTTTTGTCATTTGCAAATTTTATCACTGATGAGTTTATGTTTTCTTCCAGGTCATTGATAAAAAAAGGTTAAATATCATAAGGCGAAAACTGATCCCTGCAGAGCCCCACTAGAAACACACCCACTCCATGCTAAATCCCTGTTTACAGTTACATTTTGAGATCTGTGTTGACCTGTAACCCCAACCTGATCTGACTGTGCAAGATTAGATTGCATCTCATGTATTAAGGCATTTTAAAATCCTTGAAGATAGTAAAATAGAAGCTATTAGAGCTGTAATGCAAGATGTACAAGTAGGTTTACAGAAGAACCTGTGTAACAATTAAGGTAGGTTGACAATAAGCTGAGGCCCAGTAGGTCAGCTCATAGCTATAATAGCCTATGTAGCAAAGGAGTCAGCATGACTGTTTAAGCTAACATTATAAGATTTAACAATAGTTTGCAATATGTAGTTTGGGCTAGACAAGGACACCTCAGAAGCTGGAAATAGTGGATTTCTAGGGGATTTGTGGGGTTTTGTTACATAGAGAAACCACATTTATGTATTGAAACCATTTGAAAAAGAATGACACAAAGAGCTTATGCTAGCAAGCGGAACCTAAATTATGGGCCCCAGAATGACAAATATGGGCAGCAGGTGGTCATCTTATTGTGCACATATATTCCAGAACAGCCTTTGGAGTTGATCCTGCTCAAATATATCTTGAAAGAGCTTTCAGTTCATCACCTAAATCGCTCACATCAATATCACACATGTGATCACGTATCAATGCTATCTCTAGTGCCCTGCATTGCTGGTGTAGGTCTTCAGGTATAGTGAGGAGTTTTGGAATATCATACAACATCCCAAATATACTGCTGAGTTCCTTGAGCTGCATGAAAAGTTCTTCAACTGACTGTATTGCACAATCTAGCACCTGGTTAAAGAATTCAACTTTGAATTGTTGTGTGAAGTTCCTCTGCCAACTTCCGTGCACTCTTCAGAAGGTTTTGAAATTCCTCATTTGTCCAATAAGACTGTCCAGTTGTTCCATTGCTCCAGATATACCAAGGTCAACACCTTGGAGTTTCTCGCTAACAACATTTATTTCAAACAGTATGTCATGCCACAACACTAAGCCACACAGAAATTTGAAGTTATATATGTTTCTGGTGATTCCGTTTCCCTCTGCCATTGTTCTCTCGCAAACAGTTCCTGTCATAGCATTATCCTCCATAATGGCAACTATGGCATCATCTATCTTCCTAATTTGGTGTTTGATAGCCTTTATCGCCTCCACTCGACTTTTCTATCATGCGACATTCAGTGGTTTCAGTGTCAGAGAGGATGTTTCAGATGTTGCTTCAAAATTTACCATCGATGAGTTGATTCAGAGAAAAATACATAGATGCTTCGAATTACATTAAAAAATTCAGCAGCCTCACTAGAAGCTGATGCTACATCACTGACCACCAAGTTCAATGAATGAGAACTGCGAGGGACAAAAAAAGCTCGAGGGTTTAACTCTCAGATCCATGTCTGCACTACTCTGTTCTTTCCTCTCATGTTGGCACCATTATTGTAGCCCTGATCTCTCATGTCAGCTATTGTAATTCCTGTATCTTCCAGCTTTTTAAGAAGCACATTTGTTATACTAGCTCCTGTAGTATCATCAATGTCAATAAATTCTAGAAAATGCTTTGACAGTCACCATTGCAGGGACATTTTCCCTAGATTCTGTTGTTGTTACAAAATGCACCATTAGAGTAATGTATTCTGTATGGCTCATGTCAATTGTGCAGTCCAGAATAACAGAGTAATATCTTGCTGACTTCAGATCTGCCACAATCTTTCTATTTGAATTTTGTTGCCACTAACCATATGATCTCATTTTGAATTGTTTTTCCAAGGTAGTGGTGTGTGTACATTTCATGGGTGGTGACTCTTCTTAGATGTTCCTGGAGTACAGCATCAAACTCAGCCATCAGCTCCACAATTTTAAGGAAGTTTCCATTACTTGGCATATATAGCTGATCTGAAGTGCCACACAGTATTAGGTTTTGCGTAGCAAGCATTCTCACAATGGCAATGAGCCTTTTCAGAACATTTTGCCATTAAAGTGACTCCGATGCAATATTCTCTTGATGCTGATCATCTGTGGTGATGCTGATCATCTTAGTCTCATCTCAAGCTCTTTCCACCTATGGAATGTTCTCTGGTGATTTGCTGCCTTCTCATGGTATGCCAGATTTCTAGCCAGATTTTTCCAGTCCTTTGTTCCTGTAGAACCCAATGTGGCTGGAACATTAGACTGGAAGAGTTTGCAACAAAAACAGTATGCAGCATTCTGAGTTTTTGAGTACATAAGCCATGGCCTCTCCACTTTGTCACCATTGGGGATTTCATGCCAGGAATGTGTTGGATGGAAACTTCTGTTTTCATTGTCTTTGGGGAACATGAAGTTTTTCACTTGCTCTGGCCCATGCAGTACAAGGAAGTCCCTCAGGCTACTGCTCAAGTGGGTCCACAGTCCTGGATCATCTAGACTTAAGGAACTAAACTCAGCAACAGCTGTTTCTTGTGCCTCCACCACACGCTTCTCTGATCTACAGTTTTCTTCAGGAATGTGCATGGTTACATCTATCTGAGATGGAGATGGATGCTGCAGTAGCTGCCAGGTCACCTGCACTCTGGCTAACTGGACGATCAGGCATCTCCTCACCACTCACTTCCTCACTGAGGCCAGAAGGCTCACCATGAACATTTGTGTCTATGTATCTCAGGACAGCTCCTTCCTGCTTAGCTAGAAAAGCTTCCTTTGCTTTCTTTCCTTTTCTGAATGCTGCCCCAGAGGGGCGTTTTCTTCTTCCACTCATGACTGCTGTTCTGTGCCAGCTAGAGTGGTTCTCAACACTCAATTGAAGGGGACAAATGAGCAGGCTGGTAGCAGGGCCTGAGTGAGGGAAGATGGCTCCTACTACTTCAGTTGACTGCCTGTTCTCCTCAAGTGGGTTCAGGAAGCAGCAGGAAACAGGAAGCTCCCTGAGAAGCTAATTAGTTAATCAGTCCAGGCTCCTGGGAGTGCTGGAGAGGTACATAAGAGGCTCCTCCTCCTCTCTCTCTCTGCAGCTCCTGCTGCTTTCTGTTATTTCCTCTCACCTTTTCTCCTGCACAGCACAGCACTCCACCATCTCTGTGCATCTAGAGCAGAGAGATACATATGCACCCGCAGCAGACACAATTTGCCTCACTCTGGTCCTCATGGCGCGCCCCGCCCCCACAGTCTGGCACCTGAGGCGGCTGCCTCAGTTCCCTGTTATTTATATTGTTATTACATTTATATTAATGTAGCACACAAAGTCCAGTTCAGGTCATAGATACAGACAAACTCCCAGCTCCTGAAAACTTACTGTCTAAAAGTCTCAAGAACAAATGCAGGATTGAAGATGGGAGATATAACATAGAAGCAAATTAACATGGTGATGATGGGTGCAATTTCCTATTTTGTGTCGCAATCCGTTGCACAGTTATGGCTATGTATGGCCACTTGTCGGTCCACGGCCATCTTGAACCTGCTCAAAGAACAAGACAGCCTCCATGTTGGACCAAGTTCTTTATAAAGGGCAGAGATGCTATCCTGCCCAGCAACACTGGTTGTGTATGCATCCTTTTTTTTTACTGGGTCATCTAAGGGTCAGGCTAGTGCCGTGTGCAGAGACCTGATCCTGACCAGCAACTTGTGATGTCGTGTGCAACATTTTGGTGCTGTGTGCATTTTTCCCGCTCTTTTTGGGCCCGGTTATCTAAGGGTTAAACTTGTTTACTCAACTACCCCAGTGTGCCGTGTGCAAATCCTGCTGGCGTGGGGTGGCAACAGCTCGTAACCTGGAGGGAGGGGGAACCAGGGAGCCAATCAGAGACCGACACAAGGGAATGAGACTTTTCAATAAAACTAGGTTTCCCCCCAGAAAATCTTGTCTTGTCCATCGTCTTCTTTGGTGGAGTATCCGCGTGTTAGCTGAGGGTCTGATCAACCTTTCAGCCAGGGTCTCTTCCCGGTATAGAGCTCTCGTGTCATGTCGTTTAACTTCATCTTGTGGATTTATCTTTTGGATCTATTTTTTGGTTTTTGGATTTTTCGCTTTGGACTTGGTCCCGGTCGGCTCATCATGCTCCTGGTGTCTGTTCTGCTGGTCAGCTGCTCCTGGAGTGCGGTATTTGTCTTTTAATTTCTGGCAGTTAGTTTAGTTAGCCTCTCATTTTCCCTTTCCCAAATTGGTACCAGCCCCAAACAATTGCACATTTGCCCACTTGTACATTTGCACATTTGCCTAGCTAGCTTGTTTAATCATTCTAATTGTTATTGAATTGTTAATTGCAAACTGTTTATGTGAATGAATCACTGCTCTGTCTGTGTCCAGTGTGTGTGTGTTTAAACTTGGAAGCTGCCTCTACTTAGAGAGTAGCTAACCAAGGGGGTCCAGTCCCCGCGGTCTGAGTGAGTGGAATCTGCCCAGCTGCAGCCGCACTACACTATGGATTTATCCTCTGTGTGAACGCAAGGGTGGCTGAGGCAGTGGCCCGTGGGTCTCTTTTCTGTGTTGCACCGGGCATCGCCCTGACGAACCCGATTCCTACCTTGAGAGATTGGTGTGCCTGCCTATTTGGTGGTGTGGTGAGCAGTATACAGTACATTGTTATTGGTTTGAATTTGCTTGCATTGTTTATCTGAGTCCCAGTTGGGAATTGCCTCCTCCCCCGGCCCAAGGTGTAAAGAAATCCCTAAATAAACGCAGCCACTTGGCTTTTCAGTGTTACCCTGGTCCTGCCTGTCTTTTCCTCACTCAATACCAAGCTTGAACGAACCCCCAGCTAATTCAGACATTTTGTTGTTTTTATTTTTAAGTAGGAGGAGGGCAGAGTGAGGGAGAATGGCAGGACTGGGCCAAGGAGGAGGGTAAAAAGAAGGAGAGGGAAAGAAGAGGCACAGTTGCACCCTATTACCTGCCAAATTGCTCTTTGTGGAGTAATTTTGCAAGGATCACAACTGAGCTGAGTCTGAAGGGGGATTTTAAGGAGGATTAGGTAGAGGCTGCAAACATACTGTAAGAGCAGTGTGGGAGACTGTGATAAATGATGGGTGGGATAGCTCCCTTTTATAGACATCCAGCCAGCCAGTTAGCTATAAAATCCTTCTTGGTACCTGTTCATAGAATCATAGAATCATAGAATCTCAGGGTTGGAAGGGACCTCAGGAGGTCATCTAGTCCAACCCCCTGCTCAAAGCAGGACCAAACCCAACTAAATCATCCCAGCCAGGGCTTTGTCAAGCCTGACCTTAAAAACCTCTAAGGAAGGAGATTCCACTACCTCCCTAGGTAACCCATTCCAGTTCTTCACCACCCTAGTGAAAAAGTTTTTTCCTAATATCCAACCTAAACCTCCCCCTCTGCAACTTGAGACCATTACTCCTTGTTCTGTCATCTTCTACCACTGAGAACAGTCTAGATCCATCCTCTTTGGAACCCCTTTTCAGGTAGTTGAAAGCAGCTATCAAATCCCCCCTGTTCTCCTCTTGCTTTACCCGTAAAGGGTTAAAAAGTCTCACTGTGATGCATAGGTAAAGGGAAGTGAGTGGGCACCTGGCAAAAAGAGCTAATGGGAAGGCTAGAACTTTTTAAAATTGAAACGAAACTCCCTTTTTGTCTGTCTTGCTGCTCTGTGTCTCCTCTCTCCGGTGAATAACAATGCTGTAATATGCTTTAAAAACCAGGTATGAAAAAATCATCAAATCATACCTGGAACCTACTTATCTGGAACCCCGGATATGTAAGTAGATCAGGAAATGTCTAGGAACACACAATTAGGTTTTTTTCTTTTATTTCTTTAAGATTTGAGGACTCTGTGCTAACACCAGGTGCTTTTGTTTTCTTGTAACCTTTAAGCTGGACCTCAAGAAAACCATTCTTGATACTTAATTATATTTTCTCTTTTTAAATCTAGCAATAGCCAAAGTTCCAGATGTATTTTCTTTTTGTTTGTTTGTTTTTAATAAAATTTACCTTTTTTAAGAACAGGATTGGTTTTTTTGTGTCCTAAGAAGTTTGTGCATATGTTTAATTAGCTGGTGGCAACAGCTGATTTCCTTTGTTTTCTTTCTCAGCTCTTCCCCAGTTGTGGGGTGTGTGTGTGAAAGGGCTTGAGGGTACCTCACAGGAAGGAATTGCCAAGTGCTCCTTCCTGAGTTCTCAAAGGGGGCGGAGGTTTGCACTTGAGTGGTGGCAGCATCTACCAATCCAAGGTCAAAGAAAAGCTGTAACCTTGGGAGTTTAATACCAGCCTAGAGTGGCCAGTATTAATTATTTTAGAATCCTTGTCGGCCCCCACTTTCTGCACTCAAAGTGCCAGAGTGGGGAATCAGCCTTAACAGAGACAAAGCAAAGGTAAAGAATTAAAGACATTTCCTTTAATCCAAGTATTTGTAACAGTTTTCTTTAAAGAAGAGCCTGAGGTAGGTGTTACCAGTCAATCATCACTCTGTCCTTACTGCCCCTTGCCTTGTGTCTGTTCCTTTATTGTCTGACTCACGAGTCAAGTAAACTTGTTTCCAAGAAGCCCTCCTACTACTGACAGCACTGATGAGCATGGGGTGTGTGCAGGACATCCTTAGGGTTGTCAACCCTCCCGGTTTCGCTGTGAGTCTCCTGTAATTGGGCTCTATCTCCCGGAGGCTACTCCAGCCAATATGGGAGATTTTAGGCACTAAAAGTCAGACAGCACAGTGTGAGGCTAAAGCATGCTCCCTGCCTGCCCTGGCCACATGCCGCTCCCAGAAGCGGGCAGCACATCCCTACGGTCTCTGGGGGTGGGGTGGGGCAGGTGTTCTCCACGAGCTGCCCTTGCCGCGAGTGCTGACTCTGCAACTCCCATTGGCCAGGAACTGCAGTCAATGGGAGCTGCCGGGGCAGTGCACAGAGTTCCCCTTGTTCCCCCTAGGAGCTGCTACCAGAGGGATGTGCCAGTCATTTTTGGGAGCTGCCTGAGATAAGTGCTGCCCAGCTGGAGCTTGCACACCTCACCACCTCCTGCACCCCAACCCCCTGTCCCAGCCCAGAGCCTGCACCCTGCACTCAAACTCCCTCCCAGAGCCCAAACCCCGCACTCCACACTCCCTCCCACACCACAGCCTCCTGCCCCAGCCTGGTGAAAGTGAGTGAGGGTGGGGGAAAGTGAGCGATGGAGAGAGAGGGGATGGAGTCAGCGGGGCCGTGGCAGGGGCAGGGCATGGGTGTTTGGGTTTGTGTGATTAGACAGTTTGCAACCCTATACATCCTTCTACTACAAGAGAGGATCATGGCCTACTCAAGAAACTCTAAGCTGTGCCTCTATCACTAGTGATCATAGTCATTGCAGGAGCCCCAAAGACTATAGCTACCATCGATGGCCATGGACTCTGCAGAGAGCACTACGAATTATCAATATTACAGGTGGCGCTGAGGTAATTCTGCTTCTACAACAGCTGATCTGAGTGGCACAATCTAGTTCTAGTGACTTGTTCTTGTCTACAATAGGGTGCGCCCTACACAGGGAATCTGGTCTTGTAATGATCACCTTTGTCACGGGGAATTTTTTCCCTAGTTTAAAAAATTACCAGCCTCCAGTGACTCCCAATTCATGTTTAGTACGATATAGAATCTATTGTGGTGAGAAACAGCACGGATACAGTTTGTGCAGAACTTTTCTCTCCCACACCAGAGATGGGGGTTACCCGATGATCTGAGGCTGTGGTAAGCCTGACATCAGGAGGGGGCTCATCACTCATATATGGTGATGTTTGTTGCTTTTGAGTTTTATTGGATGTTTTAGCTGCATAAAGTCACAGATAAAACCACTGATAATAACTGAAAAGGCAGATGGGTTTGCTATTGGTTCCTTCCAGCAGCTGATGCCAGCCTCTGAATCTATATATTTCCCTTCCGCTGCTTTGTTATCACTTGTCAGACACAGAGGAGCCCTGGGAGGTGCTTATGTGCAGCCAGTGCAGTGTGAGGAGGGGACAGCAAGTCAGGCTGGCAATGAAGGGACATCTCTCCACTCCGGTGCTGTGGCTTCTTCTCCTCACAGTTCAGGACGTAGCTGGTAAGTCTCCTCTGTGTTTCACCAGGGGAGCTGGGTTAACTGGAACTAGGGTGGTAAATTTTACAGTCAGTTTTTTACCATCTGCATTTGGCTCGGAGGTTGTGACTTTTCCTTTGGGAATAAATTACAGCTCAATTATTTGTGGGATAGTGTCATATAGCGATGCCAAAAACATGTTCAATTGAATGTTATTTTGTTGGATTTATGAGCAAATGTGCATCATGCCCTGAATATTTTTATTTTCTATGGGAAATTGACTTTGCTTCACATAATGCAGGAAGAGTGGTGCAGGGGAGTATACCATGTAGGGGAGATCATAATGTAGCTACTTTTCCCTTTCTCTCAATGCTCCAATCCCCCTCCATGAGCCCTGAATAGAGGCCAGGTCAGTCTTTGCCAGAAGATCGTATTTCACAAGTATCGACCTTTTTCAACTGTGCAAACAAACAAATGTGTAAAATTATGTGGGGTCCAGGAAAAGAAATGAAAAAATATCAAGGACAGAGCAAAAATCGTGATACCGTTAAAACCAGCCAGTCATGTTATTCAGTCTGTCTTTAATTTTTTAACTCCCTTCCACTCCTCTGCCTGAGTGGCGGTGAAAACTGCAGACTTTTAATGCACTCAAACTGCACTTATCCTCCCCTCACCCCTGAGACGGGAAACCACCGTCCATTGCCCAGTACTGTCTTCACTCTTCCCTCCTGGTTCAGTTCCTCTGAGAGACGAAGGACTGCCTGGGATATAGTTTGAGATCCACTGAGCTAATTCATGCAGCGTGGTTCACACTCCACACAGAACTTTTGCTACTGTTCAGGGGTGAGTTAGAGATATTGGAGACCTTCACACTGACATCAGCTATAATGTCACCATAACTCAGCCAGATTGATTTAGCCTTTTGCAAACAGCAACACTTCCCTGGCTCACCCCATCCCACCCTGCAACTTCTCTGCCTGAGACTGTGAAGCACATCCCACAATCTAGAGGCAACTCCCCTTCTCACTCTCCCTCCTGCCTCCCATATTGCAGACCCCATTCCCCTCCCTACTACACCCTTATGAACTTCTGCTCCAGACTCGCACCTCCCTGCTCTTCCAAACTCCTTGCCTCCCTCCTTCCTGAGTCCTTCTCCAGACCCCTCTGCTCCATCCCCAGCTCTCCCTCCTCCCCCAATCTACACCCTCCTCCCCTCCCTTGCCTCCTGACCCACACAGTAGACCACTCCTTTCCTTTCTTGCTAACCCACCTTTCCAGAGCCACCTTCCCTAACCTCCCCATCCCTTCCTCATGCCCCTACTCCAGACGCCCACCCTACTCTTGTCACTCCTACCCACACAGCACCTGCATCCCATTTCCTTGCAACCTCTTAATCTTCCTCCTGCCCCACAGGACCCTTCTCCCCTCCCCCTCCTCCTTGCACAGGGTCTCTGTAGCCCTCTGGGTGCTCTCCAGCCCCCTGAGCCATACAGGGGCAGCCATGTTGCTGTGGGCTTCAGTCTCATTGAAAACAGTGAGAGGTGGCAGCCAACTATACTCAGGGCAGCCTCACTCCCACCTGCCGACAGACTGCAGGGAGATGGCGGCATCTCGCTGGCTTCAGCCCCAGTGACAGTGACAGGAGATGGCGACATTTGGAATAAGGGAAGCTCCATGAGTTGGCAACTTTTATCGTGTTCCCATGGGACAGATGAAAACACCCCAAATCGCCAGAGTGGGGATAAAATGGTGAGAGCTGCAGCACTGACAGACCCAAGTGTGAGGCCCTGAGATGTGAGAAATTAGCGACATGAGGCAGCTCTGCGCATGTCCCATTCTCCTGGCTCTGGGCACGGATCCCCTGCTGCCGGGCGCAGACTCTGCTGTGATAACGCTGGGGAGGGGCTCCCTGCTCGCTCTGACCCTGCTCTGTGTCTCTCTTTGAAGGTGCTGATGAGCTGAGGCAGCCCCTGTGCCGGGAGAGTGGAGGTTAAAACACCAGGATCATTAGGGGGATGGTATGTGATAACAGCTGGGACATGGCAGATGCTGGAGTTGTCTGTAAGTAGCTGGGATGTGGAGCTGCTGTCAGTGCCCCCGGCTGGGCTCATTTTGGAGAAGGATCTGGACCGACTTGGCTGTATCGAGTTGATTGTGATGGTGACGAGTCAGCTCTCTGGGACTGCAGTCATGGAGTATGGAGTGCAAACACCTGCTCTCATTTTGCTGATACTGGAGTGATCTGCTCAGGTAAGAACTGGGCCAACCTGCTTCGGTAGGATACTCCCCATGAGTGAAATGGGACTGATCCTATTTGTGACATTCCTGGTGACTCAGAGCTGGACTGTACCCTGCACTGGGGTCAGGCATCTAGATAGACTTATGTGTAGTGCTGGGGAGGAGCCGGTGGTCGTGGTACATGTAGGTACCAATGACATAGGGAAGGGTAGGAGAGATGTCCTGGAAGCCAAATTTAGGCTGCTAGGGAAGAGATTGAAATCCAGGACCTCTATGGTGGCATTTTCAGAAATGCTCCCAGTTCCATGCGCAGGGCCAGGTAGGCAGGCAGAGCTTCAGAGTCTCAACGCGTGGATGAGACGATAGTGTAGAGAGGAGGGGTTCACGTTCATTAGGAACTGGGGAAACTTCTGGGATGGGAGGAGTCTATACAGGAGAGATGGGCTCCACCTAAACCAAAGTGGAACCAGACTGCTGGCGCTAAACATTAAAAAGGTTGTAGAGCAGTTTTTAAACTAGGAGATGGGGGAAAGCCAACTGCTGCAGAGGAGCGTGTGGATCGGACACTGACTTCTCTTAGGGGAGAGTCTGATGATAGAGAATCTCCAGGTTATAGTCAGGAGCAGAGGACTGAAAAGTATAATGTAAGGGCCGGATCAGATGATAAACAGTCACATAAAACAGAATCTGGCACATCAGAAAAAGGCAGGCTAATAAACAGGGACAAGTTTTTAAAGTGCTTGTACACAAATCCCAGAAGTCTAAATAATAAGATGGGTGAACTAGAGTGCCTTGTGATAAAGGAGGATATAGATATAATAGGCATCACAGAAACCTGGTGGACTGAGAGCAACCAATGGGACACAATCATTCCGGGGTACAAAATATATCGGAAGGACAGAACAGGTCGTGCAGGGGGAGGAGTGGCACTATATGTGAAAGAAAGTGTAGATTCAAATGAAGTAAAAATCTTAAGCGAATCCACATGTTCCATAGAGTCTCTATGGATAGAAATTTCATGCTCTAGTAAAAATATAACATTAGGGATCTATTATCGACCACCTGACCAGGACAGTAATAGTGATGATGAAATGCTAAGGGAAATTAGAGAGGCTATCAAAATTAAGAACCCAATAATAGTGGGGGATTTCAATTATCCCCATATTGACTGGGAACATTTCACTTCAGGACGAAATGCAGAGATAAAATTTCTAGATACTTTAAATGACTGCTTCATGGAGCAGCTGGTACGGGAACCCACAAGGGGAGAGGCAACTCTAGATTTAATCCTGAGTGGAGCGCAGGAGCTGGTCCAAGAGGTAACTATAGCAGGACCGCTTGGAAATAGTGACTATAATACAATAGCATTCAACATCCCTGTGGTGGGAAGAACACAACTGCCCAACAGTGTGGCATTTAATTTCAAAAGGGGGAACTATACAAAAATGAGGGGGTTAGTTAGACAAAAGTTAAAAGGTACAGTGACTAAAGTGAAATCCCTGCAAGTTGCATGGGCCCTTTTTAAAGACACCATAATAGAGGCCCAACTTCAATGTATACCCCAAATTAAGAAAAACAGTAAAAGAACTAAAAAAGAGCCACCGTGGCTTAACAACCATGTAAAAGAAGCAGTGAGAGATAAAAAGACTTCCTTTAAAAAGTGGAAGTCAAATCCTAGTGAGGCAAATAGAAAGGAGCACAAACACTGCCAACTTAAATGCAAGAGTGTAATAAGAAAAGCCAAAGAGGAGTTTGAAGAACGGCTAGCTAAAAACTCCAAAAGTAATAACAAAATGTTTTTAAGTACATCAGAAGCAGGAAGCCTGCTAAACAACCAGTGGGGCCCCTTGACGATCAAAATACAAAAGGAGCGCTTAAAGACGATAAAGTCATTGCGGAGAAACTAAATGGATTCTTTGCTTCAGTCTTCACGGCTGAGGATGTTAGGGAGATTCCCAAACCTGAGCTGGCTTTTGTAGGTGACAAATCTGAGGAACTGTCACAGATTGAAGTGTCACTAGAGGAGGTTTTGGAATTAATTGATAAACTCAACATTAACAAGTCACCGGGACCAGATGGCATTCACCCAAGAGTTCTGAAAGAACTCAAATGTGAAGTTGCGGAACTATTAACTAAGGTTTGTAACCTGTCCTTTAAATCGGCTTCGGTACCCAATGACTGGAAGTTAGCTAATGTAACGCCAATATTTAAAAAGGGCTGTAGGGGTGATCCCGGCAATTACAGACCGGTAAGTCTAACGTCGGTACCGGGCAAATTAGTTGAAACAATAGTAAAGAATAAAATTGTCAGACACATAGATAAACATAAACTGTTGAGCAATAGTCAACATGGTTTCTGTAAAGGGAAATCGTGTCTTACTAATCTATTAGAATTCTTTGAAGGTGTCAACAAACATGTGGACAAGGGGGATCCGGTGGACATAGTGTACTTGGATTTCCAGAAAGCCTTTGACAAGGTCCCTCACCAAAGGCTCTTACGTAAATTAAGCTGTCATGGGATAAAAGGGAAGGTCCTTTCATGGATTGAGAACTGGTTAAAGGACAGGGAACAAAGGGTAGGAATTAATGGTAAATTCTCAGAATGGAGAGGTGTAACTAGTGGTGTTCCCCAAGGGTCAGTCCTAGGACCAATCCTATTCAATTTATTCATAAATGATCTGGAGAAAGGGGTAAACAGTGAGGTGGCCAAGTTTGCAGATGATACTAAACTTCTCAAGATAGTTGAGACCAAAGCAGATTGTGAAGAACTTCAAAAAGATCTCACAAAACTAAGTGATTGGGCAATAAAATGGCAAATGAAATTTAATGTGGATAAATGTAAAGTAATGCACATTGGAAAAAATAACCCCAACTATACATACAACATGATGGGGGCTAACTTAGCTACAACGAGTCAGGAAAAAGATCTTGGCGTCATCGTGGATAGTTCTCTGAAGATGTCCACGCAGTGTGCAGAGGCGGTCAAAAAAGCAAATAGGATGTTAGGAATCATTAAAAAGGGGATAGAGAATAAGACTGAGAATATATTATTGCCCTTATATAAATCCATGGTACGCCCACATCTCGAATACTGTGTACAGATGTGGTCTCCTCACCTCAAAAAAGATATTCTAGCACTAGAAAAGGTTCAGAAAAGGGCAACTAAAATGATTAGGGGTTTAGAGAGGGTCCCATACGAGGAAAGATTAAAGAGGCTAGGACTCTTCAGCTTGGAAAAGAGAAGACTAAGGGGGGACATGATAGAGGTATATAAAATCATGAGTGATGTTGAGAAAGTGGATAAGGAAAAGTTATTTACTTATTCCCATAATACAAGAACTAGGGGTCACCAAATGAAATTAATAGGCAGCAGGTTTAAAACAAATAAAAGGAAGTTCTTCTTCACGCAGCGCACAGTCAACTTGTGGAACTCCTTACCTGAGGAGGTTGTGAAGGCTAGGACTATAACAATGTTTAAAAGGGGACTGGATAAATTCATGGTGGCTAAGTCCATAAATGGCTATTAGCCAGAATGGGTAAGAATGGTGTCCCTAGCCTCTGTTCGTCAGAGGATGGAGATGGATGGCAGGAGAGAGATCACTTGATCATTGCCTGTTAGATTCACTCCCTCTGGGGCACCTGTCATTGGCCACTGTCGGTAGACAGATACTGGGCTAGATGGACCTTTGGTCTGACTGGTACGGCCTCTCTTATGTTCTTATGTTCTAGGGTGGAACTGACCAGTCTCTCCCTGAGCTCCCCTGGGCAGAGTGGGGACGAGCAGGCTGCGACAGGGGGCAGGCGGTGCAGCTGTTGGGGGTTAAGGGTGGGATTGGGTGGCCCCATTAGCAGGTCTGTGCTGGTAGGTGCCTGTGTACAGCAGCCCAGTGTCTCCCCTGGGCAGAAGCAGCAGATGTGACCTGCCTGTGGCTGCTGGAGCTGGGACAGGAGTCGGGGGCGAGTGCTGTGGAGCTTTCCCCAGAGTTCCCTGAGGCAGCAGGGGAGGAGCCCTGAGCCTGACCATGGTAAGGGGGAGGGGCCAAAACAGCTGGGGGTAGGTGCAGGGGCAAAAACTGGCTACACTGCACCACACGGCCCCCTTCTTCCCCGAATCTCCCCGCAGGGTCAGGCAGGAAACTCCCACATGGTGCATAGCTCTTTGCTCCACAGCCCACCTCATCAGACGTGCTAAATTGTCACCACTGCATTGATGCACTGGCACTGATACAGCACGGTAGAGAAGACAAGTCCTAATAGTTCCCTAGGGAACAGATCTACTCCCATTTCAAAGCACTAGGAAAATGTTAGTGTGCAGCAGCAGGTTCCACACAGACACTCAGTGTGCAGCAGACTAGTGCAGATTAAATATTGCCACAAACTAAGTGTGTGTGTAGAGAAACCCTGAGACTGGATGAGGCAGACAGGATTGGGGCAGACAGGACAACCCAAGGCAAGGATAAGAGTGTGAAACAGATCAGCTGAGGACCCCAGAGGGGAGGAACAGCACAGAGAAGAGGGGGTGTCATAAATATAAAGGGAAGGGTAACCACCTTTCTGTATACAATACTATAAAATCCCTCCTGGCCAGAGGCACAAAATCTTTTTACCTGTAAAGGGTTAAGAAGCTCAGCTGGCACCTGACCAAAAGGACCAATAAGGGGACAAGATACTTTCAAATCTGGGGAGGGGGGAAAAGCTTTGTTTTGTCTGTTCTTTGTCTGTCTGTTCTGTGTGCTTACCGGAGACAGATCAAGAAAGCAAGCAATCTAACTGCATTAGTATTAGTAAGTACTAGCGAAGGAATGTGTTAGCTTACTTTTATTTTGGCTTGTGATTTCCTTTGTCTAAGCGGAAGGTTTATACCTGGCTTTGTAACTTTAAGGTTTTGCCTAGAGGAGAAATCCTCTGTATTCTTGAATCTTTTGTTATTCTGTAAAGTACTTACCATCCCGATTTTACAGAGGTAATTCTTTTACCTTTTCTTTAATTAAAATTCTTCTTTTAAGAACCTGATTGATTTTTCATTGTTTTAAGATCCAAGGGTTCGGGTCTGTGTTCACATGTACCAATTGGTGAGGATATTATTCTCAAGCCTGCCCAGAAAAAGAGGTGTAGAGGCTTGGAGGGGATAGTTGGGGAAGGTAGGGCTCCAATTGGCCCTCCCTAAACGTTTGTGTAAATCACTTGGTGGTGGCAGCATTACTTAACCCAAGGTACAAGGAAGGATTTGTGCCTTGGGGAGTTTTTAACCTAAACTGGTAGAAATAAGCTTAGGGGATCCTTCATGCAGGTCCCCACGTCTGTACCCAAAAGTTCAGAGTGGGGAGGGGACCCTGATTGGGGGAAACTGGGACTTGGCTGGGGAACCCAGAGGTGAAGTCTAGGACTGGCTTGGCAAGGAGACTGGCACTGGAGATGAGAAGATTGAGGAGTGGAGACTGGAACTAGGTAGACAAGGAGAATGGGACTGGGTTGTAGAGCAAGGGATGGGGAAGAGAAAGGACTGGGACAGGAAAAGGGACAGGTTGGAGGGGAGGGGAGTGAAGAGGTTAGTCTTAGGGGAACAGGGGAAGAAGAGTCTGTGACCACTAGAACACACATCTCTCCGGATCCTGGAATGGATCGCAGTATCCCTGAGTTTTGCCTTTCCCCTGCTGTCAGCAAATATCTGTCAAACCCCACAACAAAATCTTCTGATTCCCCTCTAGTGCTGGTCCACAAAGAGGATGACAACCTACTACTGCTGTCAGTTACTCCATTAGCTCAAGTGGCAGACATTTTTGTGGCGGATATAAAGGCTCAAAAGCTGTTGATGGCCCATGTGGGTGTCAACATGATTCCGCATCCAGGAACTTCTATTTTTTTTAAAAACCTAGGAAATTATGCACAAAATTGTACTTATAAGGAACATTGTTTGCAAACGTTGAGCTGGAAAAATAAGGAAATGGCAGAATTAAATTTGTCTTTACAACTCTATTTTGGCCCGTCTTTACATATGCATTAGGATATAGTCTTTCATTACATGATAACTTGCTATTTTCGCCACAGGACCCCTGCTTCATACAGCACACAGAATTGACAGTGCTCTGAATCGGGGTTGTGGAGTGAAGGAGGCTGTTGTCTATAGGATTCCTGCCTCAGTGGTTGCAGAAACTGCAGAGTGTGCAGTGTACGAGGCAGGGGATTGCAGAAAGAGAAAGGAGGGTCTCTTGTTAAGGTAGCTGAATGCTGCCCTTGGGAATTGGACTCTATCCCTGGCTCTGCCACAGAGTTCCTATGTTATGCTTGTCAAGTCACTTAAACCAAATGTTTCACAGGTGGTCATCAATTATGTGTTCCTCATTTTATGGGTGGCCGTGGCCCCCTTGAGACTATGAGTGAATGATTTGCAGAAGTGCTGAGCACATGATGCTGTAAACTGAAGTCAGTGGGAGCTGTGCCACACAAGCCTAAGTACTCTGAAAAAAACAGGATGTGGGTATCTCAAGTTGGGCACCCAAAATCAGTGGATGCTTTTGATAATTTTGTCCATAGTGTCTCTGGGCTTTGTTTCTCCTTGTGTAAAATGGAGATAATTACACTTCCCTACCTCCCAGGTATTGTCAGTTATTGGCTGTGAGTGTTTTCTCTCTGTCTGTTGCACCAGCTCTGCACAGATAGCTGACCCAGTGGGCTTTAATCAAACGACCCAAGAAGACCACAGACTCGGTTCAGTGGCAAAGGCGTTCATTCAGGTTTATTGCTGACAAAGCACGGTACTAGTTCTCCGGATCAATGTCCACAGTTACACTGGCACATCTTTGCCCCTTACAGTGGACTTGGTTCAGTGAATGGCAAGACTTTCCACTCCCCCTCCTCAACCCGAGGCCAGAAAAAGACACCCCTCTGTGACCTGTCTTTTATACTCTGATACAAACAAGTTACACATTGCCCCTCTGACATGGTTAATTACCGCCCTTCCCCTTGTACGTTTTGGTTGGATCAAAACATCTCTGTCATCACCCTGTCATCCTCACCTTATCTCTAGGAGCAGTCAGTGTGTACCTGTATCATCATCGGGGATTGTGTTAACACCATAAACTGGTATTTGGTATTACCTTTCTGGACTGTGTTTATGCGAGTGCCAGTGCCTAGCACTTCTCATGAGTATGTTTTTGCAACACCAGCCATGTTTTTGCTAGGTTCATGTTCTGGACAATGAACCTGCAAGCATAGAAAAATTAGTAGGGGAAGCCAAAGTGGATGGGAACCTTGGAGGAAGTGACCGTGAGATGGTCGAGTTCAGGATCCTGACACAAGGAAGAAAGGACAGCAGCAGAATATGGACCCTGGACTTCAGAAAAGCAGACTTTGACTCCCTCAGGGAACTTATGGGCAGCATCCCCTGGGAGAATAACATTAGGGGGAAAGCAGTCCAGGAGAGCTGGCTGTATTTTAAAGAATCCTTATTGAAGTTGCAGGAACAAACCATCCCAATGTGTAGAAAGAATAGTAAATATGGCAGTCGACCAGCTTGGCTTAACAGTGATCTTGCTGATCTTGTAAGTTTCTTTTTTGTGTTTAAGAAGTGCAAGATTGGACAAATGACCAGGGAGGAGTACAAAAATATCACTCAGGCATGCAGGAGTGAAATCAAGAAGGCCAAATCACACTTGGAGTTGCAGCTAGCAACGGATGTTAAGACTAACAAGAAGGGTTTCTTCAGGTATGTTAGCAACAAGAGGAAAGTCAAGGAAAGTGTAGGTCCCTTATTGAATGAGAGAGGCAACCTAGTGACAGAAGATGTGGAAAAAGCTAATGTACTCAATGCTTTTTTTGCCTCTGTCTTCACGAACAAGGTCAGCTCCCAGACTACTGCACTGGGCAGCACAGCATAGGGAAGAGGTGACCAGCCCTCTCTGGAGAAAGAAGTGGTTCAGGACTATTTAGAAAAGCTGGACGAGCCCAAGTCCATGGGGCTGGAAGCACTGCATCCAAGGGTGCTAAAGGAGTTGGCAGATGTGATTGCAGAGCCATTGGCCATTATCTTTGAAAACTCATGGTGATCTGGAGAGGTCCCGGATGACTGGAAAAAGGCTAATGTAGTGCCCATCTTTTTAAAAAAGGGAAGAAGGAGGATCCAGGGAACTACAGGCCAGTCAGCCTCACCTCAGTCCTGGAAAAATCATGGAGCAGGTCCTCAAAGAATCAATTCTGAAGCACTTAGAGGAGAGGAAAGTGATCAGGAACAGTCAGCATGGATTCATCAAGGGCAAGTCATGCCTGACTAACCTAATTGCCTTCTATGATGAGATAACTGGCTCTGTGGATGAGGGGAAAGCAGTGGATGTGTTATTCCTTGACTTTAGCAAAGCTTTTGATATGGTCTCCCACAGTATTCTTGCCAGCAAGTTAGAGCAAGTGGACTATAAGGTAGATAGAAAGCTGGCTAGATCGCCAGGCTCAATGGTTAGTGATCAATGGCTCCATGTCTAGTTGGCAGCTGGTATCAAGCAGAGTGCCCCAAGGGTCGGTCCTGGGGCCGGTTTTGTTCAATATCTTCATTAATGAACTGGAGGATGGCGCGGATTGCACCCTCAGCAAGTTTGCAGATGACACTAAACTGGGAGGAGTGGTAGATACGCTGGAGGGTAGAGATAGGATACAGAGGGACCTAAGCAAATTGGAGGATTGGACCAAAATAAATCTGATGAGGTTCAACAAGGACAAGTGCAGAGTCCTGCACTTAGGACGGAAGAATCCCATTCACTGTTAAAGACTAGGGACCAAATGGCTAGACAGCAGTTCTGCAGAAAAGGACCTAGGGGTTACAGTGGAAGAGAAGCTGGATATGAGTCAAAAGTGTGCCCTTGTTGTCAAGAAGACTAATGGTATTTTGTGCTGTATAAGTAGGGGCATTGCCGGCAGATCAAGAGACATGATCATTCCCCTCGATTCGACGTCGGTGAGGCCTCATCTGGAGTACTGTGTCCAGTTTTGAGCTCCAAACTAGAAGAAGGTTGTGGAAAAATTGGAAAGAGTCCAGCAGAGGGCAACAAAAATGATTAGGGGGCTGGAGCACATGACTTATGAGGAGAGGCTGAGGGAACTGGCATTATTTAGTCTGCAGAAGAGAAGAACGAGGGGGGATCTGATAGCTGCTTTCAACTACCTGAAAGAGGGTTCCAAAGAGGATGGATCTAGACTGTTCTTAGTGGTAGCAGATGATAGAACAAGGAGTAATGGTCTCAAGTTGCAGTGAGGGAGGTTTCGGTTGGATATTAGAAAAAAGTTTTTCACTAGAAAGGTGGTAAAGTACTGGAATGGGTTACCTAGAGAGGTGGTGGAATCTCTATCCTTAGAGGTTTTTAAGGTCAGGCTTGACAAAGCCCTGGCTGGGATGATTTAGTTGGGGATTGGTCCTGCTTTGAGCAGGGGGTTGGACTAGATGACCTCCTGAGGTCCCTTCCAAGCCTGATATTCTATGATTCTATAGTCACAAAAAGGACTAATGAAGGTTTCACAGGCAAATACAATCTGGCGTTCTGAATGTTTGAGTGCTTCACTTTGCAAAATTTAACTTTCTTTTTGATTCATAGCTGTATAGATGTTAGGGCCATAAGGGAGCTTTACAACTAGTCTGACCTCCTGGTTAACAAAGAGTATAGAATTTAAACCAATTACTCCTGTACTTCATCTGGGGATTTCATATCTTCCAGAAAGGCATCCAATTTTGTTCTGAATATTTCAGGAGGTGGAGAATCTTCTGCTTCCCTTGGTAGTTTGTTCCAATGTTTCACCAGTATTACTGTGAAAAATGTCTGCCTTACCTCTACTAGGAATTTATCTGGCATTAACTTCCATCCATTGGTTCTTATGCCTTTCTCCACTACATTAAGAGGCCTTTAGTATGCAGTGTTTTGTCCTTGGGAAGGTATTTATACACTGAAATCAAGACACATCTAGGTCATCTTTTTGATAAACTAAACAGATTGACCTCCTTAAATCTCTCACTGCAGGGCACATTTTCAAGCCCTGGAATCATTATTATGGATCTTCTCTGTGCCCATTCCAATTTTTTAACATCCTTCTTCCAATGTGGACACTAAAAGTAGATGCAGTATCCATCTCCTGAGTGCTGTACACAGATTAAAAATCACCTCCCTACTAGACTGGTTGGAAATTATCTAGCAAACCAGAGTTTCATTGGAAAATGCCAGTTTGTTGAACTCAACATTTGTCATGAAAGAGAATGGGGTTCAAGAAACTTTCTCGAAACCGCAAGCAGGGTCTGGTGGAAATGTCTATGGTTCCCTGCCAGGTTCCCTGATGGCTCCTGTTAGTCCTGCCATGCAGATTGTCCCGGGACTGGGTACCCCAGTCTTTTAAGATCTGCAGTTCTGGGGCAGCCCCACCATACACATTGCCCCAGAATTGGAGACCCTGGGCTTTCTAGGGTCTGTACCTCCAGGGCAGCCCTGCCAATGCTTTCAGGCTCTCTGCCATGCGATAGGAACCTGAAACCCCTGGGAGCCCCAGCTCTATCCAAGGCTCAGCTCCAGGGTCTATATCAGGGATCCTGGAATTCCTGGGATGGATTCTGGTGTTCCAGGGTCTGTGGCTCTGGGGCAGCCCTGCCTCACAGAATGTCCTGGATTGGGTTATTTTCCTATTTAGGCTGCCTGCTGGCCAACGAGTCTGGAAGCCCAGGGGTCTCCGGTCCAGGGCAGGCCACATGATGAGGCTGCCTCAGAGCCCCAGCAGTGGCAGTGAGAAACTGACATGCTTGTCCTGATGTTAACAGTGGTGAAACTGACAAGAATGTCAGTGTCACTCCGCATCTGTTGGGGTTCCTGGGAGCAAAATTCAAGTTGGATACACCATGGGCTGGAGTTTCCAAAACAAAATTTTAGCAGGATTTCCAATTGACAGGAAATTTTAAAAGAGTGAAATTTCTGTGCACTGGAAACCCTGCATTTCAGCCAGCTATACTCATTGCTCCCCTGTTTACACATCCAAGGATCACGGTAGTTGGTTTTGCAGCAGCATCACACTGGGAGCTCACGTTCAGTTTTTTGTCTACTATGACCTCTGAAAAGAACATGGGAAATATCTGTATTTCTGTGAATGTTATGTGCACCTCAGTCCCTTTTACTGCTATTTTCACATTTCCAACAAGGGTTCAAAGGGTAATCCCCATCTGAGCTCCCCACATGTCCCAGGATGGCAGACAATGGTTTCATAGAACCCAGTTACTGGTACTTAACTGTCAATACAGGTGTCAGGGCTTTTGAATTTTTGCATCTGGCCAAGCTGAGCACAAGTCCCCTTTCTTGGGATGGGCCCCTGATGTGAAAAATCTCAAACAGAGAGCTTGGGAATTCTTAACAGGGGAGCCCTGATGAACAGAAGGGGTGAGGCAGGGTCTGCAGGGAGACAGACTGAAACACAATCCCCAGAATCGGAGGGCAACAAAAATGATTACGGGGCTGGAGCACACGACTTACGAGGAGAGGCTGAGGGGACTGGAATTATTTAGTCTGCAGAAGAGAAGAATGAGGGGGGATTTGATAGCTGCTTTCAATTACCTGAAAGGGGGTTCCAAAGAGGATTGATCTAGACTGTTCTCAGTTGTAGCAGATGACAGAACAAGGAGTAATGGTCTCAAGTTGCAGTGGGGGAGGTTTAGATTGGATATTAGGAAAAAACTGTTTCACTGGGAGGGTGGTGAAGCACTGGAATGGGTTACCTAGGGAGGTGGTGGAATCTCCATCCTTAGAGGTTTTTAAGGTCAGGCTTGACAAAGCCCTGGCTGGGATGATTTAGTTGGGGATTGGTCCTGCTTTGAGCAGGGGGTTGGACTAGATGACCTCTTGAGGTCCCTTCCAGCCCTGATATTCTATGATTCTATGTCCAGAGGAGAGCAACAAACAGAATAAGACATTTAGAAAACATGATCTATGAGGAAATGTTGAAAGAACTGGATATTTTCAGTTTAGAGAAGAGATGTCTGAGAGGTGAACTGATAACAGTCTTCAAATAATTGAAATATTGTTTTTCAATTGTTGTCCATATCCACCGAGGGTAGGACTAGACATAATCATCTTAGATTGCAGCAAATTAGATTCAGATTAGATATTAGGAAAAACTTTCTAACTATAACGATAATTAAGTACTGGAACAGGGTTTGTAAGAAGGTTAGTTAATCTCCATCGTTGGTGACTTTGCACAACAAGTTAGACAGACATCTGTCGGGGTGGCCTAGGTATACTTAAACCTCCCTTGGTTTGAGGAGATGGACTCTATGTTCTCTTGAGGTTCCTTCCAACCCCAAATTCTATTATTCTGTGGTTTTATCAGCTATTCAGGCCTGCTAATATAAAAAAAATTTTGATCTCTGATAAATGCCATTTAACATGCTCCTTAGGTAGCCCAGTGGGCCAGCTTACCTGTATTATATTAATTGCTTTGTTATTCTGCTATATTATATTTAGTAGTAATGAAAGGAACCTACATGTTTTTATTCTGCAACATTTGGCTTTAGTAGATAGTATGAGGGTTGAGGCCTATAACCTTTGGTATAGATAAACTTAAGTAACTCATAAGATATAGGCAGTGGTGAGCTGGAACCGGTTGTTAAATTTAGAAGCCCTTTTAGAACCGGTTGTCCTGTGAGGGACAACTGGTTCAAAAAGGGCTTTTAAATTTAACAAAAGTTCCAGCAGCTCCCTGCCCTTCCCCCGGCCCCAGCTCACCTCACTCCACCTCTGCCTCCTCCCCTGAATGCTCCCCCAGCTTCTCCTCCCTCTCCCTGGCTTCCCGCTAATCAGCTGTTCGCACAGGAAGCCTGAGAGGGCTGAGAAAGAAGCAGCAGCTTCTTCTTTGAGTGATTGCTCCTATGCATTCCAGTCAGGTGTGCGCGCCGCGCGTGCAAGGCTCCTCGGAACATTTTTACCCTAGCAACTCTGGCGGGCCGGCTGGCGCCCCCTGGAGTGGCGCCGCTATGGCGCCTGTTATATACTCCAGCCGGCCCGTCCACTCCTCAGTTCCTTTTTACCGCCCGTGACGGCCAGTTGGAACTGTGGAGTGATCTCTGTCCTCCACTACCCTAGCTCTCGCTACCTTTTCCTGTATATAGTTCTTTCATTACTTAGTGTAGATAGTTCTGTTAGTTAGTTAGTTAGTTTTAGGATAAGGATAAGGGGGGTTCCCCCTCCCTTTCCTCTCCCGGTGCGGGCTCATGCCCAAGGCACCGGGCTTTAAGCCCTGCACATCTTGCCAGCAGCCTATTCCTGTCGGGGATCCTCACGACTCCTGCCTCCGTTGCCTCGGGGAGAGTCACAGGACAGATAAGTGCCCTATCTGCTCCGCTTTCAAACCCCGGACGCGTAAGGAGCGGGACATTAGGTTAAAGCAGCTCCTAATGGAAGCGTCGCTCCTGCCCCCGGCACCATCTGCGCCGTCACCGAAGACTACATCGGTGCGGAGCGCACCGGCGGCCCCGAGCCGCTCCGGCACCGAGGTTCCGCGACCTCAGCCAGCCGCACCGAAGGCCCGGCACCGCTCCCTGTCGCCATCAAAGAAGCGCAAGCCGGCGAAGGCAGCTGCCAAGTCCCACGCTGAGGGCCCAGCAGCCAAGTCAATTACGCCACCTGCGGTCTCCGCTGTGGTCGTGCACAGGACGTGCACCGGGCCGTTGACTCCGGCGCCGTGAGGGCCGTCGAGTCCGGCACCGCCATGCTCCCCGGCACCGACCGCGGTTGAGCTTCGGCTGCCATCCACGCCTGAGACTTTCTCTACAGCGCGCGAGCTCATAGAGCTCACAGAGGCTCCGAGCCTCCGGCCCCCAGCACCGCCAGTGCGGGCTGTTGTATTGGCGGGAAAGCCGGCAATGATGATCCGGCCCCCCTCTCCGGATGGACGACACAGACGGCGCTCCCGGTCCCGGTCTCGTTCACGGTCCCGACGCAGGTCACCGTCCCGCCGCTCAAGATCCCGGCGCCGCTCACCGTCGCGGTACCGGTCGCCGTCCCGACGCCGGTCGCAGTCCCAGTACCGTTCAACATCGCGGTACCGGTCGCACTCCCGGCGTCGCTCCAGGTCCCGATCGCCTTCGCGCCGGTACCGACGGAGGTCTGCTTCCCGGCACCGTTCCTGGCACCGTGACTCGCGCAGCCGCTCCCGGCACCGCAGGTCCGGATCCCGGTCGAGCTCCCGGCACCGGTCGAGCTCCCGGCACCGCGGCGGTCGTTGGTCTCGGTCACCATCCCGATACCGTGATGCCCGGCACCGATCCTCGGCACCGTCCGGGGCCAGACTGCCTCTTTCCACGGCGCAGTCCGTCAGCGGCTCTGCACCCCCATGGCCATCGCGCCCCGCGTCGGTCGCTTCCGGGGCAGACAGCAACGGGCACCTGCCACCTACTCCGCAGAGCCAGCCTCAGGGTGCACAACAGTGGGGCTTCTGGGTCCCCTGGGCCCAATACGACTCTCAAGGGGTACCCTTTCCTCCAAGAGCCCCTGCCTCCGAGCGCAGGGTACCGGAGGCCACCGTCAGCCGACCGCCCCCTTCGCCACCGGGTTCGGTTTCGGTACCGCCTGACCCTCAGAGGCATCCTCAGCCCGAGCCAGCTGATCAACCGCTGGAAGATCCATCCACGGAGGCTGTCATCCAGGGCTTGTCCTCGTCGTCGTCACCAGACGAGGCGGTGGCCGGAACATCTGCCAAGGACCCTCCACCGATAGACCTGAGGGCTCACCAAGACCTCCTTCGCCGCATGGTGAAGGCCATAGATCTCCCCGTAGCAGAGGTCCAGGAGGATGAGGACCCCGTCACGAACGTCATTGGAGCGGAGGCTCCAGTACGGATGGCCTTACCGTTCATTTGGACAATCCAGAAGAATGCCACCACGCTCTGGCAGTCGCCGGCATCCATCCCTCCTACGGCCTTCGGGGTCGAGCGCAAGTACTCAGTCCCCCTTACGGGCTATAAGTATTTGTATACTCACCCGACCCCAGACTCGTTGGTCGTGCAGTCGGTCAACGACAGGGAGAGGCATGGTCAACCCGCCCCTGCACCAAAGTCAAAGGAGGCGCGGCGAATGGACCTGTTAGGCCGCAAGGTCTACTCGGCCGGAGGCCTGCAACTTCGCATCGCCAACCAGATGGCCCTCCTCGCCAGGTACACGTATGACATCATGGTGTCCCTGGCGAAGTTTACAGAGCTGCTCCCAACAGCATCCCGCCAAGAGTTCTCGGCGTTGTTGGATGACGGGAAGAAATCTTCCAGGTCCTCCATCCAGGCCTCCCTTGACTCCGCGGACTCGGGAGCTCGGACCCTAGCCTCAGGAGTGACGATGCGGCACATCTCTTGGCTGCAGTCCTCCACACTGCCACCGGAGGTGCAGTACACATTGCAGGACCTGCCATTTGACACCCAGGGTCTCTTTTCCGAGAAAACTGATGCCCGGATCCAGACCCTGAAGGACGGCCGCGTAGCGATCCGCACCCTCGGGATGCACACACCGGCTTCACAGCGCCGGTCCTTCAGGCAGCAACCCTCATGGCCTTTCTCTCAGCATCGGTATCGCCCTTACAACAGCAGGCGACCGGGCCAAAATCGCCGGCGTCCATCCGGCAACAGGCGCAACCAGACCCAGGCCCCTTCCAAGGCCCCACAAGGCTCCAAGCAGGCCTTTTGATGGGACGCCCGAGGACGGCCCATCAGTCTCTCCACCGGATCCTACCCTTTTGTTTTGCAACCGCCTCTCCCATTTCTTTTCGGCGTGGTCCCATATAACTACGGACAACTGGGTGCTCCAAACAATCCAGTCGGGATACCGCCTTCAGTTTGTTTCGCCCCCCTCTTCCCACCCACCCTCCCTGTCCCTCTTCAGGGACCCCTCTCACGAGCAATTCCTCTTACAAGAGGTCCAGACTCTGTTGAGCGTGGGTGCCATAGAGGCAGTGCCTCAAGACAGGCGGGGCAGGGGATTCTATTCCCGATATTTTCTCATCCCCAAAGCGAAAGGAGGGCTACGTCCTATACTGGACCGTTGAGAGCTAAACAAGTATCTGCTCAAGCCCAAGTTCCGCATGGTAACCCTGGGGACCATCATTCCCTCTCTGGATCTGGGAGACTGGTTTGCTGCCCTCGACATGAAGGACGCGTACTTCCATGTCGCGATCTACCCTCCCCATCGACGCTACCTGCGGTTCGTAGTCAACAACGTTCACTACCAGTTCGCAGTGCTACCATTCGGCCTATCCACCGCACCGAGGGTGGTGGATGGCGGTGGTTGCCGCAGCCCTCCGCCGTCGTCAGATACACGTCTACCCGTATCTCGACGACTGGCTGATTCGCGGAAAGTCTCGGCGGCTGGTAATGGACCAGATGACAGAAATCCTGTTCCTCTTTCAACGACTCGGTCTTCTCATCAATGCCGAGAAGTCCTCATTGATTCCGTCGCAGCGGGTGGAGTTCATTGGAGCGGTTCTCGACTCCACGTTGGCCAGGGCCTGCCTGCCACGATCGCGGCACCAGACAATGGTCTCCATCATCAGAGACCTCGTCACCTTCCCTACCACGATGGTGCGATCCTGCCTCCGACTCCTGGGCCACATGGCATCCTGTACGTATGTCACCGCGTACGCGTGGCTCCGCCTACGCCCGTTCCAGTCCTGGCTAGCGTCGGTGTACCGGCCGCATCGAGATCCCATCGACATGGTGGTCACAGTCACCAAGCCAACCCTTGAGTCCCTCAGCTGGTGGCTAGACCCAGAGGTCGTGTGAGCGGGAGTCCCGTTCCACCCTCCTCGCCCATCCGCCACTCTGACCACGGATGCCTCAGCGCTCGGCTGGGGAGCTCACCTGGGCGACCTACACACCCAAGGCCTTTGGTCACCCCAAGAGCTCGCGCTACACATCAACATCCGCGAGCTGCGAGCGATCCGTTTGGCGTGTCACACCTTCCGCACCCGCCTGCAAGGCCGCTGCGTGACAGTGTTCACGGACAACACGACGGCGATGTTCTACGTGAACAAGCAGGGCGGAGCCCGCTCCTCCCTCCTCTGCAAGGAAGCGATGCTCCTGTGGGACTTCTGCGTGACCCACTCGATTCACCTGGAAGCGTCCTTTCTTCCGGGAGTGCAGAACACGCTGGCCGACCGTCTCAGCAGGTCGTTCCTCTCCCACGAGTGGTCTCTCCGTCCTGATGTCGTGCACACAATCTTCCAGAGGTGGGGGTTTCCCCAAGTAGACCTATTCACGTCCAAGGAGAACAGGAAGTGCCACCTGTTTTGCTCGTTCCGGGGTCACTCGCTGGGCTCCCTGTCGGACGCCTTCCTTTACTCCTGGAAGGATCACCTCCTCTACGCCTTCCCTCCGTTCCCGCTCGTACACCGAGTGCTACAGAAGCTGCGGAGGGACAGAGCCCACGTCATACTCGTAGCTCCGGCCTGGCCGAGGCAGCACTGGTACACCCTGCTGCTAGAGCTCTCCGTTCGGGATCCCATCCCCCTTCCGTTGTGGCCGGACCTCATCACACAGGACTTCGGCAGACTCCACCATCCGAACCTGCAGTCCCTCCATCTTACAGCCTGGTACCTGCGTGGTTGACCCACGCAGAGCGGGGCTGTTTGGCGGCAGTACAGCACGTCCTGCTAGAGAGCAGAAAGCCTTCCACTCGCTCCACCTACCTTGCAAAATGGAAGCGATTCGCGCTCTGGTGTGACCAACGAGGACTCAATCCATTCATAGTCCCTGTCCCTACCATCCTGGACTACCTCTGGTACCTTAAGGAGCAAGGTCTTGCGGTCTCCTCCCTGAGGGTACACCTGGCAGCAGTGTCCGCCTTTCGTCCATCTGTGGAAGGTCGGTCCATCTTCTCCAACCAGATGGTTTCCCGCTTCCTCAAAGGCCTGGACCACTTGTACCTGCCGGTGCGGCGTCCTGCCCCAGCCTGGGATTTGAACCTCGTCCTGGCCAAGCTTATGGGTCCGCCCTTCGAGCCTCTGGCCACGTGCTCTCTGCTCTAGCTCTCCTGGAAGACAGCCTTCCTCGTCGCAATTACATCAGCGAGACGAGTCTCTGAGCTCCGTGCTCTAACGGTTGGTCCACCATACACCGTCTTCCATGGAGACAAGGTGCAGCTTCGACCACATCCGGCCTTCCTCCCTAAGGTGGTGTCGGCCTTCCACCTCAACCAGGACATTTTCCTCCCGGTTTTCTTCCCGAAGCCGCACGCCTCACTTCGTGAGCAACAGCTACACACCCTGGACGTCCGCAGGGTGCTTGCCTTTTACATCGAGCGGACGATTCACGGTGTTCACGGACAACACGACGGCGATGTTCTACGTGAACAAGCAGGGCGGAGCCCGCTCCTCCCTCCTCTGCAAGGAAGCGATGCTCCTGTGGGACTTCTGCGTGACCCACTCGATTCACCTGGAAGCGTCCTTTCTTCCGGGAGTGCAGAACACGCTGGCCGACCGTCTCAGCAGGTCGTTCCTCTCCCACGAGTGGTCTCTCCGTCCTGATGTCGTGCACACAATCTTCCAGAGGTGGGAGTTTCCCCCCCACCCATTCGACATTCGACCCAGCTGTTTATCGCAGTCGCCGACCGCATGAAGGGTGAGCCGGTCTCCTCACAAAGGATTTCCTCCTGGGTGACGGCATGTATCCGCACATGCTACGAGCTTGCTCGCGTGCCAGCATGCCGCCTCACCGCTCACTCCACGAGGGCGCAAGCCTCGTCGGCTGCCTTCCTGGCCCATGTCCCCATCCAGGACATCTGTAGAGCGGCTACCTGGTCTTCTGTCCACACCTTCGCCTCCCACTACGCGTTGGTACAGCAGTCACGAGACGACGCGGCCTTCGGCTCCGCGGTTTTACACGCCGCCACGTCTCACTCCGACCCCACCACCTAGGTAAGGCTTGGGAATCACCTGACTGGAATGCATAGGAGCAATCACTCGAAGAAGAAAAGACGGTTACTCACCGTAGTAACTGTTGTTCTTCGAGATGTGTTGCTCCTATCCATTCAAGACCCGCCCTCCTTCTCCACTGTCGGAGTAGCCGGCAAGAAGGAACTGAGGAGCGGACGGGCCGGCTGGGGTATATAACAGGCGCCATAGCGACGCCACTCCAGGGGGCGCCAGCCGGCCCGCCGGAGTTGCTAGGGTAAAAATGTTCCGAGGAGCCGTGCACGTGCGGCGTGCACACCTGACTGGAATGGATAGGAGCAACACATCTCGAAGA
The DNA here is from genome assembly GCF_016161935.1 of Mauremys reevesii. NCBI lineage: Eukaryota > Metazoa > Chordata > Testudines > Geoemydidae > Mauremys > Mauremys reevesii. Next base: position 222,204,470 of record NC_052623.1, read on the forward strand.
ACAACAGTTACTACGGTGAGTAACCGTCTTTTCCCGCAGGTGAGCTGGGGCAGGGGGCGGGGGCGCGAGGAGGGCTCCAGGTGCCGCACGGCTCCGGCCTGGACTCCGACCCCGTCCCAGGGTGGCGTGGCTCCGGCCCAGGCCTGACCCTGACCCTGGCCGGCACGTGTCCGGCCCAGCCCCGGCTCTGACTGCGGCTCGCTGGGCAGCGCAGCTCCAGCCCGGCCTCTGGGCCCAGCCCCGATCTCAGCCGGGCGGCATGGCTCCGGCCCGGCTCCTGGGCCCGGGTCTGACCCCCACCCCGGCTGGTGCATGTCTGGCCCGGCCGCAGCTCTGACTGTGGCCCACCGGGCGGCGCAGCATCGTCCCAGCCCCTGGGCCTGGGCCTGATCCCGACCCCGGCCAGCGCATGGCCAGGCCAGAGCTGCGCTGCCTGGGCCGGCCATGCGCTGGCCGGGGTCGGGGTCAGGCCCGTGCCCGGGCCCAGGGGCTGGGCCCGAGCTGTGCCGCCCAGCGGGCCACAGTCAGAGCCGGGGCCCTGATCTTGGGACAAAAACTTGTTAATCCTCAAGTTACAATTATATATATCCAACTTTGGGTCAGGCTACACTTAGGTATCAATAGATTGGAGAGAGATTCATCCTGTTAGTCTATAAGGTGCCACAGGACTCTTTGCTGCTTTTACATCCTCTTCACAGGATATGAATAGACATCCTGCTGCTGTCCAAAACCAGAAATGTGTATTGAACACCTCTGCCTTTTCTGCGTCATTATTAACAATTTTACCATCTTCATTTCTAATGGGTCTATAGCATTGTTAGGATTTGTTTGTTTGTTCCTACTATACTTAAAAAACTCCTTATTTTTCATAGTCCTCCCAGTCACAGATTTTACCCTGATGTCTTTACCTTCCCTTATCAGTTTTCTTTATATAATAACTTTTAATGTATATGATTTGCTCTAATTCCCACTTTTACCATTTTTAAAATATAGTCCCTTTTTATTTCTATTGCTGCCTTCATTTTGCCACTGACCCAGAATGAGCTTTTAGGCAAAGTTTTATACCAGTGGAACTCCGCAGCTCCCAAAGCCTGCTTTATAATTTTCAGCCTTCATTGACTTTCTAGGACATATTAAGCCCCAGCTGGTTGGAGGAGACAGTGCCTGCTCAGGACTTGTGGAGATACAACGTGGAAACACATGGACCACAGTCTGTGATGCACACTTTGATCTCAAAGTTGCCAACGTTGTCTGTAATGAACTACAGTGTGGAATGGCTGTATCTATCCCAGGAGGAGGACACTTTGGAGAAGGACAAGGCGAGATCTTGACTGAAGAATTCCAGTGTGTGGGGAATGAGTCTCTCCTGTTCTCCTGTCCCAGGATATCAGAAGTGAATCAGAGATGCTCACACACAAATGATGCTGGTGTCATATGCTCACGTAAGAATTCAGCACAATGTCTTTAAAATCCCAGTTCTGTGTATTCTAGATTAGGGTGAAGCAATGTACTGATCTCACTGTGTAGGGAGCTGGGTTTAATAGAGTTCGATCAAAACCCCAAACAAGCCAAGATAATTAGAAAGCGATCAAATGCCCCCTGACTTTCCTTCCTTTAACTATTTGGTATAAAATAGCTCCTAGCCTCCCTCGCTAAACCCCTTCTCTCTTCTCCCCTGGGCACACAGGGCTCCGGCTGGTGAACGGCAGCACAGCGTGCACGGGAAGGGTGGAGATCCACGTTCTTGGTGCCTGGGGAACGCTCTGTGACTCGCGCTGGGATTTACCGGACACCAATGTTCTCTGTCGACAGCTCGACTGCGGATTCGCTGAATCAGCCCCAGGAGGAGGGTATTTGGGGAAGGGAACTGGCTCTGTCCAGACTGACACATTTCACTGTAAAGGGACTGAACCCTGTTTGGGCCATTGCCCTGTTACTGCTCTGGGCGCCTCTCAGTGCTCACATGACAATGATGCCAGTGTGGTTTGCTCAGGTAAGTGCAGGAGAGATGCTGGATTAAGGACACCTGCTCCTCAGGCCTGGTCTACAATACGCGTTTATACCGAATTTAGCAGCGTTAAACCGATTTTACGCTGCACCCGTCCACACAATGAAGCCATTTATATCGATATAAATGACTCTTAATACCGATATCTGTACTCCTCCCCGACGAGGGGAGTAGCGCTCAAATCGGTATTGCCATGTCGGATTAGGGTTAGTGTGGCTGCAAATCGACGGTATTGGCCTCCGGGAGCTATCCCACAGTGCACCATTGTGACCGCTCTGGAAAGCCATCTGAACTCGGATGCACTGGCCAGGTAGACAGGAAAAGCCCCGCGAACTTTTGAATTTCATTTCCTGTTTGGCCAGCGTGGAGAGCTCACCAGCACAGGTGACCACGCAGAGCTCATCAGCACAGGTAACAATGCAGTCTCCTGAGAATCGAAAAAGAGCTCCAGCATGGACCGCACGGGAGGTACTGGATCTGATCGCTATTTGGGGAGAGGATTCCGTGCTAACAGAACTCCGTTCCAAAAGACGAAATGAAAATACATATGAAAAAATTTCCAAGGCCATGATGCAGAGAGACCACAGCAGGGACTCAGTACAGTGCCGTGTGAAAGTTAAAGAGCTCAGACAAGCCTACCAGAAAACTAAAGAAGCAAACAGAAGGTCCAGGGCAGGGCCAAAAACATGCCGCTTCTACGCTGAGCTGCATGCAATTCTAGGGGGGTCCGCCACCACTACCCCACCCCTGTCCATGAATTCCAAGGTGGGGGTGGTAATCGCAGCCATGCCTGAGGATTCTGCGGACGAGGAAGATGAGGAGGAAGAGGAGGACGAGCTTGTAGAGAGCACACAGCACTCCGTTCTCCCCAACAGCCAGGAGCTTTTTCTCACCCTGACAGAATTACCCTCCCAACCCTCCCAAGCAACTTTTCCAGACAATGAAGCCGTTGAAGTGACCTCTGGTGAGTGTACCTTGTAAATATAAGACATGGTTTAAAAGCAAGCGTTTTTTAATGATTAATTTTCCCTGAGGACTTGGGATGCATTCGCGGCCAGTATAGTTACTGGAAAAGTCTGTTAACATGTCTGGGGATGGAGCGGAAATCCTCCAGGGACACCTCCATGAAGCTCTCCTGGAGGTACTCCAAAAGCCTTTGCAGAAGGTTTCTGGGCAGTGCTGCTTTATTCCGTCCTCCATGGTAGGACACTTGACCACGCCATGCATGTAGCAAGTAATTTGGTATCATTGTATGACAAAGCCTAGCTGCGTATGGTCCCGGTGTTTGCTGACATTCAAGCAACATCCGTTCTTTATCTCGCTGTGTTATCCTCAGGAGAGTGATATCGTTCATGGTAACCTGGTTGAAATTCAGGAATTTAAGTAAGGGGACAGAGATGGCCATTCCTACTGGGCTGTTTGCCTATTGCTTAAAAGAAATCCTTCCCTGCAGGTAGCCAAGCGGGGGGAAGGGGAGGGGGCGCGATTGGCGCTGAGCTTTTCCGCGTTTGGCTAGCAGGGATCTTTTCTGCTACCAGCACACGGTTGGGGGGGTGGGGTGGGGAAAAGCGGGGTGTTTAGCAGAGATCTTCCATGATACCAGCCATGGGGTGGTTTCTGTTGCTGCATGTTAACAGGAAAGAAGCAGCACTCAACGGGCTTTGCTTGCTATTTGGGAAAGGAGGGCGCTGGATAGATGAAGGCTGCAGAAGACGAAAGACAATGGCTTACCATGGCCGCATGCAAGCAGAATTCTGATGCCCGGACCTGCGTCTGTGATCTGTAACACCAAAACCGCAGGCACTCAATATTAAGTTGCAAAATGCGACCTTGTAGTGAAAACACATGTGCTATGTAAGGTGAATAGTGTTGTTCACCGTGAAAGAGTATGACCATTGTTCTCTGAAATGTATCTTTAAAATACTTCTCTCCCTTTTTTCCCTCCCTCCTCCAGCTGCAAATTTTTCAAGCCTCCCTACTTCATCCCGAAGGCTACCTCAGATAAGGTGGTGGAAAAAAAAATGCAAGAAGAAATGTTTTCGGAAATCATGGAAGTGACCCGCAATGAAAGAGATTATCTGAATGAGTGGAAGGATGTGGTAGCAAAGTACAGGAAAGATGCCAGTGACCGTGAGGACAGGAGGGACCAATGTAAGGATAGGAGAGACGAACGTGAGGACAGGAGAGATGCTCGAGATGGGAAGAGAGATACTCGAGATGAGAGGTGGGGGCAGGAAGATCAGTGGTGGTGGGATGCAACTCTGGGGCTGCTGCGTGATCAAACTGACATGCTCCGGCGTATGGTGGAGCTTCAGGAACAGCAGCAGGATCACAGAGTGCCGCTGCAGCCACTGTATAACCACCCTCCCCCCTCACCATGTTCCTTAGCCTCCTCACCAGCCAGATGAGTAAGAACTCGTGGGGGTAGGCTCCGTGCACCCGCCCACTCCACCCCAGTGGACAGCCCAACCAAAAGGCTCTCATTATTATGAAATTACGAAATTTTTATAGTGGCCTTTTACTTCCCTACTATTCTCCTCCGAAACCCCACCCGGGCTACCTTGTCAGCTCTCTCCCTCTTTTTATAATTAAGTAATAAAGAATACATGATTTTTAAATGAGAGTGACTTTATTTCCTTAGAAAGCAAGCTGTGATTGAAGGGGGGTAGGGGTGGGGGGTGGCTTAAAGTGAATGAGTCAATCAAGGGTGGGGGTTTCATGAAGGAGAACGAAACAACAGTCAGACTGTACCCTGGCCAGTGGTGAAACTGGTTTTCAAAGCTTCTCTAATTTGCACCACTTCCTGGTGTGCTCTTCTAATCGCCCTGGTGTCTGGCTGTCCGTAATCAGCGGCCAGGTGATTTGCCTCAGCCTCCCACCCTGCCATAAAGGTCTCCCCCTTACTCTCACAGAGATTGTGGAGCACACAGCAAGCAGCAATAACAATGGGGACATTGGTTTGGCTGAGGTCTGAGCGAGTCAGTAATGTGCGCCAGCACGCCTTTAAAGGGCCAAATGCACATTCTACCACCATTCTGCACTTGCTCAGCTTGTAGTTGAACAGCTCCTGACTACTGTCCAGGCTGCCTGTGTATGGCTTCATGAGCCATGGCATCAAGGGGTAGGCTGGGTCCCCCATGATAACGACAGGCATTTCAACATCCCCAACTGTTATTTTCTGGTCTGGGAAGTAATTCCTTTGCTGCAGCCGTTTAAACAGAGTAGTGTTCCTGAAGACGCGAGCATCATGAACCCTTCCCGGCCATCCCACGTGGATGTTGGTGAAATGTCCCTTGTGATCCACCAGTGCTTGCAGCACCATTGAAAAGTACCCCTTGCGGTTTACGTACTGGGTGGCCTGGTGCTCCGGTGCCAAGATAGGGATATGGGTTCCATCTATCGCCCCACCACAGTTAGGGAATCCCATTGCAGCAAAGCCATCCACTATGACCTGCACATTTCCCAGAGTCACAACCTTTCGTAGCAGCAGCTTAGTGATTGCTTTGGCTACTTGCATCACAGCAGCCCCCACAGTAGATTTTCCCACTCCAAATTGATTCCCGACTGACCGGTAGCTGTCTGGCATTGCAAGCTTCCTGAGGGCTATTGTCACTCGCTTCTCAACTGTGAGGGCTGCTCTCATTTTTGTATTCTGGTGCTTCAGGGCAGGGGAAAGCAAGTCACAAAGTTCCATGAAAGTGCCATTCCACATGCAAAAGTTTTGCAGCCACTGGGAATCATCCCACACCTGCAAAACTATGCGGTCCCACCAGTCTGTGCTTGTTTTCCGGGCTCAAAATCGGCATTCAATAGCTAGAACCTGCCCCATTACCAGCAGGATCTCCAAAGTGCAGGGGCCCGCAGTTTGACAGAATTCTGTGTCCATGTCCTCATCACTCTCGTCGCCGCGCTGCTGTAGTCACCGCCTCCTCGCCTGGCTTTGCAGGTCCCGGTTCAGCATTGAGTGCACGAGAATGCGCGAGGTTTTTAAAATGTCTATGATTGCTGTCTTGAGCTGAGAAGGGTTCATGCTTGCCATGGAATGGCGTCTGCACAGTTCACCCAGGAAAAAAGGAAAAGGTAGGGCACTTGGAGCTAGTGTTAGGGTTCCTATGGGTAGGGCCCTTGGAGCTAGAGTTTGGGTTCCAATGGGTAGGGCCCTTGGAGCTAGGGTTAGGGTTCCTATGGGTAGGGCTTCCCGCCCTAGCATTAGGGTTCCTATGGGTAGGGCCCTTGGAGCTAGGGTTAGGGTTCCTATGGGTAGGGCCCTTGGAGCTAGGGTTAGGGTTTCTATGGGTAGGGCACTTGGAGCTAGGGTTAGGGTTCATATGCGTAGGGCCCTTGGAGCTAGGGTTAGGGTTCCTATGGGTAGGGCTTCCCGCCCTAGCGTTAGGGTTCCTATGGGCAGGGCCCTTGGAGCTAGGGTTAGGGTTCCTATGTGTAGGGCCCTTGGAGCTAAGGTTAGGATTCCTATGGGTAGGGCACTTGGAGCTAGGGTTAGGGTGCCTATGGGTAGGGCCCTTGGAGCTGGCGTTAGGGTTCCTATGGGTAGGGCTTCTGCCGTAGCGTTAGGGTTCCTATGGGTAGGGCCCTTGGAGCTAGGGTTAGGGTTCCTATGGGTAGGGCCTTTGGAGCTAGGGTTAGGGTTCCTATGGGTAGGGCTTCCCGCCCTAGCATTAGGGTTCCTATGGGTAGGGCCCTTGGAGCTAGGGTTAGGGTTCCTATGGTTGGGCCCTTGGAGCTAGGGTTAGGGTTCCTATGGGTAGGGCCCTTGGAGCTACGGTTAGGGTTCCTATGGGTAGGGCTTCCCGCCTTAGCGTTAGGGTTCCTATGGGTAGGGCCCTTGGAGCTAGGGTTAGGGTTCCTATGGGTAGGGCCCTTGGAGCTAGGGTTAGGGTTCCTATGGGTAGGGCCCTTGCAGCTAGGGTTAGGGTTCCTATGGGTAGGGCTTACCGCCCTAGCGTTAGGGTTCCTATGGGTAGGGCCCTTGGAGCTAGGGTTAGGGTTCCTATGGGTAGGGCCCTTGGAGCTAGGGTTAGGGTTCCTATGGGTAGGGCCCTTGGAGCTAGGGTTAGGGTTCCTATGGGTAGAGCTTCCCGCCCTAGCGTTAGGGTTCCTATGGGTAGGGCCCTTGGAGCTAGGGATAGGGTTCTTATGGGTAGGGCTCTTTGAGATAGGGTTAGGGTTTCTATGGGTAGGGCACTTGGAGCTAGGGTTAGGGTTCCTATGGGTAGGGCCCTTGGAGCTAGGGTTAGGGTTCCTATGGGTAGGGCCCTTGGAGCTAGGGTTAGGGTTCCTATGGGTAGGGCTTCCCGCCCTAGCGTTAGGGTTCCTATGGGTAGGGCCCTTGGAGCTAGGGTTAGGGTTCCTATGGGTAGGGCCCTTGGAGCTAGGGTTAGGGTTCCTATGGGTAGGGCACTTGGAGCTAGGGTTAGGGTTCCTATGGGTAGAGCCCTTGCAGCTAGGGTTAGGGTACCTATGGGTAGGGCTTCCCGCCCTAGCATTAGGGTTCCTATGGGTAGCGCCCTTGGAGCTACGGTTAGGGTTCCTATGGGTAGGGCACTTAGAGCTAGGGTTAGGGTTCCTATGGGTAGGGCCCTTAGAGCTAGGGTTAGGGTTCCTATGGGTAGGTCTCTTCGAGCTAGGGTTAGGTTTCCTATGGGTAGGGCTTCCCGCCCCAGCGTTAGGGTTCCTATGGGTAGGGCCCTTGGAGCTAGGGTTAGGGTTCATATAGCTAGGGCCTTTGGAGCTGGGGTTAGCGTTCCTATGGGTAGGGCTTCCCGCCCTAGCGTTAGGGTTCCTATGGGTAGGGCCCTTGGAGCTAGGGTTAGGGTTCCTATGGGTAGGGCCTTTGGAGCTAGGGTTAGGGTTCCTATGGGTAGGGCACTTGCAGCTAGGGTTAGGGTTCCTATGGGTAGGGCCCTTGGAGCTAGGGTTAGGGTTCCTATGGGTAGGGCACTTTGAGCTAGGGTTAGGGTTCCTATGGGTAGTGATTCCCGCCCTAGCGTTAGGGTTCCTATGGGTAGGGCCCTTGGAGCTAGGGTTAGGGTTCCTATGGGTAGGGCCCTTGGAGCTAGGGTTAGGGTTCCTATGGGTAGGGCACTTGCAGCTAGGGTTAGGGTTCCTATGGGTAGGGCCCTTGGAGCTAGGGTTAGGGTTCCTATGGGTAGGGCCCTTGGAGCTAGGGGGGTAGGGCCCTTGGTGCTAGGGTTAGGGTTCCTATGGGTAGGGCCCTTGGAGCTAGGGTTAGGGTTCCTATGGGTAGGGCCCTTGGAGCTAGCGTTTGGGTTCCTATGGGTAGGGCTTCCCGCCCTAGCGTTAGGGTTCCTATGGGTAGGGCCCTTGGAGCTAGGGTTAGGGTTTCTATGGGTAGGGCACTTGGAGCTAGGGTTAGGGTTCCTATGGGTGGGGCGCTTGGAGCTAGGGTTAGGGTTCCTATGGGTAGGGCTTCCCGCCCTAGCGTTAGGGTTCCTATGGGTAGGGCCCTTGGAGCTAGGGTTAGGGTTCCTATGGGTAGGGCCCTTGGAGCTAGGGTTAGGGTTCCTATGGGTAGGGCCCTTGGAGCTAGGGTTAGGGTTCCTATGGGTAGGGCTTCCCGCCCTAGCATTAGGGTTCCTATGGGTAGGGCCCTTGGAGCTAGGGTTAGGGTTTCTATGGGTAGGGCACTTGGAGCTAGGGTTAGGGTTCATATGGGTAGGGCCCTTGGAGCTAGGGTTAGGGTTCCTATGGGTAGGGCTTCCCGCCCTAGCGTTAGGGTTCCTATGGGCAGGGCCCTTGGAGCTAGGGTTAGGGTTCCTATGTGTAGGGCCCTTGGAGCTAAGGTTAGGATTCCTATGGGTAGGGCACTTGGAGCTAGGGTTAGGGTGCCTATGGGTAGGGCCCTTGGAGCTGGCGTTAGGGTTCCTATGGGTAGGGCTTCTGCCGTAGCGTTAGGGTTCCTATGGGTAGGGCCCTTGGAGCTAGGGTTAGGGTTCCTATGGGTAGGGCCTTTGGAGCTAGGGTTAGGGTTCCTATGGGAAGGGCTTCCCGCCCTAGCATTAGGGTTCCTATGGGTAGGGCCCTTGGAGCTAGGGTTAGGGTTCCTATGGTTGGGCCCTTGGAGCTAGGGTTAGGGTTCCTATGGGTAGGGCCCTTGTAGCTACGGTTAGGGTTCCTATGGGTAGGGCTTCCCGCCTTAGCGTTAGGGTTCCTATGGGTAGGGCCCTTGGAGCTAGCGTTAGGGTTCCTATGGGTAGGTCCCTTGGAGCTAGGGTTAGGGTTCCTATGGGTAGGGCCCTTGGAGCTAGGGTTAGGGTTCCTATGGGTAGAGCTTCCCGCCCTAGCGTTAGGGTTCCTATGGGTAGGGCCCTTGGACCTAGGGTTAGGGTTCTTATGGGTAGGGCTCTTGGAGATAGGGTTAGGGTTTCTATGGGTAGGGCACTTGGAGCTAGGGTTAGGGTTCCTATGGGTAGGGCCCTTGGAGCTAGGGTTAGGGTTCCTATGGGTAGGGCACTTGGAGCTAGGGTTAGGGTTCCTATGGGTAGGGCTTCCCGCCCTAGCGTTAGGGTTCCTATGGGTAGGGCCCTTGGAGCTAGGGTTAGGGTTCCTATGGGTAGGGCCCTTGGAGCTAGGGTTAGGGTTCCTATGGGTAGGGCACTTGGAGCTAGGGTTAGGGTTCCTATGGGTAGAGCCCTTGCAGCTAGGGTTAGGGTACCTATGGGTAGGGCTTCCCGCCCTAGCGTTAGGGTTCCTATGGGTAGCGCCCTTGGAGCTAGGGTTAGGGTTCCTATGGGTAGGGCACTTAGAGCTAGGGTTAGGGTTCCTATGGGTAGGGCCCTTGGAGCTAGGGTTAGGGTTCCTATGGGTAGGTCTCTTCGAGCTAGGGTTGGGTTTCCTATGGGTAGGGCTTCCCGCCCCAGCGTTAGGGTTCCTATGGGTAGGGCCCTTGGAGCTAGGGTTAGGGTTCATATAGCTAGGGCCTTTGGAGCTAGGGTTAGCGTTCCTATGGGTAGGGCTTCCCGCCCTAGCGTTAGGGTTCCTATGGGTAGGGCCCTTGGAGCTAGGGTTAGGGTTCCTATGGGTAGGGCCTTTGGAGCTAGGGTAAGGGTTCCTATGGGTACGGCACTTGCAGCTAGGGTTAGGGTTCCTATGGGTAGGGCCCTTGGAGCTAGGGTTAGGGTTCCTATGGGTAGGGCACTTTGAGCTAGGGTTAGGGTTCCTATGGGTAGTGATTCCCGCCCTAGCGTTAGGGTTCCTATGGGTAGGGCCCTTGGAGCTAGGGTTAGGGTTCCTATGGGTAGGGCCCTTGGAGCTAGGGTTAGGGTTCCTATGGGTAGGGCACTTGCAGCTAGGGTTAGGGTTCCTATGGGTAGGGCCCTTGGAGCTAGGGTTAGGGTTCCTATGGGTAGGGCCCTTGGAGCTAGGGTTAGGGTTCCTATGGGTAGTGATTCCCGCCCTAGCGTTAGGGTTCCTATGGGTAGGGCCCTTGGAGCTAGGGTTAGGGTTCCTATGGGTAGGGCCCTTGAAGCTAGGGTTAGGGTTCCTATGGGTAGGGCCCTTGGAGCTAGGGTTAGGGTTCCTATGGGTAGGGCTTCGCGCCCTAACGTTAGGGTTCCTATGGGTAGGGCCCTTGGAGCTAGGGTTAGGGTTCCTATGGGTAGGGCCCTTGGAACTAGGGTTAGGGTTCCTATGGGTAGAGCTTCCCGCCCTAGCGTTAGGGTTCCTATGGGTAGGGCCCTTGGAGCTAGGGTTAGGATTCCTATGGGTAGGGCCCTTGGAGCTAGGGTTAGGGTTCCTATGGGTAGGGCCCTTGGAGCTAGGGTTAGGGTTACTATGGGTAGGGCCCTTGGAGCTAGCGTTTGGGTTCCTATGGGTAGGGCTTCCCGCCCTAGCGTTAGGGTTCCTATGGGTAGGGCCCTTGGAGCTAGGGTTAGGGTTTCTATGGGTAGGGCACTTGGAGCTAGGGTTAGGGTTCCTATGGGTGGGGCGCTTGGAGCTAGGGTTAGGGTTCCTATGGGTAGGTCTTCCCGCCCTAGCGTTAGGGTTCCTATGGGTAGGGCCCTTGGAGCTAGGGTTAGGGTTCCTATGGGTAGGGCCCTTGGAGCTAGGGTTAGGGTTCCTATGGGTAGGGCCCTTGGAGCTAGGGTTAGGGTTCCTATGGGTAGGGCCCTTGGAGCTAGGGTTAGGGTTCCTATGGGTAGGGCTTCCCGCCCTAGCGTTAGGGTTCCTATGGGTAGGGCCCTTGGAGCTAGGGTTAGGGTTCCTATAGGTAGGGCCCTTGGAGCTAGGGTTAGGGTTCCTATGGGTAGGGCCCTTGGAGCCAGGGTTAGCGTTCCTATGGGTAGGGCCCTTGGAGCTAGGGTTAGGGTTCCTATGGGTAGGGCCCTTGGAACTAGGGTTAGGGTTCCTATTTGTAGGGCCCTTGGAGCTAGGGTTAGGGTTCCTATGGGTAGGGCTTCCCGCCGTAGCGTTAGGGTTCCTATGGGTAGGGCCCTTGGAGCTAGGGTTAGGATTCCTATGGGTAGGGCCCTTGGAGCTAGGGTTAGGGTTCCTATGGGTAGGGCCCTTGGAGCTAGGGTTAGGGTGTCTATGGGTATTGCCCTTGGAGCTAGGGTTAGGGTTCCTATGGGTAGGGCTTCTGCCCTAGCGTTAGGGATCCTACGGGTAGGGCCCTTGGAGCTAGGGTTAGGGTTCCTATGGGTAGGGCCTTTGGAGCTAGGATTAGGATTCCTATGCGTAGGGCTTCCCACCCTAGCGTTAGGGTTCCTATGGGTATGGCCCTTGGAGCTAGGGTTAGGGTTCCTATGCGTAGGGCCCTTGGAGCTAGAGTTTGGGTTCCAATGGGTAGGGCCCTTGGAGCTAGGGTTAGGGTTCCTATGGGTAGGGCTTCCCGCCCTAGCATTAGGGTTCCTATGGGTAGGGCCCTTGGAGCTAGGGTCAGGGTTCCTATGGGTAGGGCCCTTGGAGCTAGGGTTAGGGTTTCTATGCGTAGGGCACTTGTAGCTAGGGTTAGGGTTCCTATGGGTAGGGCCCTTGGAGCTAGGGTTAGGGTTCCTATGTGTAGGGCTTCCCGCCCTAGCGTTAGGTTTCCTATGGGCAGGGCCTTGGAGCTAGGGTTAGGGTTCCTATGTGTAGGGCCCTTGGAGCTAAGGTTAGGATTCCTATGGGTAGGGCACTTGGAGCTAGGGTTAGGGTGCCTATGGGTAGGGCCCTTGGAGCTAGCGTTAGGGTTCCTATGGGTAGGGCTTCTGCCGTAGCGTTAGGGTTCCTATGGGTAGGGCCCTTGGAGCTAGGGTTAGGGTTCCTATGGGTAGGGCCTTTGGAGCTAGGGTTAGGGTTCCTATGGGTAGGGCTTCCCGCCCTAGCATTAGGGTTCCTACGGGTAGGGCCCTTGGAGCTAGGGTTAGGGTTCCTATGGTTGGGCCCTTGGAGCTAGGGTTAGGGTTCCTATGAGTAGGGCCCTTGGAGCTACGGTTAGGGTTCCTATGGGTAGGGCTTCCCGCCTTAGCGTTAGGGTTCCTATGGGTAGGGCCCTTGGAGCTAGGGTTAGGGTTCCTATGGGTAGGGCCCTTGGAGCTAGGGTTAGGGTTCCTATGGGTAGGGCCCTTGGAGCTAGGGTTAGGGTTCCTATGGGTAGGGCCCTTGGAGCTAGGGTTAGGGTTCCTATGGGTAGGGCCCTTGGAGCTAGGTTTAGGGTTCCTATGGGTAGAGCTTCCCGCCCTAGCGTTAGGGTTCCTATGGGTAGGGCCCTTGGAGCTAGGGTTAGGGTTCCTATGGGTAGGGCTCTTGGAGATAGGGTTAGGGTTTCTATGGGTAAGGCACTTGGAGCTAGGGTTAGGGTTCCTATGGGTAGGGCCCTTGGAGCTAGGGTTAGGGCTCCTATGGGTAGGGCCCTTGGAGCTTGGGTTAGGGTTCCTATGGGTAGGGCTTCCCGCCCTAGCGTTAGGGTTCCTATGGGCAGGGCCCTTTGAGCTAGGGTTAGGGTTCCTATGTGTAGGGCCCTTGGAGCTAAGGTTAGGATTCCTATGGGTAGGGCACTTGGAGCTAGGGTGAGGGTGCCTATGGGTAGGGCCCTTGGAGCTAGCGTTAGGGTTCCTATGGGTAGGGCTTCTGCCGTAGCGTTAGGGTTCCTATGGGTAGGGCCCTTGGAGCTAGGGTTAGGGTTCCTATGGGTAGGGCCCTTGGAGCTATGGTTAGGGTTCCTATGGGTAGGGCCCTTGGAGCTAGGGTTAGGGTTCCTATGGGTAGAGCTTCCCGCCCTAGCGTTAGGGTTCCTATGGGTAGGGCCCTTGGAGCTAGGGTTAGGGTACCTATGGGTAGGGCTCTTGGTGATAGGGTTAGGGTTTCTATGGGTAGGGCACTTGGAGCTAGGGTTAGGGTTCCTATTGGTAGGGCCCTTGGAGCTAGGGTTAGGGTTCCTATGGGTAGGGCCCTTGGAGCTAGGGTTAGGGTTCCTATGGGTAGGGCTTTCCGCCCTAGCGTTAGGGTTCCTATGGGTAGGGCCCTTGGAGCTAGGGTTAGGGTTCCTATGGGTAGGGCTTCCCGCCCTAGCGTTAGCGTTCCTATGGGTAGGGCCCTTGGAGCTAGGGTTAGGGTTCCTATTGGTAGGGCACTTGGAGCTAGGGTTGGGGTTCCTATGGGTAGGGCTTCCCGCCCTAGTGTTAGCGTTCCAATGGGTAGGGCACTTGGAGCTAGGGTTAGGGTTCCTATGGGTAGGGCACTTGGAGCTAGGGTTAGGGTTCCTATGGGTAGGGCCCTTGGAGCTACGGTTAGGGTTCCTATGGGTAGGGCCTTTGGAGCTAGGGTTAGGGTTCCTATGGGTAGGGCACTTGGAGCTAGAGTTCGGGTTCCTATGGGTAGTGCCCTTGGAGCTAGGGTTAGGGTTCCTATGGGTAGGGCCCTTGGAGCTAGGGTTACGGTTCCTATGGGTAGGGCTTCCCTCCCTAGCGTTAGGGTTCCTATGGGTAGTGCCCTAGGAGCTAGCGTTAGGGTTGCTATGAGTAGGGCCCTTGGAGCTAGGGTTAGGGTTCCTATGGGTAGGGCTTCCCGCTCTAGCGTTAGGGTTCCTATGGGTAGGGCCCTTGGAGCTAGGGTTAGGGTTCCTATGGGTAGGGCCATTGGAGCTAGGGTTAGGTTTCCTATGGGTAGGGCCCTTGGAGCTAGGGTTAGGGTTCCTATGGGTAGGGCCCTTGGAGCTAGGGTTAGGGTTCCTATGGGTAGGGCCCTTGGAGCTAGGGTTAGGGTTCCTATGTGTAGGGCTTCCCGCCCTAGCGTTAGGGTTCCTATGGGTAGGCCCCTTGGAGCTAGGGTTAGGGTTCCTATGGGAAGGGCCCTTGGCGCTAGGGTTAGGGTTCCTATGGGTAGGGCGCTTGGAGCTAGGGTTAGTGTTCCAATGGGTAGGGCTTCCCGCCCTAGCGTTAGGGTTCCTATGGGTAGGGCCCTTGGAGCTAGGGTTAGGGTTCCTATGGGTAGGGCCCTTGGAGCTAGCGTTAGGGTTCCTATGGGTAGCGCCCTTGGAGCTAGGGTTAGGGTTCCTATGGGTAGGGCCCTTGGAGCTAGGGTTAGGGTTTCTATGGGTAGGGCCCTTGGAGATAGGGTTAGGGTTTCTATGGTTAGGGCACTTGGAGCTAGGGTAAGGGTTCCTATGGGTAGGGCACTTGGAGCTAGGGTTAGGGTTCCTATGGGTAGAGCCCTTGGAGCTAGGGTTAGGGTTCCTATGCTTAGGGCTTCCCGCCCTAGCGTTAGGGTTCCTATGGGTAGCGCCCTTGGAGCTAGGGTTAGGGTTCCTATGGGTAGGTCCCTTGGAGCTAGGGTTAGGGTTCCTATGGGTAGGGCCCTTGGAGATAGGGTTAGGGTTCCTATGGGTAGGGCTTCCAGCCCTAGCTTTAGGGTTCCTATGGGTAGGGCCCTTGGAGCTAGGGTTAGGGTTCCTATGGGTAGGGCTCTTCGAGCTAGGGTTAGGTTTCCTATGGGTAGGGCTTCCCGCCCTAGCGTTAGGGTTCCTATGGGTAGGGCACTTGGAGCTAGAGTTCGGCTTCCTATGGGTAGTGCCCTTGGAGCTAGGGTTAGGGTTCCTATGGGTAGCGCCCTTGGAGCTAGGGTTAGGGTTCCTATGGGTAGGGCCCTTGGAGCTAGGGTTAGGGTTCCTATGGGTAGGGCCCTTGGAGCTAGGGTTAGGGTTCCTATGGGTAGGGCACTTTGAGCTAGGTTTAGGGTTCCTATGGGTAGTGATTCCCGCCCTAGCGTTAGGGTTCCTATGGGTAGGGCCCTTGGAGCTAGGGTTAGGGTTCCTATGGGTAGGGCCCTTAGAGCTAGGGTTAGGGTTCCTATGGGTAGGGCACTTGCAACTAGGGTTAGGGTTCCTATGGGTAGGGCCCTTGGAGCTAGGGTTAGGGTTCCTATGGGTAGGGCCCTTGGAGCTAGGGTTAGGGATCCTATGGGTAGGGCACTTTGAGCTAGGGTTAGGGTTCCTATGGGTAGTGATTCCCGCCCTAGCGTTAGGGTTCCTATGGGTAGGGCCCTTGGAGCTAGGGTTAGGGTTCCTATGGGTAGGGCACTTGGAGCTAGGGTTAGGGTTCCTATGGGTAGGGCCCTTAAAGCTAGGGTAAGGGTTCCTATGGGTAGGGCCCTTGGAGCTAGGGTTAGGGATAATATGGGTAGGGCTTGGCGCCCTAGCGTTAGGGTTCCTATGGGTAGGGCCCTTGGAGCTAGGGTTAGGGTTCCTATGGGTAGGGCCCTTGGAACTAGGGTTAGGGTTCCTATGGGTAGGGCTTCCCGCCCTAGCGTTAGGGTTCCTATGGGTAGGGCCCTTGGAGCTAGGGTTAGGGTTCCTATGGGTAGGGCCCTTGGAGCTAGGGTTAGGGTTCCTATGGGTAGGTCCCTTGGAGCTAGGGTTAGGGTTCCTATGGGTAGGGCCCTTGGAGATAGGGTTAGGGTTCCTATGGGTAGGGCTTCCAGCCCTAGCTTTAGGGTTCCTATGGGTAGGGCCCTTGGAGCTAGGGTTAGGGTTCCTATGGGTAGGGCTCTTCGAGCTAGGGTTAGGTTTCCTATGGGTAGGGCTTCCCGCCCTAGCGTTAGGGTTCCTATGGGTAGGGCACTTGGAGCTAGAGTTCGGCTTCCTATGGGTAGTGCCCTTGGAGCTAGGGTTAGGGTTCCTATGGGTAGCGCCCTTGGAGCTAGGGTTAGGGTTCCTATGGGTAGGGCCCTTGGAGCTAGGGTTAGGTTCCTATGGGTAGGGCCCTTGGAGCTAGGGTTAGGGTTCCTATGGGTAGGGCACTTTGAGCTAGGTTTAGGGTTCCTATGGGTAGTGATTCCCGCCCTAGCGTTAGGGTTCCTATGGGTAGGGCCCTTGGAGCTAGGGTTAGGGTTCCTATGGGTAGGGCCCTTAGAGCTAGGGTTAGGGTTCCTATGGGTAGGGCACTTGCAACTAGGGTTAGGGTTCCTATGGGTAGGGCCCTTGGAGCTAGGGTTAGGGTTCCTATGGGTAGGGCCCTTGGAGCTAGGGTTAGGGATCCTATGGGTAGGGCACTTTGAGCTAGGGTTAGGGTTCCTATGGGTAGTGATTCCCGCCCTAGCGTTAGGGTTCCTATGGGTAGGGCCCTTGGAGCTAGGGTTAGGGTTCCTATGGGTAGGGCCCTTGGAGCTAGGGTTAGGGTTCCTATGGGTAGGGCCCTTAAAGCTAGGGTAAGGGTTCCTATGGGTAGGGCCCTTGGAGCTAGGGTTAGGGTTCCTATGGGTAGGGCTTCCCGCCCTAGCGTTAGGGTTCCTATGGGTAGGGCCCTTGGAGCTAGGGTTAGGGTTCCTATGGGTAGGGCCCTTGGAACTAGGGTTAGGGTTCCTATGGGTAGGGCTTCCCGCCCTAGCGTTAGGGTTCCTATGGGTAGGGCCCTTGGAGCTAGGGTTAGGGTTCCTATGGGTAGGGCCCTTGGAGCTAGGGTTAGGGTTCCTATGGGTAGGGCCCTTGGAGCTAGGGTTACGGTTCCTATCGGTAGGGCCTTTGGAGCTAGGGTTAGGGTTCCTATGGGTAGGGCCCTTGGAGCTAGGGTTTGGGTTCCTATGGGTAGGGCTTCACGCCCTAGCGTTAGGGTTCCTATGGGTAGGGCCCTTGGAGCTAGGGTTAGGGTTTCTATGAGTAGGGCACTTGGAGCTAGGGTTAGGGTTCCTATGGGTAGGGCGCTTGGAGCTAGGGTTAGGGTTCCTATGGGTAGGGCTTCCCACCCTAGCGTTAGGGTTCCTATGGGTAGGGCCCTTGGAGCTAGGGTTAGGGTTCCTATGGGTAGGGCCCTTGGAGCTAGGGTTAGGGTTCCTATGGGTAGGGCTTCCCGCCCTAGCGTTAGGGTTCCTATGGGTAGGGCCCTTGGAGCTAGGGTTAGGGTTCCTATAGGTAGGGCCCTTGGAGCTAGGATTAGGGTTCCTATGGGTAGGGCCCTTGGAGCCAGGGTTAGGGTTCCTATGGGTAGGGCCCTTGGAGCTAGGGTTAGGGTTCCTATGGGTAGGGCCCTTGGAACTAGGGTTAGGGTTCCTATGGGTAGGGCCCTTGGAGCTAGGGTTAGGGTTCCTATGGGTAGGGCTTCCCGCCCTAGCGTTAGGGTTCCTATGGGTAGGACCCTTGGAGCTAGGGTAAGGATTCCTATGGGTAGGGCCCTTGGAGCTAGGGTTAGGGTTCCTATGGGTAGGGCCCTTGGAGCTAGGGTTAGGGTGTCTATGGGTATTGCCCTTGGAGCTAGGGTTAGGGTTCCTATGGGTAGGGCTTCTGCCCTAGCGTTAGGGTTCCTATGGGTAGGGCCCTTGGAGCTAGGGTTAGGGTTCCTATGGGTAGGGCCTTTGGAGCTAGGGTTAGGGTTCCTATGCGTAGGGCTTCCCACCCTAGCGTTAGGGTTCCTATGGGTATGGCCCTTGGAGCTAGGGTTAGGGTTCCTATGGGTAGGGCCCTTGGAGCTAGAGTTTGGGTTCCAATGGGTAGGGCCCTTGGAGCTAGGGTTAGGGTTCCTATGGGTAGGGCTTCCCGCCCTAGCATTAGGGTTCCTATGGGTAGGGCCCTTGGAGCTAGGGTTAGGGTTCCTATGGGTAGGGCCCTTGGAGCTAGGGTTAGGGTTTCTATGGGTAGGGCACTTGGAGCTAGGGTTAGGGTTCCTATGGGTAGGGCCCTTGGAGCTAGGGTTAGGGTTCCTATGTGTAGGGCTTCCCGCCCTAGCGTTAGGGTTCCTATGGGCAGGGCCCTTGGAGCTAGGGTTAGGGTTCCTATGTGTAGGGCCCTTGGAGCTAAGGTTAGGATTCCTATGGGTAGGGCACTTGGAGCTAGGGTTAGGGTGCCTATGGGTAGGGCCCTTGGAGCTAGCGTTAGGGTTCCTATGGGTAGGGCCCTTGGAGCTAGGGTCAGGGTTCCTATGGGTAGGGCCCTTGGAGCTAGGGTTAGGGTTTCTATGGGTAGGGCACTTGTAGCTAGGGTTAGGGTTCCTATGGGTAGGGCCCTTGGAGCTAGGGTTAGGGTTCCTATGGGTAGAGCTTCCCGCCCTAGCGTTAGGGTTCCTATGGGTAGGGCCCTTGGAGCTAGGGTTAGGGTACCTATGGGTAGGGCTCTTGGTGATAGGGTTAGGGTTTCTATGGGTAGGGCACTTGGAGCTAGGGTTAGGGTTCCTATGGGTAGGGCCCTTGGAGCTAGGGTTTGGGTTCCTATGGGTAGGGCCCTTGGAGCTAGGGTTAGGGTTCCTATGGGTAGGGCCCTAGGAGCTAGCGTTAGGGTTCCTATGGGTAGGGCCCTTGGAGCTAGGGTTAGGGTTCCTATGGGTAGGGCTTCCCGCCCTAGCGTTAGCGTTCCTATGGGTAGGGCCCTTGGAGCTAGGGTTAGGGTTCCTATTGGTAGGGCACTTGGAGCTAGGGTTGGGGTTCCTATGGGTAGGGCTTCCCGCCCTAGTGTTAGCGTTCCAATGGGTAGGGCACTTGGAGCTAGGGTTAGGGTTCCTATGGGTAGGGCACTTGGAGCTAGGGTTAGGGTTCCTATGGGTAGGGCCCTTGGAGCTACGGTTAGGGTTCCTATGAGTAGGGCCTTTGGAGCTAGGGTTAGGGTTCCTATGGGTAGGGCACTTGGAGCTAGGGTTAGGGTTCCTATGGGTAGGGCTTCCCTCCCTAGCGTTAGGGTTCCTATGGGTAGTGCCCTAGGAGCTAGCGTTAGGGTTCCTATGGGTAGGGCCCTTGGAGCTAGGGTTAGGGTTCCTATGGGTAGGGCCCTTGGAGCTAGCGTTAGGGTTCCTATGGGAAGGGCCCTTGGAGCTAGGGTTAGGGTTCCTATGGGTAGGGCCCTTGGAGCTAGGGTTAGGGTTCCTATGGGTAGGGCTTCCCGCCCTAGCGTTAGGGTTCCTATGGGTAGGGCCCTTGGAGCTAGGGTTAGGGTTCCTATGGGTAGGGCCCTTGGAGTTAGCGTTAGGGATCCTATGGGTAGGGCCCTTGGAGCTAGGGTTAGGGTACCTATAGGTCGGGCCCTTGGAGCTAGGGTTAGGGTTCCTATGGTTAGGGCCCTTGGAGCTAAGGTTAGGGTTCCTATGGGTAGGGCCCTTGGAGCTAAGGTTAGGGTTCCTATGGGTAGGGACCTTGGAGCTAGGGTTAGTGTTCCTATGGGTAGATCTCTTGGAGCTAGGGTTAGGGTTCCTATGGGTAGGGCTTCCCGCCCTAGCGTTAGGGTTCTTATGGGTAGGGCCCTTGGAGCTAGGGTTAGGGTTCCTATGGGTAGAGCTTCCCGCCCTAGCGTTAGGGTTCCTATGGGTAGGGCCCTTGGAGCTAGGGTTAGGGTACCTATGGGTAGGGCTCTTGGTGATAGGGTTAGGGTTTCTATGGGTAGGGCACTTGGAGCTAGGGTTAGGGTTCCTATGGGTAGGGCCCTTGGAGCTAGGGTTAGGGTTCCTATGGGTAGGGCCCTTGGAGCTAGGGTTAGGGTTCCTATGGGTAGGGCTTTCCGCCCTAGCGTTAGGGTTCCTATGGGTAGGGCCCTTGGAGCTAGGGTTAGGGTTCCTATGGGTAGGGCTTCCCGCCCTAGCGTTAGCGTTCCTATGGGTAGGGCCCTTGGAGCTAGGGTTAGGGTTCCTATTGGTAGGGCACTTGGAGCTAGGGTTGGGGTTCCTATGGGTAGGGCTTCCCGCCCTAGTGTTAGCGTTCCAATGGGTAGGGCACTTGGAGCTAGGGTTAGGGTTCCTATGGGTAGGGCACTTGGAGCTAGGGTTAGGGTTCCTATGGGTAGGGCCCTTGGAGCTACGGTTAGGGTTCCTATGGGTAGGGCCTTTGGAGCTAGGGTTAGGGTTCCTATGGGTAGGGCACTTGGAGCTAGGGTTAGGGTTCCTATGGGTAGGGCTTCCCTCCCTAGCGTTAGGGTTCCTATGGGTAGTGCCCTAGGAGCTAGCGTTAGGGTTCCTATGGGTAGGGCCCTTGGAGCTAGGGTTAGGGTTCCTATGGGTAGGGCCCTTGGAGCTAGCGTTAGGGTTCCTATGGGAAGGGCCCTTGGAGCTAGGGTTAGGGTTCCTATGGGTAGGGCCCTTGGAGCTAGGGTTAGGGTTCCTATGGGTAGGGCTTCCCGCCCTAGCGTTAGGGTTCCTATGGGTAGGGCCCTTGGAGCTAGGGTTAGGGTTCCTATGGGTAGGGCCCTTGGAGTTAGCGTTAGGGATCCTATGGGTAGGGCCCTTGGAGCTAGGGTTAGGGTACCTATGGGTCGGGCCCTTGGAGCTAGGGTTAGGGTTCCTATGGTTAGGGCCCTTGGAGCTAAGGTTAGGGTTCCTATGGGTAGGGCCCTTGGAGCTAGGGTTAGGGTTCCTATGGGTAGGGACCTTGGAGCTAGGGTTAGTGTTCCTATGGGTAGATCTCTTGGAGCTAGGGTTAGGGTTCCTATGGGTAGGGCTTCCCGCCCTAGCGTTAGGGTTCTTATGGGTAGGGCCCTTGGAGCTAGGGTTAGGGTTCCTATGGGTAGGGCCCTTGGAGCTAGGGTTAGGGTTTCTATGGGTAGGGCCCTTGGAGATAGGGTTAGGGTTTCTATGGGTAGGGCACTTGGAGCTAGGGTTAGGGTTCCTATGGGTAGGGCACTTGGAGCTAGGGTTAGGGTTCCTATGGGTAGAGCCCTTGGAGCTAGGGTTAGGGTTCCTATGCTTAGGGCTTCCCGCCCTAGCGTTAGGGTTCCTATGGGTAGCGCCCTTGGAGCTAGGGTTAGGGTTCCTATGGGTAGGTCCCTTGGAGCTAGGGTTAGGGTTCCTATGGGTAGGGCCCTTGGAGATAGGGTTAGGGTTCCTATGGGTAGGGCTTCCAACCCTAGCTTTAGGGTTCCTATGGGTAGGGCCCTTGGAGCTAGGGTTAGGGTTCCTATGGGTAGGGCTCTTCGAGCTAGGGTTAGGTTTCCTATGGGTAGGGCTTCCCGCCCTAGGGTTAGGGTTCCTATGGGTAGGGCCCTTGGAGCTAGGGTTAGGGTTCATATGGCTAGGGCCTTTGGAGCTAGGGTTAGGGTTCCTATGGGTAGGGCTTCCCGCCCTAGCGTTAGGGTTCCTATGGGTAGGGCCCTTGGAGCTAGGGTTAGGGTTCCTATGGGTAGGGCTTCCCGCCCTAGCGTTAGGGTTCCTATGGGTAGGGCCATTGGAGCTAGGGTTAGGGTTCCTATGGGTAGGGCACTTGCAGCTAGGGTTAGGGTTCCTATGGGTAGGGCCCTTGGAGCTAGGGTTAGGCTTCCTATGGGTAGGGCCCTTGGAGCTAGGGTTAGGGTTCCTATGGGTAGGGCAATTTGAGCTAGGGTTAGGGTTCCTATGGGTAGTGATTCCCGCCCTAGCGTTAGGGTTCCTATGGGTAGGGCCCTTGGAGCTAGGGTTAGGTTTCCTATGGGTAGGGCCCTTGGAGCTAGGGTTAGGGTTCCTATGGGTAGGGCACTTGCAGCTAGGGTTAGGGTTCCTATGGGTAGGGCCCTTGGAGCTAGGGTTAGGGTTCCTATGGGTAGGGCCCTTGGAGCTAGGGTTAGGGTTCCTATGGGTAGGGCACTTTGAGCTAGGGTTAGGGTTCCTATGGGTAGTGATTCCCGCCCTAGCGTTAGGGTTCCTATGGGTAGGGCCCTTGGAGCTAGGGTTAGGGTTCCTATGGGTAGGGCCCTTGGAGCTAGGGTTAGGGTTCCTATGGGTAGGGCCCTTCAAGCTAGGGTTAGGGTTCCTATGGGTAGGGCCCTTGGAGCTAGGGTTAGGGTTCCTATGGGTAGGGCTTCCCGCCCTAGTGTTAGGGTTCCTATGGGTAGGGCCCTTGGAGCTAGGGTTAGGGTTCCTATGGGTAGGGCCCTTGGAACTAAGGTTAGGGTTCCTATGGGTAGGGCTTCCCGCCCTAGCGTTAGGGTTCCTATGGGTAGGGCCCTTGGAGCTAGGGTTAGGGTTCCTATGGGTAGGGCCCTTGGGGCTAGGTTTAGGGTTCCTCTGGGTAGGGCCCTTCGAGCTAGGGTTAGGGTTCCTATGGGTATGGCCCTTGGAGCTAGGGTTAGGGTTCCTATGGGTAGGGCACTTTGAGCTAGGGTTAGGGTTCCTATGGGTAGTGATTCCCGCCCTAGCGTTAGGGTTCCTATGGGTAGGGCACTTGGAGCTAGGGTTAGGGTTCCTATGGGTATGGCCCTTGGAGCTAGGGTTAGGGTTCCTATGGGTAGGGCACTTTGAGCTAGGGTTAGGGTTCCTATGGGTAGTGATTCCCGCCCTAGCGTTAGGGTTCCTATGGGTAGGGCACTTGGAGCTAGGGTTAGGGTTCCTATGGGTAGGGCCCTTGGAACTAGGGTTAGGGTTCCTATGGGTGGGGCCCTTGGAGCTAGGGTTAGGGTTCCTATGGGTAGGGCCCTTGGAACTAGGGTTAGGGTTCCTATGGGTAGGGCTTCCCGCCCTAGCGTTAGGGTTCCTATGGGTAGGGCCCTTGGATCTAGGGTTAGGGTTCCTATGGGTAGGGCCCTTGGGGCTAGGTTTAGGGTTCCTATGGGTAGGGCCCTTCGAGCTAGGGTTAGGGTTCCTATGCGTATGGCCCTTGGAGCTAGGGTTAGGGTTCCTATGGGTAGGGCCCTTGGAACTAGGGTTAGGGTTCCTATGGGTAGGGCTTCCCGCCCTAGCGTTAGCGTTCCTATGGGTAGGGCACTTAGAGCTAGGGTTGGGGTTCCTATGGGTAGGGCTTCCCGCCCTAGCGTTAGCGTTCCAATGGGTAGGGCCCTTGGAGCTAGGGTTAGGGTTCCTATGGGTAGGGCCCTTGGAGCTACGGTTAGGGTTCCTATGGGTAGGGCCTTTGGAGCTAGGGTTAGGGTTCCTATGGGTAGGGCACTTGGAGCTAGAGTTCGGGTTCCTATGGGTAGTGCCCTTGGAGCTAGGGTTAGGGTTCCTATGGGTAGGGCCCTTGGAGCTAGGGTTAGGGTTCCTATGGGTAGGGCTTCCCGCCCTAGCGTTAGGGTTCCTATGGGTAGGGCACTTGGAGCTAGAGTTCGGGTTCCTATGGGTAGTGCCCTTGGAGCTAGGGTTAGGGTTCCTATGGGTAGCGCCCTTGGAGCTAGGGTTAGGGTTCCTATGGGTAGGGCCCTTGGAGCTAGGGTTAGGGTTCCTATGGGTAGGGCCCTTGGAGCTAGGGTTAGGGTTCCTATGGGTAGGGCACTTTGAGCTAGGGTTAGGGTTCCTATGGGTAGTGATTCCCGCCCTAGCGTTAGGGTTCCTATGGGTAGGGCCCTTGGAGCTAGGGTTAGGGTTCCTATGGGTAGGGCCCTTAGAGCTAGGGTTAGGGTTCCTATGGGTAGGGCACTTGCAGCTAGGGTTAGGGTTCCTATGGGTAGGGCCCTTGGAGCTAGGGTTAGGGTTCCTATGGGTAGGGCCCTTGGAGCTAGGGTTAGGGATCCTATGGGTAGGGCACTTTGAGCTAGGGTTAGGGTTCCTATGGGTAGTGATTCCCGCCCTAGCGTTAGGGTTCCTATGGGTAGGGCCCTTGGAACTAGGGTTAGGGTTCCTATGGGTAGGGCCCTTGGAGCTAGGGTTAGGGTTCCTATGGGTAGGGCCCTTGAAGCTAGGGTTAGGGTTCCTATGGGTAGGGCCCTTGGAGCTAGGGTTAGGGTTCCTATGGGTAGGGCTTCCCGCCCTAGCGTTAGGGTTCCTATGGGTAGGGCCCTTGGAGCTAGGGTTAGGGTTCCTATGGGTAGGGCCCTTGGAACTAGGGTTAGGGTTCCTATGGGTAGGGCTTCCCGCCCTAGCGTTAGGGTTCCTATGGGTAGGGCCCTTGGAGCTAGGGTTAGGATTCCTATGGGTAGGGCCCTTGGAGCTAGGGTTAGGGTTCCTATGGGTAGGGCCCTTGGAGCTAGGGTTAGGGTTCCTATGGGTAGGGCCCTTGGAGCTAGGGTTAGGGTTCCTATGGGTAGGGCCCTTGGAGCTAGCGTTTGGGTTCCTATGGGTAGGGCTTCACGTCCTAGCGTTAGGGTTCCTATGGGTAGGGCCCTTGGAGCTAGGGTTAGGGTTTCTATGGGTAGGGCACTTGGAGCTAGGGTTAGGGTTCCTATGGGTAGGGCGCTTGGAGCTAGGGTTAGGGTTCCTATGGGTAGGGCTTCCCGCCCTAGCGTTAGGGTTCCTATGGGTAGGGCCCTTGGAGCTAGGGTTAGGGTTCCTATGGGTAGGGCCCTTGGAGCTAGGGTTAGGGTTCCTATGGGTAGGGCTTCCCGCCCTAGCGTTAGGGTTCCTATGGGTAGGGCCCTTGGAGCTAGGGTTAGGGTTCCTATAGGTAGGGCCCTTGGAGCTAGGATTAGGGTTCCTATGGGTAGGGCCCTTGGAGCCAGGGTTAGGGTTCCTATGGGTAGGGCCCTTGGAGCTAGGGTTAGGGTTCCTATGGGTAGGGCCCTTGGAACTAGGGTTAGGGTTCCTATGGGTAGGGCCCTTGGAGCTAGGGTTAGGGTTCCTATGGGTAGGGCTTCCCACCCTAGCGTTAGGGTTCCTATGGGTAGGACCCTTGGAGCTAGGGTTAGGATTCCTATGGGTAGGGCCCTTGGAGCTAGGGTTAGGGTTCCTATGGGTAGGGCCCTTGGAGCTAGGGTTAGGGTGTCTATGGGTATTGCCCTTGGAGCTAGGGTTAGGGTTCCTATGGGTAGGGCTTCTGCCCTAGCGTTAGGGTTCCTATGGGTAGGGCCCTTGGAGCTAGGGTTAGGGTTCCTATGTGTAGGGCTTCCCGTCCTAGCGTTAGGGTTCCTATGGGCAGGGCCCTTGGAGCTAGGGTTAGGGTTCCTATGTGTAGGGCCCTTGGAGCTAAGGTTAGGATTCCTATGGGTAGGGCACTTGGAGCTAGGGTTAGGGTGCCTATGGGTAGGGCCCTTGGAGCTAGCGTTAGGGTTCCTATGGGTAGGGCTTCTGCCGTAGCGTTAGGGTTCCTATGGGTAGGGCCCTTGGAGCTAGGGTTAGGGTTCCTATGGGTAGGGCCTTTGGAGCTAGGGTTAGGGTTCCTATGGGTAGGGCCCTTGGAGCTAGAGTTTGGGTTCCAATGGGTAGGGCCCTTGGAGCTAGGGTTATGGTTCCTATGGGTAGGGCTTCCCGCCCTAGCATTAGGGTTCCTATGGGTAGGGCCCTTGGAGCTAGTGTTAGGGTTCCTATGGGTAGGGCCCTTGGAGCTAGGGTTAGGGTTTCTATGGGTAGGGCACTTGGAGCTAGGGTTAGGGTTCCTATGGGTAGGGCCCTTGGAGCTAAGGTTAGGATTCCTATGGGTAGGGCACTTGGAGCTAGGGTTAGGGTGCCTATGGGTAGGGCCCTTGGAGCTAGCGTTAGGGTTCCTATGGGTAGGGCTTCTGCCGTAGCGTTAGGGTTCCTATGGGTAGGGCCCTTGGAGCTAGGGTTAGGGTTCCTATGGGTAGGGCCTTTGGAGCTAGGGTTAGGGTTCCTACGGGTAGGGCTTCCCGCCCTAGCATTAGGGTTCCTATGGGTAGGGCCCTTGGAGCTAGGGTTACGGTTCCTATGGTTGGGCCCTTGGAGCTAGGGTTAGGGTTCCTATGGGTAGGGCCCTTGGAGCTACGGTTAGGGTTCCTATGGGTAGGGCTTCCCGCCTTAGCGTTAGGGTTCCTATGGGTAGGGCCCTTGGAGCTAGGGTTAGGGTTCCTATGGGTAGGGCCCTTGGAGCTAGGGTTAGGGTTCCTATGGGTAGGGCCCTTGGAGCTAGGGTTAGGGTTCCTATGGGTAGGGCTTCCCGCCCTAGCGTTAGGGTTCCTATGGGTAGGGCCCTTGGAGCTAGGGTTAGGGTTCCTATGGGTAGGGCTCTTGGAGATAGGGTTAGGGTTTCTATGGGTAGGGCACTTGGAGCTAGGGTTAGGGTTCCTATGGGTAGGGCCCTTGGAGCTAGGGTTAGGGTTCCTATGGGTAGGGCCCTTGGAGCTAGGGTTAGGGTTCCTATGGGTAGGGCTTCCCGCTCTAGCGTTAGGGTTCCTATGGGTAGGGCCCTTGGAGCTAGGGTTAGGGTTCCTATGGGTAGGGCCCTTGGAGCTAGGGTTAGGGTTCCTATGGGTAGGGCCCTTGGAGCTAGGGTTAGGGTTCCTATGGGTAGGGCCCTTGGAGCTAGGGTTAGGGTTCCTATGGGTAGGGCTTCCCGCCCTAGCGTTAGGGTTCCTATGGGTAGGGCCCTTGGAGCTAGGGTTAGGGTTCCTATGGGTAGGGCACTTGGAGCTAGGGTTAGGGTTCCTATGGGTAGGGCCCTTGGAGCTAGGGTTAGGGTTCCTATGGGTAGGGCCTTGGAGCTAGGGTTAGGGTTCCTATGGGTAGGGCCCTTGGAGCTAGGGTTAGGGTTCCTATGGGTAGGGCCCTTGGAGCTAGGGTTAGGGTTCCTATGGGTAGGGCCCTTGGAGCTAGGGTTAGGGTTCCTATGGGTAGGGCTTCTGCCCTAGCGTTAGGGTTCCTATGGGTAGGGCCGCTCGAGCTAGCGTTAGGGTTCCTATGGGTAGGGCCCTTGGAGCTAGGGTTAGGGTTCCTATGGGTAGGGCTTCCCGCCCTAGCGTTAGGGTTCCTATGGGTAGAGCCCTTGGAGCTAGGGTTAGGGTTCCTATGGGTAGGGCCCTTGGAGCTAGGGTTAGGTTTCCTATGGGTAGGGCCCTTGGAGCTAGGGTTAGGGTTCCTATGGGTAGGGCTTCCCGCCCTAGCGTTAGGGTTCCTATGGGTAGGGCCCTTGGAGCTAGGGTTAGGGTACCTATGGGTAGGGCTCTTGGTGATAGGGTTAGGGTTTCTATGGGTAGGGCACTTGGAGCTAGGGTTAGGGTTCCTATGGGTAGGGCCCTTGGAGCTAGGGTTAGGGTTCCTATGGGTAGGGCCCTTGGAGCTAGGGTTAGGGTTCCTATGGGTAGGGCTTTCCGCCCTAGCGTTAGGGTTCCTATGGGTAGGGCCCTTGGAGCTAGGGTTAGGGTTCCTATGGGTAGGGCTTCAGGACCGAGCGTTCGCGTTCCTATGGGTAGGGCCCTTGGAGCTAGGGTTAGGGTTCCTATTGGTAGGGCACTTGGAGCTAGGGTTAGGGTTCCTATGGGTAGTGCAAGACGACCTAGTGTTAGCGTTCCAATGGGTAGGGCACTTGGAGCTAGGGTTAGGGTTCCTATGGGTAGGGCACTTGGAGCTAGGGTTAGGGTTCCTATGGGTAGGGCCCTTGGAGCTACGGTTAGGGTTCCTATGGGTAGGGCCTTTGGAGCTAGGGTTAGGGTTCCTATGGGTAGGGCACTTGGAGCTAGAGTTCGGGTTCCTATGGGTAGTGCCCTTGGAGCTAGGGTTAGGGTTCCTATGGGTAGGGCCCTTGGAGCTAGGGTTAGGGTTCCTATGGGTAGGGCTTCCCTCCCTAGCGTTAGGGTTCCTATGGGTAGTGCCCTAGGAGCTAGCGTTAGGGTTCCTATGGGTAGGGCCCTTGGAGCTAGGGTTAGGGTTCCTATGGGTAGGGCCCTTGGAGCTAGGGTTAGGGTTCCTATGGGTAGGGCCATTGGAGCTAGGGTTAGGTTTCCTATATGTAGGGCCCTTGGAGCTAGGGTTAGGGTTCCCATGGGTAGGGCCCTTGGAGCTAGGGTTAGGGTTCCTATGGGTAGGGCCCTTGGAGCTAGGGTTAGGGTTCCTATGTGTAGGGCTTCCCGCCCTAGCGTTAGGGTTCCAATGGGTAGGCCCCTTGGAGCTAGGGTTAGGGTTCCTATGGGTAGGGCCCTTGGAGCTAGGGTTAGGGTTCCTATGGGTAGGGCGCTTGGAGCTAGGGTTAGTGTTCCAATGGGTAGGGCTTCCCGCCCTAGCGTTAGGGTTCCTATGGGTAGGGCCCTTGGAGCTAGGGTTAGGGTTCCTATGGGTAGGGCCCTTGGAGCTAGGGTTAGGGTTCCTATGGGTAGGGCCCTTGGAGCTAGGGTTAGGGTTCCTATGGGTAGGGCCCTTGGAGCTAGGGTTAGGGTTCCTATGGGTAGGGCTTCCCGCCCTAGCGTTAGGGTTCCTATGGGTAGGGCCCTTGGAGCTAGGGTTAGGGTTCCTATGGGTAGGGCCCTTGGAGCTAGGGTTAGGGTTCCTATGGGTAGGGTCCTTGGAGCTAGGGTTAGGGTTCCTATGGGTGTTGCTCTTGGAGCTTGGGTTAGGGTTCCTATGGGTAGGGCCCTTGGAGCTAGGGTTAGGGTTCCTATGGGTAGGGCCCTTGGAGCTAGGGTTAGGGTTCCTATGGGTAGGGCCCTTGGAGCTAGGGTTAGGGTTCCTATGGGTAGGGCTTCCCGCCCTAGCGTTAGGGTTCCTATGGGTAGGGCCCTTGGAGCTAGGGTTAGGGTTCCTATGGGTAGGGCCCTTGGAGCTAGGGTTAGGGTTCCTATGGGTAGGGCCCTTGGAGCTAGGGTTAGGGTTCCTATGGGTAGGGCCCTTGGAGCTAGGGTTAGGGTTCCTATGGGTAGGGCCCTTGGAGCTAGGGTTAGGGTTCCTATGGGTAGGGCCCTTGGAGCTAGGGTTAGGGTTCCTATGGGTAGGGCCCATGGAGCTAGCGTTAGGGTTCCTATGGGTAGGGCCCTTGGAGCTAGGGTTAGGGTTCCTATGGGTAGGGCCCTTGGAGCTAGGGTTAGGGTTCCTATGGGTAGGGCCCTTGGAGCTAGGGTTAGGTTCCTATGGGTAGGGCCCTTGGAGCTAGGGTTAGGTTCCTATGGGTAGGGCCCTTGGAGCTAGGGTTAGGTTCCTATGGGCAGCGCCCTTGGAGCTAGGGTGAGTGTTCCTATGGGTAGGGCCCTTGGAGCTAGGGTTAGGGTTCCTATGGGTAGGGCCCTTGGAGCTAGGGTTAGGGTTCCTATGGGTAGGGCCCTTGGAGCTAGGGTTAGGGTTCCTATGGGTAGGGCCCTTGGAGCTAGGGTTAGGTTTCCTATGGGTAGGGCACTTGGAGCTAGGGTTAGGGTTCCTATGGGTAGGGCCCTTGGAGCTAGGGTTAGGGTTCCTATGGGTAGGGCCCTTGGAGCTAGGGTTAGGCTTCCTATGGGGAGGGCCCTTGGAGCTAGGGTCAGGGTTCCTATGGGTAGGGCCCTTGGAGCTAGGGTTAGGGTTCCTATGGGTAGGGCCCTTGGAGCTAGGTTAGGTTCCTATGGGTAGGGCCCTTGAGCTAGGGTTAGGTTCCTATGGGTAGGGCCCTTGGAGCTAGGGTTAGGTTCCTATGGGTACGGCACTTGGAGCTAGGGTTAGGGTTCCTATGGGTAGGGCTTCCCGCCCTATGGTTAGGGTTCCTATGGGTAGGGCCCTTGGAGCTAGGGTTAGGGTTCCTATGGGTAGGGCCCTTGGAGCTAGGGTTAGGGTTCCTATGGGTAGGGCCCTTGGAGCTAGGGTTAGGTTCCTATGGGTAGGGCCCTTGGAGCTAGGGTTAGGTTCCTATGGGTAGGGCCCTTGGAGCTAGGGTTAGGTTCCTATGGGTAGGGCCCTTGAGCTAGGGTTAGGGTTCCTATGGGTAGGGCCCTTGGAGCTAGGGTTAGGTTCCTATGGGTAGGGCCCTTGGAGCTAGGGTTAGGTTCCTATGGGTAGGGCCCTTGGAGCTAGGGTTAGGGTTCCTATGGGTAGGGCCCTTGGAGCTAGGGTTAGGGTTCCTATGGGTAGGGCCCTTGGAGCTAGGTTAGGTTCCTATGGGTAGGGCCCTTGGAGCTAGGGTTAGGTTCCTATGGGTAGGGCCCTGAGCTAGGGTTAGGGTTCCTATGGGTAGGGCTTGGAGCTAGGGTTAGGGTTCCTATGGGTAGGGCCCTTGGAGCTAGGTTAGGTTCCTATGGGTAGGGCCCTTGGAGCTAGGGTTAGGTTCCTATGGGTAGGGCCCTTGGAGCTAGGGTTAGGGTTCCTATGGGTAGGGCCCTTGGAGCTAGGGTTAGGTTCCTATGGGTAGGGCCCTGAGCTAGGGTTAGGTTCCTATGGGTAGGGCCCTTGGAGCTAGGGTTAGGGTTCCTATGGGTAGGGCCCTTGAGCTAGGGTTAGGGTTCCTATGGGTAGGGCCCTTGGAGCTAGGGTTAGGTTCCTATGGGTAGGCCCTTGGAGCTAGGGTTAGGTTCCTATGGGTAGGGCCCTTGGAGCTAGGGTTAGGGTTCCTATGGGTAGGGCCCTTGGAGCTAGGTTAGGTTCCTATGGGTAGGGCCCTTGAGCTAGGGTTAGGGTTCCTATGGGTAGGGCCCTTGGAGCTAGGGTTAGGTTCCTATGGGTAGGCCCTGAGCTAGGTTAGGGTTCCTATGGGTAGGGCCCTTGAGCTAGGGTTAGGTTCCTATGGGTAGGGCCCTTGGAGCTAGGGTTAGGTTCCTATGGGTAGGGCCCTTGGAGCTAGGTTAGGTTCCTATGGGTAGGGCCCTGGAGCTAGGGTTAGGTTCCTATGGGTAGGGCCCTTGGAGCTAGGGTTAGGTTCCTATGGGTAGGGCCCTTGAGCTAGGGTTAGGGTTCCTATGGGTAGGGCCCTTGGAGCTAGGGTTAGGTTCCTATGGGTAGGGCCCTTGGAGCTAGGGTTAGGGTTCCTATGGGTAGGGCCCTGGAGCTAGGGTTAGGTTCCTATGGGTAGGGCCTTGGAGCTAGGGTTAGGGTTCCTATGGGTAGGGCCCTGGAGCTAGGTTAGGGTTCCTATGGGTAGGGCCCTTGGAGCTAGGGTTAGGTTCCTATGGGTAGGGCCCTTGGAGCTAGGGTTAGGTTCCTATGGGTAGGGCACTTGAGCTAGGGTTAGGTTCCTATGGGTAGGGCCCTTGGAGCTAGGGTTAGGTTCCTATGGGTAGGGCCCTTGGAGCTAGGGTTAGGTTCCTGGTGGTAGGGCCCTTGGAGCTAGGGTTAGGTTCCTATGGGTAGGGCCCTTGGAGCTAGGGTTAGGTTCCTATGGGTAGGGCCCTTGGAGCTAGGGTTAGGGTTCCTATGGGTAGGGCCCTGGAGCTAGGGTTAGGGTTCCTATGGTTAGGGCCCTTGGAGCTAGGGTTAGGTTCCTATGGGTAGGGCCCTTGGAGCTAGGGTTAGGTTCCTATGGGTAGGGCCCTTGGAGCTAGGGTTAGGTTCCTATGGGTAGGGCCTTGGAGCTAGGGTTAGGTTCCTATGGGCCCTGGAGCTAGGGTTAGGTTCCTATGGGTAGGGCCCTTGAGCTAGGTTAGGTTCCTATGGGTAGGGCCCTTGGAGCTAGGGTTAGGGTTCCTATGGGTAGGGCCCTGGAGCTAGGGTTAGGGTTCCTATGGTTAGGGCCCTTGAGCTAGGGTTAGGTTCCTATGGGTAGGGCCCTTGAGCTAGGGTTAGGGTTCCTATGGGTAGGGCCCTTGAGCTAGGGTTAGGTTCCTATGGGTAGGGCCCTGAGCTAGGGTTAGGGTTCCTATGGGTAGGGCCCTTGAGCTAGGTTAGGTTCCTATGGGTAGGCCCTTGAGCTAGGGTTAGGTTCCTATGGGTAGGGCCCTTGGAGCTAGGTTAGGGTTCCTATGGGTAGGGCCCTTGAGCTAGGGTTAGGTTCCTGGGTAGGGCCCTTGGAGCTAGGGTTAGGGTTCCTATGGGTAGGGCCCTGGAGCTAGGGTTAGGTTCCTATGGGTAGGGCCCTTGAGCTAGGGTTAGGTTCCTATGGGTAGGGCCCTGGAGCTAGGGTTAGGTTCCTATGGGTAGGGCCCTTGGAGCTAGGT
Source organism: Mauremys reevesii (assembly GCF_016161935.1). Taxonomy (NCBI): domain Eukaryota; kingdom Metazoa; phylum Chordata; order Testudines; family Geoemydidae; genus Mauremys; species Mauremys reevesii. Next base: position 222,236,509 of record NC_052623.1, read on the forward strand.
TAGGGTTCCTATGGGTAGGGCCCTTGGAGCTAGGGTTAGGTTCCTATGGGTAGGGCCTTGGAGCTAGGGTTAGGTTCCTATGGGTAGGGCCCTTGGAGCTAGGGTTAGGTTCCTATGGGTAGGGCCCTTGGAGCTAGGGTTAGGTTCCTATGGGTAGGGCCCTTGGAGCTAGGGTTAGGGTTCCTATGGGTAGGCCCTTGAGCTAGGGTTAGGTTCCTATGGGTAGGGCCCTTGGAGCTAGGGTTAGGGTTCCTATGGGTAGGGCCCTTGGAGCTAGGGTTAGGTTCCTATGGGTAGGGCCCTGAGCTAGGTTAGGGTTCCTATGGGTAGGGGCCCTGGAGCTAGGGTTAGGGTTCCTATGGGTAGGGCCCTTGGAGCTAGGGTTAGGTTCCTATGGGTAGGGCCCTTGAGCTAGGGTTAGGTTCCTATGGGTAGGGCCCTGGAGCTAGGGTTAGGTTCCTATGGGTAGGGGCCCTGGAGCTAGGGTTAGGGTTCCTATGGGTAGGGCCCTGGAGCTAGGGTTAGGTTCCTATGGGTAGGGCCCTTGGAGCTAGGGTTAGGGTTCCTATGGGTAGGGCCCTTGGAGCTAGGGTTAGGTTCCTATGGGTAGGGCCCTTGGAGCTAGGGTTAGGTTCCTATGGGTAGGGCCCTTGGAGCTAGGGTTAGGTTCCTATGGGTAGGGCCCTTGAGCTAGGGTTAGGGTTCCTATGGGTAGGGCCCTGGAGCTAGGGTTAGGTTCCTATGGGTAGGCCCTTGAGCTAGGGTTAGGGTTCCTATGGGTAGGCCCTTGGAGCTAGGGTTAGGTTCCTATGGGTAGGGCCCTTGAGCTAGGGTTAGGTTCCTATGGGTAGGGCCCTTGGAGCTAGGGTTAGGTTCCTATGGGTAGGGCCCTTGGAGCTAGGGTTAGGTTCCTATGGGTAGGCCTTGGAGCTAGGGTTAGGGTTCCTATGGGTAGGGCCCTTGGAGCTAGGGTTAGGTTCCTATGGGTAGGGCCCTTGGAGCTAGGGTTAGGTTCCTATGGGTAGGGCCCTTGGAGCTAGGGTTAGGTTCCTATGGGTAGGGCCCTTGGAGCTAGGGTTAGGGTTCCTATGGGTAGGGCCCTTGGAGCTAGGGTTAGGTTCCTATGGGTAGGCCCTTGGAGCTAGGGTTAGGTTCCTATGGGTAGGGCCCTGGAGCTAGGTTAGGTTCCTATGGGTAGGGCCCTTGGAGCTAGGGTTAGGTTCCTATGGGTAGGGCCCTGGAGCTAGGGTTAGGGTTCCTATGGGTAGGGCCCTGGAGCTAGGGTTAGGTTCCTATGGGTAGGCCCTTGGAGCTAGGGTTAGGTTCCTATGGGTAGGGCCTTGGAGCTAGGGTTAGGTTCCTATGGGTAGGGCCCTTGGAGCTAGGTTAGGGTTCCTATGGGTAGGGCCCTTGGAGCTAGGGTTAGGTTCCTATGGGTAGGGCCCTTGGAGCTAGGGTTAGGGTTCCTATGGGTAGGGCCCTTGGAGCTAGGGTTAGGTTCCTATGGGTAGGGCCCTTGGAGCTAGGGTTAGGGTTCCATGGGTAGGGCCCTGGAGCTAGGGTTAGGTTCCTATGGGTAGGGCCCTTGGAGCTAGGGTTAGGTTCCTATGGGTAGGGCCCTTGAGCTAGGGTTAGGGTTCCTATGGGTAGGGCCCTTGGAGCTAGGGTTAGGTTCCTGGGGTAGGGCCCTTGGAGCTAGGGTTAGGGTTCCTATGGGTAGGGCCCTTGGAGCTAGGTTAGGTTCCTATGGGTAGGGCCCTGAGCTAGGGTTAGGTTCCTATGGGTAGGGCCCTTGGAGCTAGGGTTAGGGTTCCTATGGGTAGGCCCTTGGAGCTAGGGTTAGGTTCCTATGGGTAGGGCCCTTGGAGCTAGGGTTAGGGTTCCTCTGGCTAGGGCCCTTGGAGCTAGGGTTAGGGTTCTATGGGTAGGGCCCTTGGAGCTAGGGTTAGGTTCCTATGGGTAGGGCCCTTGGAGCTAGGGTTAGGTTCCTATGGGTAGGGCCCTTGAGCTAGGGTTAGGTTCCTATGGGTAGGGCCCTTGGAGCTAGGGTTAGGTTCCTATGGGTAGGGCCCTTGGAGCTAGGTGAGGGTTCCTATGGGTAGGGCCCTTGGAGCTAGGGTTAGGGTTCCTATGGGTAGGGCCCTTGGAGCTAGGGTTAGGTTCCTATGGGTAGGGCCCTTGGAGCTAGGGTTAGGTTCCTATGGGTAGGGCCCTTGAGCTAGGGTTAGGGTTCCTATGGGTAGGGCCCTTGAGCTAGGGTTAGGGTTCCTATGGGTAGGGCCCTTGAGCCAGGGTTAGGTTCCTATGGGTAGGGCCCTGGAGCTAGGGTTAGGTTCCTATGGGTAGGGCCCTTGGAGCTAGGGTTAGGGTTCCTATGGGTAGGGCCCTTGGAGCTAGGGTTAGGTTCCTATGGGTAGGCCCTTGGAGCTAGGTTAGGTTCCTATGGGTAGGGCCCTTGGAGCTAGGGTTAGGTTCCTATGGGTAGGGCCCTTGGAGCTAGGGTTAGGTTCCTATGGGTAGGGCACTTGGAGCTAGGGTTAGGTTCCTATGGGTAGGGCCCTGGAGCTAGGGTTAGGGTTCCTATGGGTAGGGCCCTTGGAGCTAGGGTTAGGTTCCTATGGGTAGGGGCCCTTGGAGCTAGGGTTAGGTTCCTATGGGTAGGGCCCTTGGAGCTAGGGTTAGGTTCCTATGGGTAGGGCCCTTGGAGCTAGGTTAGGTTCCTATGGGTAGGGCCCTTGGAGCTAGGGTTAGGTTCCTATGGGTAGGCCCTTGGAGCTAGGGTTAGGTTCCTATGGGTAGGGCCCTGGAGCTAGGGTTAGGTTCCTATGGGTAGGGCCCTGGAGCTAGGTTAGGGTTCCTATGGGTAGGGCCCTTGAGCTAGGGTTAGGGTTCCTATGGGTAGGGCCCTTGGAGCTAGGGTTAGGTTCCTATGGGTAGGGCCCTGGAGCTAGGGTTAGGGTTCCTATGGGTAGGGCCCTTGGAGCTAGGGTTAGGTTCCTATGGGTAGGGCCCTGAGCTAGGGTTAGGTTCCTATGGGTAGGGCCCTTGGAGCTAGGGTTAGGTTCCTATGGGTAGGGCCCTTGAGCTAGGGTTAGGTTCCTATGGGTAGGGCCCTTGGAGCTAGGGTTAGGTTCCTATGGGTAGGGCCCTTGGAGCTAGGGTTAGGGTTCCTATGGGTAGGGCCCTTGGAGCTAGGGTTAGGTTCCTATGGGTAGGGCCCTTGAGCTAGGGTTAGGGTTCCTATGGGTAGGCCTTGGAGCTAGGGTTAGGGTTCCTATGGGTAGGGCCCTGGAGCTAGGGTTAGGTTCCTATGGGTAGGGCCCTTGGAGCTAGGGTTAGGTTCCTATGGGTAGGGCCCTTGGAGCTAGGGTTAGGTTCCTATGGGTAGGGCCCTTGAGCTAGGGTTAGGGTTCCTATGGGTAGGGCCCTTGAGCTAGGGTTAGGTTCCTATGGGTAGGGCCTTGGAGCTAGGGTTAGGTTCCTATGGGTAGGGCCCTTGGAGCTAGGGTTAGGTTCCTATGGGTAGGGCCCTTGGAGCTAGGGTTAGGTTCCTATGGGTAGGGCCCTTGGAGCTAGGGTTAGGGTTCCTATGGGTAGGGCCCTTGGAGCTAGGGTTAGGTTCCTATGGGTAGGGCCCTTGGAGCTAGGGTTAGGTTCCTATGGGTAGGGCCCTTGGAGCTAGGGTTAGGTTCCTATGGGTAGGGCCCTTGAGCTAGGGTTAGGTTCCTATGGGTAGGGCCCTTGAGCTAGGGTTAGGTTCCTATGGGTAGGGCCCTTGGAGCTAGGGTTAGGTTCCTATGGGTAGGGCCCTGGAGCTAGGGTTAGGGTTCCTATGGGTAGGCCCTTGGAGCTAGGGTTAGGTTCCTATGGGTAGGCCCTTGGAGCTAGGGTTAGGTTCCTATGGGTAGGGCCCTTGGAGCTAGGTTAGGTTCCTATGGGTAGGGCCCTTGGAGCTAGGGTTAGGTTCCTATGGGTAGGGCCCTTGGAGCTAGGGTTAGGGTTCTATGGGTAGGGCCCTTGGAGCTAGGGTTAGGTTCCTATGGGTAGGGCCCTGAGCTAGGGTTAGGTTCCTATGGGTAGGGCCCTTGGAGCTAGGGTTAGGTTCCTATGGGTAGGGCCCTGGAGCTAGGGTTAGGTTCCTATGGGTAGGGCCCTTGAGCTAGGGTTAGGGTTCCTATGGGTAGGGCCCTTGGAGCTAGGGTTAGGTTCCTATGGGTAGGGCCCTTGGAGCTAGGGTTAGGGTTCCTATGGGTAGGGCCCTGAGCTAGGTTAGGTTCCTATGGGTAGGGCCCTTGAGCTAGGGTTAGGTTCCTATGGGTAGGGCCCTTGGAGCTAGGGTTAGGTTCCTATGGGTAGGGCCCTTGGAGCTAGGGTTAGGTTCCTATGGGTAGGGCCCTGAGCTAGGTTAGGGTTCCTATGGGTAGGGCCCTGGAGCTAGGGTTAGGTTCCTATGGGTAGGCCCTTGGAGCTAGGGTTAGGTTCCTATGGGTAGGGCCCTTGGAGCTAGGGTTAGGGTTCCTATGGGTAGGCCCTTGGAGCTAGGGTTAGGTTCCTATGGGTAGGGCCCTTGGAGCTAGGGTTAGGGGTTAGGTTCCTATGGGTAGGGCCCTTGGAGCTAGGGTTAGGGTTCCTATGGGTAGGGCCCTTGGAGCTAGGGTTAGGTTCCTATGGGTAGGGCCCTTGGAGCTAGGGTTAGGTTCCTATGGGTAGGGCCCTGAGCTAGGGTTAGGTTCCTATGGGTAGGGCCCTTGGAGCTAGGGTTAGGTTCCTATGGGTAGGGCCCTTGGAGCTAGGGTTAGGTTCCTATGGGTAGGGCCCTTGGAGCTAGGGTTAGGTTCCTATGGGTAGGGCCCTTGGAGCTAGGGTTAGGTTCCTATGGGTAGGGCCCTGGAGCTAGGGTTAGGGTTCCTATGGGTAGGGCCCTTGGAGCTAGGGTTAGGTTCCTATGGGTAGGGCCCTTGAGCTAGGTTAGGTTCCTATGGGTAGGGCCCTTGGAGCTAGGGTTAGGGTTCCTATGGGTAGGGCCCTTGAGCTAGGGTTAGGTTCCTATGGGTAGGGCCCTTGGAGCTAGGGGTTAGGGTTCCTATGGGTAGGCCCTGGAGCTAGGTTAGGTTCCTATGGGTAGGGCCCTTGGAGCTAGGGTTAGGTTCCTATGGGTAGGGCCCTTGGAGCTAGGGTTAGGGTTCCTATGGGTAGGGCCCTTGGAGCTAGGGTTAGGTTCCTATGGTAGGGCCCTGGAGCTAGGGTTAGGTTCCTATGGGTAGGCCCTTGGAGCTAGGGTTAGGTTCCTATGGGTAGGGCCCTTGGAGCTAGGGTTAGGTTCCTATGGGTAGGGCCCTTGGAGCTAGGGTTAGGGTTCCTATGGGTAGGGCCCTTGAGCTAGGGTTAGGTTCCTATGGGTAGGGCCCTTGGAGCTAGGGTTAGGTTCCTATGGGTAGGGCCCTTGGAGCTAGGGTTAGGTTCCTATGGGTAGGGCCCTTGGAGCTAGGTTAGGTTCCTATGGGTAGGGCACTTGGAGCTAGGGTTAGGTTCCTATGGGTAGGCCCTTGGAGCTAGGGTTAGGTCCTATGGGTAGGGCCCTGGAGCTAGGGTTAGGTTCCTATGGGTAGGGCCCTTGGAGCTAGGGTTAGGTTCCTATGGGTAGGGCCCTGGAGCTAGGGTTAGGTTCCTATGGGTAGGGCCCTTGGAGCTAGGGTTAGGGTTCCTATGGGTAGGGCCCTTGAGCTAGGGTTAGGTTCCTATGGGTAGGGCCCTTGGAGCTAGGGTTAGGTTCCTATGGGTAGGGCCCTTGGAGCTAGGGTTAGGTTCCTATGGGTAGGGCCCTTGGAGCTAGGGTTAGGGTTCCTATGGGTAGGGCCCTTGGAGCTAGGGTTAGGTTCCTATGGGTAGGGCCCTTGGAGCCAGGGTTAGGTTCCTATGGGTAGGCCCTTGGAGCTAGGGTTAGGGTTCCTATGGGTAGGGCCCTTGGAGCTAGGGTTAGGTTCCTATGGGTAGGGCCCTTGAGCTAGGTTAGGGTTCCTGGGGTAGGGCCCTGGAGCTAGGGTTAGGTTCCTATGGGTAGGGCCCTTGGAGCTAGGGTTAGGGTTCCTATGGGTAGGGCCCTTGGAGCTAGGGTTAGGTTCCTATGGGTAGGGCCCTTGGAGCTAGGGTTAGGTTCCTATGGGTAGGGCCCTTGAGCTAGGGTTAGGTTCCTATGGGTAGGGCCCTGGAGCTAGGGTTAGGTTCCTATGGGTAGGCCCTTGGAGCTAGGGTTAGGTTCCTATGGGTAGGCCCCTGAGCTAGGGTTAGGGTTCCTATGGGTAGGGCCCTGGAGCTAGGGTTAGGTTCCTGGGTAGGGCCCTTGAGCTAGGGTTAGGTTCCTATGGGTAGGGCCCTTGGAGCTAGGGTTAGGTTCCTATGGGTAGGGCCCTTGGAGCTAGGGTTAGGTTCCTATGGGTAGGGCCCTTGGAGCTAGGGTTAGGGTTCCTATGGGTAGGGCCCTTGGAGCTAGGGTTAGGTTCCTATGGGTAGGGCCCTGAGCTAGGGTTAGGTTCCTATGGGTAGGGCCCTTGGAGCTAGGTTAGGGTTCCTATGGGTAGGCCCTTGAGCTAGGGTTAGGTTCCTATGGGTAGGGCCCTTGAGCTAGGGTTAGGGTTCCTATGGGTAGGGCCCTTGGAGCTAGGGTTAGGTTCCTATGGGTAGGGCCCTGGAGCTAGGGTTAGGGTTCCTATGGGTAGGGCCCTGGAGCTAGGGTTAGGTTCCTATGGGTAGGGCCCTTGGAGCTAGGGTTAGGTTCCTATGGGTAGGGCCCTTGGAGCTAGGGTTAGGTTCCTATGGGTAGGGCCCTGAGCTAGGTTAGGGTTCCTATGGGTAGGGCCCTGGAGCTAGGGTTAGGTTCCTATGGGTAGGGCCCTTGGAGCTAGGGTTAGGTTCCTATGGGTAGGGCCCTTGGAGCTAGGGTTAGGTTCCTATGGGTAGGGCCCTGGAGCTAGGGTTAGGGTTCCTATGGGTAGGGCCCTGGAGCTAGGGTTAGGTTCCTATGGGTAGGGCCCTTGAGCTAGGGTTAGGGTTCCTATGGGTAGGGCCCTGGAGCTAGGGTTAGGTTCCTATGGGTAGGGCCCTTGGAGCTAGGGTTAGGGTTCCATGGGTAGGGCCCTTGGAGCTAGGGTTAGGTTCCTATGGGTAGGGCCCTTGGAGCTAGGGTTAGGGTTCCTATGGGTAGGGCCCTTGGAGCTAGGGTTAGGTTCCTATGGGTAGGGCCCTTGGAGCTAGGTTAGGTTCCTATGGGTAGGGCCCTGAGCTAGGGTTAGGTTCCTATGGGTAGGGCCCTTGAGCTAGGTTAGGGTTCCTATGGGTAGGGCCCTTGAGCTAGGGTTAGGTTCCTATGGGTAGGGCCCTGGAGCTAGGGTTAGGGTTCCTATGGGTAGGGCCCTTGGAGCTAGGGTTAGGTTCCTATGGGTAGGGCCCTTGGAGCTAGGGTTAGGTTCCTATGGGTAGGGCCCTTGAGCTAGGGTTAGGTTCCTATGGGTAGGGCCCTTGGAGCTAGGGTTAGGTTCCTATGGGTAGGGCCCTTGGAGCTAGGGTTAGGTTCCTATGGGTAGGGCCCTTGGAGCTAGGGTTAGGGTTCCTATGGGTAGGGCCTTTGAGCTAGGGTTAGGGTTCCTATGGGTAGGGCCCTTGGAGCTAGGGTTAGGTTCCTATGGGTAGGGCCCTTGGAGCTAGGGTTAGGTTCCTATGGGTAGGCCCTTGGAGCTAGGGTTAGGTTCCTATGGGTAGGGCCCTTGGAGCTAGGGTTAGGTTCCTATGGGTAGGGCCCTGGAGCTAGGGTTAGGTTCCTATGGGTAGGGCCCTTGGAGCTAGGGTTAGGGTTCCTATGGGTAGGGCCCTTGGAGCTAGGGTTAGGTTCCTATGGGTAGGGCCCTTGGAGCTAGGGTTAGGGTTCCTATGGGTAGGGCCCTGAGCTAGGGTTAGGTTCCTATGGGTAGGGCCCTTGGAGCTAGGGTTAGGTTCCTATGGGTAGGGCCCTTGAGCTAGGGTTAGGTTCCTATGGGTAGGGCCCTTTGAGCTAGGGTTAGGGTTCCTATGGGTAGGGCCCTTGGAGCTAGGGTTAGGTTCCTATGGGTAGGGCACTTGAGCTAGGGTTAGGTTCCTATGGGTAGGGCCCTTGGAGCTAGGGTTAGGTTCCTATGGGTAGGGCCCTTGGAGCTAGGGTTAGGTTCCTATGGGTAGGGCCCTTGGAGCTAGGGTTAGGTTCCTATGGGTAGGGCCCTTGGAGCTAGGGTTAGGGTTCCTATGGGTAGGGCCCCTTGAGCTAGGTTAGGTTCCTATGGGTAGGGCCCTTGAGCTAGGTTAGGTTCCTATGGGTAGGCCCTTGAGCTAGGGTTAGGTTCCTATGGGTAGGCCCTTGGAGCTAGGGTTAGGTTCCTATGGGTAGGGCCCTTGGAGCTAGGGTTAGGTTCCTATGGGTAGGCACTTGGAGCTAGGGTTAGGTTCCTATGGGTAGGGCCCTGGAGCCAGGGTTAGGTTCCTATGGGTAGTAGGGGCCTTGAGCTAGGGTTAGGTTCCATGGGTAGGCCCTTGGAGCTAGGTTAGGGTTCCTATGGGTAGGGCCCTTGAGCTAGGGTTAGGTTCCTATGGGTAGGGCCCTTGAGCTAGGGTTAGGTTCCTATGGGTAGGGCCCTTGGAGCTAGGGTTAGGGTTCCTATGGGTAGGGCCCTTGGAGCTAGGGTTAGGTTCCTATGGGTAGGGCCCTGAGCTAGGGTTAGGTTCCTATGGGTAGGGCACTTGGAGCTAGGGTTAGGTTCCTATGGGTAGGGCCCTGAGCTAGGGTTAGGTTCCTATGGGTAGGGCCCTTGGAGCTAGGGTTAGGTTCCTATGGGTAGGGCCCTGGAGCTAGGGTTAGGGTTCCTATGTGTAGGTCACTTGCAGCTAGGGTTAGGTTCCTATGGGTAGGGCCCTTGAGCTAGGGTTAGGTTCCTATGGGTAGGGCCCTTGGAGCTAGGGTTAGGTTCCTATGGGTAGGGCCCTTGGAGCTAGGGTTAGGTTCCTATGGGTAGGGCCCTGAGCTAGGGTTAGGTTCCTATGGGTAGGGCCCTGGAGCTAGGGTTAGGTTCCTATGGGTAGGGCCCTTGGAGCTAGGTTAGGTTAGGTTCCTATGGGTAGGGCCCTTGGAGCTAGGGTTAGGTTCCTATGGGTAGGGCCCTTGGAGCTAGGGTTAGGGTTCCTGTGGGTAGGGCCCTTGGAGCTAGGGTTAGGGTTCCTGTGGGTAGGGCACTTGGAGATAGGGTTAGGTTCCTATGGGTAGGGCCCTTGAGCTAGGGTTAGGTTCCTATGGGTAGGGCCCTTGAGCTAGGGTTAGGGTTCCTATGGGTAGGGCCCTGGAGCTAGGGTTAGGTTCCTATGGGTAGGGCCCTTGGAGCTAGGGTTAGGGTTCTATGGGTAGGGCCCTGGAGCTAGGGTTAGGTTCCTATGGGTAGGGCCCTTGGAGCTAGGGTTAGGTTCCTATGGGTAGGGCCCTTGAGCTAGGGTTAGGTTCCTATGGGTAGGGCCCTGGAGCTAGGGTTAGGGTTCCTATGGGTAGGGCCCTTGGAGCTAGGGTTAGGGTTCCATGGGTAGGGCCCTGGAGCTAGGGTTAGGTTCCTATGGGTAGGGCCCTTGGAGCTAGGGTTAGGTTCCTATGGGTAGGGCCTTGAGCTAGGGTTAGGGTTCCTATGGGTAGGGCCCTTGGAGCTAGGGTTAGGTTCCTATGGGTAGGGCCCTGGAGCTAGGGTTAGGTTCCTATGGGTAGGGCCCTTGAGCTAGGGTTAGGGTTCCTATGGGTAGGGCCCTTGAGCTAGGGTTAGGGTTCCTATGGGTAGGGCCCTTGGAGCTAGGGTTAGGTTCCTATGGGTAGGGCCCTGGAGCTAGGGTTAGGGTTCCTATGGGTAGGGCCCTTGGAGCTAGGGTTAGGTTCCTATGGGTAGGGCCCTTGGAGCTAGGGTTAGGTTCCTATGGGTAGGGCCCTTGGAGCTAGGGTTAGGTTCCTATGGGTAGGGCCCTTGGAGCTAGGGTTAGGGTTCCTATGGGTAGGGCACTTGAGCTAGGGTTAGGTTCCTATGGGTAGGGCCCTTGAGCTAGGGTTAGGGTTCCTATGGGTAGGGCCCTTGGAGCTAGGGTTAGGTTCCTATGGGTAGGGCCCTGGAGCTAGGGTTAGGTTCCTATGGGTAGGGCCCTTGGAGCTAGGGTTAGGGTTCCTATGGGTAGGGCCCTGGAGCTAGGGTTAGGTTCCTATGGGTAGGGCCCTGGAGCTAGGGTTAGGGTTCCTATGGGTAGGGCCCTTGGAGCTAGGGTTAGGTTCCATGGGTAGGGCCCTTGGAGCTAGGGTTAGGTTCCTATGGGTAGGGCCCTGGAGCTAGGGTTAGGTTCCTATGGGTAGGGCCCTTGGAGCTAGGGTTAGGTTCCTATGGGTAGGGCCTGGAGCTAGGGTTAGGTTCCTATGGGTAGGGCCCTTGGAGCTAGGGTTAGGGTTCCTATGGGTAGGGCCCTTGGAGCTAGGGTTAGGTTCCTATGGGTAGGGCCCTTGGAGCTAGGGTTAGGTTCCTATGGGTAGGGCCCTTGAGCTAGGTTAGGTTCCTATGGGTAGGGCCCTTGGAGCTAGGGTTAGGTTCCTATGGGTAGGGCCCTTGGAGCTAGGGTTAGGGTTCCTATGGGTAGGGCCCTTGAGCTAGGGTTAGGTTCCTATGGGTAGGGCCCTTGAGCTAGGGTTAGGGTTCCTATGGGTAGGGCACTTGAGCTAGGGTTAGGTTCCTATGGGTAGGGCCCTTGGAGCTAGGGTTAGGTTCCTATGGGTAGGGCCCTTGAGCTAGGGTTAGGGTTCCTATGGGTAGGGCCCTTGAGCTAGGGTTAGGTTCCTATGGGTAGGGCCCTTGAGCTAGGGTTAGGTTCCTATGGGTAGGGCCCTTGGAGCTAGGGTTAGGTTCCTATGGGTAGGGCCCTTGGAGCTAGGGTTAGGTTCCTATGGGTAGGGCACTTGGAGCTAGGGTTAGGGTTCCTATGGGTAGGGCCCTGGAGCTAGGGTTAGGTTCCTATGGGTAGGGCCCTTGAGCTAGGGTTAGGTTCCTATGGGTAGGGCCCTTGAGCTAGGGTTAGGGTTCCTATGGGTAGGGCCCTTGAGCTAGGTTAGGTTCCTATGGGTAGGGCCCTTGAGCTAGGGTTAGGGTTCCTATGGGTAGGGCCCTTGGTGCTAGGGTTAGGGTTCCTATGGGTAGGGCCCTTGGAGCTAGGGTTAGGTTCCTATGGGTAGGGCCCTTGGAGCTAGGGTTAGGTTCCTATGGGTAGGGCCCTTGAGCTAGGGTTAGGTTCCTATGGGTAGGGCCCTTGGAGCTAGGGTTAGGGTTCCTATGGGTAGGGCCCTTGGAGCTAGGGTTAGGTTCCTATGGGTAGGGCCCTTGGAGCTAGGGTTAGGTTCCTATGGGTAGGCCCTTGGAGCTAGGGTTAGGGTTCCTATGGGTAGGGCCCTGGAGCTAGGGTTAGGTTCCTATGGGTAGGGCCCTTGGAGCTAGGGTTAGGTTCCTATGGGTAGGGCCCTTGGAGCTAGGGTTAGGTTCCTATGGGTAGGGCCCTTGGAGCTAGGGTTAGGGTTCCTATGGGTAGAGCCCTTGGAGCTAGGGTTAGGTTCCTATGGGTAGGGCCCTTGGAGCTAGGGTTAGGTTCCTATGGGTAGGGCCCTTGGAGCTAGGGTTAGGTTCCTATGGGTAGGGCCCTTGAGCTAGGGTTAGGTTCCTATGGGTAGGGCCCTGAGCTAGGGTTAGGTTCCTATGGGTAGGGCCCTGAGCTAGGGTTAGGGTTCCTATGGGTAGGGCCCTTGGAGCTAGGTTAGGTTCCTATGGGTAGGGCCCTGGAGCTAGGGTTAGGTTCCTATGGGTAGGGCCCTTGGAGCTAGGGTTAGGTTCCTATGGGTAGGGCCCTTGAGCTAGGGTTAGGTTCCTATGGGTAGGGCCCTTGAGCTAGGGTTAGGGTTCCTATGGGTAGGGCCCTTGGAGCTAGGGTTAGGTTCCTATGGGTAGGCACTTGGAGCTAGGGTTAGGTTCCTATGGGTAGGGCCCTGGAGCTAGGGTTAGGTTCCTATGGGTAGGGCCCTTGGAGCTAGGGTTAGGTTCCTATGGGTAGGGCCCTTGAGCTAGGGTTAGGTTCCTATGGGTAGGGCCCTTGAGCTAGGGTTAGGTTCCTATGGGTAGGGCCCTTGGAGCTAGGGTTAGGTTCCTATGGGTAGGGCCCTTGAGCTAGGGTTAGGGTTCCTATGGGTAGGGCCCTGGAGCTAGGGTTAGGTTCCTATGGGTAGGGCCCTTGGAGCTAGGGTTAGGGTTCCTATGGGTAGGGCCCTTGGAGCTAGGGTTAGGTTCCTATGGGTAGGGCCCTTGGAGCTAGGGTTAGGGTTCCTATGGGTAGGGCCCTTGAGCTAGGGTTAGGTTCCTATGGGTAGGGCCCTTGGAGCTAGGGTTAGGTTCCTATGGGTAGGGCCCTTGGAGCTAGGGTTAGGTTCCTATGGGTAGGGCCCTTGGAGCTAGGGTTAGGTTCCTATGGGTAGGGCCTTGGAGCTAGGGTTAGGTTCCTATGGGTAGGGCCCTTGGAGCTAGGGTTAGGTTCCTATGGGTAGGGCCCTTGGAGCTAGGGTTAGGTTCCTATGGGTAGGGCCCTTGGAGCTAGGGTTAGGTTCCTATGGGTAGGGCCCTTGGAGCTAGGGTTAGGTTCCTATGGGTAGGGCCCTTGGAGCTAGGGTTAGGTTCCTATGGGTAGGGCCCTGGAGCTAGGGTTAGGTTCCTATGGGTAGGGCCCTTGGAGCTAGGGTTAGGTTCCTATGGGTAGGGCCCTTGGAGCTAGGGTTAGGTTCCATGGGTAGGGCCCTTGGAGCTAGGTTAGGTTCCTATGGGTAGGGCCTTGAGCTAGGGTTAGGTTCCTATGGGTAGGGCCCTTGGAGCTAGGGTTAGGTTCCTATGGGTAGGGCCCTTGGAGCTAGGGTTAGGTTCCATGGGTAGGGCCCTTGGAGCTAGGGTTAGGTTCCTATGGGTAGGGCCCTTGGAGCTAGGGTTAGGTTCCTATGGGTAGGGCCCTTGGAGCTAGGGTTAGGTTCCTATGGGTAGGGCCCTTGAGCTAGGGTTAGGGTTCCTATGGGTAGGGCCCTTGGAGCTAGGGTTAGGTTCCTATGGGTAGGGCCCTGAGCTAGGGTTAGGGTTCCTATGGGTAGGGCCCTTGAGCTAGGGTTAGGTTCCTATGGGTAGGGCCCTTGGAGCTAGGGTTAGGTTCCTATGGGTAGGGCCCTTGGAGCTAGGGTTAGGTTCCTATGGGTAGGGCCCTGGAGCTAGGGTTAGGTTCCTATGGGTAGGGCCCTTGAGCTAGGGTTAGGTTCCTATGGGTAGGGCCCTTGGAGCTAGGGTTAGGTTCCTATGGGTAGGCCCTTGGAGCTAGGGTTAGGTTCCTATGGGTAGGGCCCTTGGAGCTAGGGTTAGGTTCCTATGGGTAGGGCCCTTGGAGCTAGGGTTAGGTTCCTATGGGTAGGGCCCTTGAGCTAGGGTTAGGGTTCCTATGGGTAGGGCCCTGGAGCTAGGTTAGGTTCCTATGGTAGGGCCCTTGGAGCTAGGGTTAGGCCCTGGAGCTAGGGTTAGGTTCCTATGGGTAGGGCCCTTGGAGCTAGGGTTAGGTTCCTATGGGTAGGGCCCTTGGAGCTAGGGTTAGGTTCCTATGGGTAGGGCCCTTGAGCTAGGGTTAGGTTCCTATGGGTAGGCCCTGGAGCTAGGGTTAGGGTTCCTATGGGTAGGGCCCTTGGAGCTAGGGTTAGGTTCCTATGGGTAGGGCCCTTGGAGCTAGGGTTAGGTTCCTATGGGTAGGGCCCTTGGAGCTAGGGTTAGGTTCCTATGGGTAGGGCCCTTGGAGCTAGGGTTAGGTTCCTATGGGTAGGGCCCTTGGAGCTAGGGTTAGGTTCCTATGGGTAGGGCCCTTGGAGCTAGGGTTAGGTTCCTATGGGTAGGGCACTTGGAGCTAGGGTTAGGTTCCTATGGGTAGGGCCCTTGGAGCTAGGTTAGGTTCCTATGGGTAGGGCCCTTGAGCTAGGGTTAGGTTCCTATGGGTAGGGCCCTTGGAGCTAGGGTTAGGTTCCTATGGGTAGGGCCCTGGAGCTAGGGTTAGGTTCCTATGGGTAGGGCCCTTGAGCTAGGGTTAGGTTCCTATGGGTAGGGCACTTGGAGCTAGGGTTAGGGTTCCTATGGGTAGGGCCCTTGGAGCTAGGGTTAGGTTCCTATGGGTAGGGCACTTGGAGCTAGGGTTAGGGTTCCTATGGGTAGGGCCCTTGGAGCTAGGGTTAGGTTCCTATGGGTAGGGCCCTTGGAGCTAGGGTTAGGTTCCTATGGGTAGGGCCCTTGGAGCTAGGGTTAGGTTCCTATGGGTAGGGCCCTTGGAGCTAGGGTTAGGTTCCTATGGGTAGGGCACTTGGAGCTAGGGTTAGGTTCCTATGGGTAGGGCCCTTGGAGCTAGGGTTAGGGTTCCTATGGGTAGGGCACTTGGAGCTAGGGTTAGGTTCCTATGGGTAGGGCCCTTGGAGCTAGGGTTAGGGTTCCTATGGGTAGGGCCCTTGGAGCTAGGGTTAGGTTCCTATGGGTAGGGCCCTTGGAGCTAGGTTAGGGTTCCTATGGGTAGGGCCCTTGGAGCTAGGGTTAGGTTCCTATGGGTAGGGCCCTTGAGCTAGGTTAGGTTCCTATGGGTAGGGCCCTTGGAGCTAGGGTTAGGTTCCTATGGGTAGGCCCTTGGAGCTAGGGTTAGGTTCCTATGGGTAGGGCCCTTGGAGCTAGGGTTAGGGTTCCTATGGGTAGGGCCCTTGGAGCTAGGGTTAGGTTCCTATGGGTAGGGCCCTTGAGCTAGGGTTAGGTTCCTATGGGTAGGGCCCTTGGAGCTAGGGTTAGGTTCCTATGGGTAGGGCCCTTGGAGCTAGGGTTAGGGTTCCTATGGGTAGGGCCCTTGGAGCTAGGGTTAGGTTCCTATGGGTAGGGCCCTTGGAGCTAGGGTTAGGTTCCTATGGGTAGGGCCCTTGAGCTAGGGTTAGGGTTCCTATGGGTAGGGCCCTTGAGCTAGGGTTAGGTTCCTATGGGTAGGGCCTTGGAGCTAGGGTTAGGTTCCTATGGGTAGGGCCCTTGGAGCTAGGTTAGGTTCCTATGGGTAGGGCCCTTGGAGCTAGGGTTAGGGTTCCTATGGGTAGGGCCCTTGGAGCTAGGGTTAGGTTCCTATGGGTAGGGCCCTTGGAGCTAGGGTTAGGTTCCTATGGGTAGGGCCCTTGGAGCTAGGGTTAGGTTCCTATGGGTAGGCCCTTGAGCTAGGGTTAGGTTCCTATGGGTAGGGCCCTTGAGCTAGGGTTAGGGTTCCTATGGGTAGGGCCCTTGGAGCTAGGGTTAGGGTTCCTATGGGTAGGGCCCTTGGAGCTAGGGTTAGGTTCCTATGGGTAGGGCCCTTGGAGCTAGGGTTAGGTTCCTATGGGTAGGGCCCTTGGAGCTAGGGTTAGGTTCCTATGGGTAGGGCCCTTGGAGCTAGGTTAGGTTCCTATGGGTAGGGCCCTTGGAGCTAGGGTTAGGGTTCCTATGGGTAGGGCCCTTGGAGCTAGGGTTAGGTTCCTATGGGTAGGGCCCTTGAGCTAGGGTTAGGGTTCCTATGGGTAGGGCCCTTGGAGCTAGGGTTAGGTTCCTATGGGTAGGGCCCTTGGAGCTAGGGTTAGGGTTCCTATGGGTAGGGCCCTGAGCTAGGGTTAGGTTCCTATGGGTAGGGGCCCTGGAGCTAGGGTTAGGTTCCTATGGGTAGGGCCCTTGAGCTAGGGTTAGGTTCCTATGGGTAGGGCCCTTGGAGCTAGGGTTAGGTTCCTATGGGTAGGCACTTGGAGCTAGGGTTAGGTTCCTATGGGTAGGGCCCTTGGAGCTAGGGTTAGGTTCCTATGGGTAGGGCCCTTGGAGCTAGGGTTAGGGTTCCTATGGGTAGGGCCCGTGGGGCTAGGGTTAGGTTCCTATGGGTAGGGCCCTGGAGCTAGGGTTAGGTTCCTATGGGTAGGGCCCTGGAGCTAGGGTTAGGTTCCTATGGGTAGGGCCCTGGAGCTAGGGTTAGGTTCCTATGGGTAGGGCCCTTGGAGCTAGGGTTAGGGTTCCTATGGGTAGGGCCCTTGGAGCTAGGGTTAGGTTCCTATGGGTAGGGCCCTGGAGCTAGGGTTAGGTTCCTATGGGTAGGGCCCTTGGAGCTAGGGTTAGGTTCCTATGGGTAGGGCCCTTGGAGCTAGGGTTAGGTTCCTATGGGTAGGGCCCTTGGAGCTAGGGTTAGGTTCCTATGGGTAGGGCCCTTGGAGCTAGGGTTAGGGTTCCTATGGGTAGGGCCCTTGGAGCTAGCGTTAGGGTTCCTATGGGTAGGCCCTTGGAGCTAGGGTTAGGTT